>NC_056726.1:1405856081-1406160984 GCF_019279795.1 Protopterus annectens
ATGTCAGAAAAGTTAATTGTATTTCTTGTGGGAAGCAAATACCTCATAAGGACTTCCACTCTTACTGTATTCCATGCCTAGGCCCTGATCACGACGTCACTAGTTGTCGGTTTTGTGCTAGATTTAACAAACGCACAATAAAATGATGTTTTGATTTTGCTTTGCACTACTTTGGCCGAAGGTTCAATTATACTATGCCATCGGAATTACCGACGACCGCATTTCTTAAAAAACGCAAAGACAAGGATAAAGACAGACATCCGAGGTCCAAAACTGATGACGAAGCCTCTTCTAGGCCAGTCGCCGGTTCGCCAGCTCTCAGTGAAGCTCTTTCACAGCCCCTGACACCCGCTACCTCAGAGCCACAGGCTGCCTCCGACTCCCACGTGGAGACAGCTAGGCCTCTGGAAACTCAAGGTATTGGGCCTATGGAAACTAATCCCTCAGATTGGTCCGGAGCCGTTGAGCAGGCATCGGCTTCTGAGGGTGTTTTCAGACCTTCACAACTTACCATTAAAGCAACAGCCAAGACAAAAACACCATTAAAGACAAAGAAGCAAGTACAGCATTCTCCTGGACAGTCCTCCATGCCTAAGAAACAGATGCTTAAAATGGCCGAAGACCTCATTACTCTAATCAGGGGTTCCCATACCCCTCCTGAGAAAAGGCCTAGGCAGGATACAGACTATGATTCCTCTGATCAGGTTTCTATTTCCTCTGACTCCTCCTCAGACCAGGGATACTCTCTACCCCCCTATGAGAACTCTGATGCTGAAGAATCTATCCCTTCAGCCTCTCCTTCTGAGGATCACTCTTTTGGGGAAACTTTACATACCATGAGGGAGCATTTCCATTGGGAAAGACAGGAAAATGTATTCAGGGCAAGTGGACCACAGACCAAATGCATCTTCACATCAATCAAAAAGAGATGTTGGCTGTTCATAATGCCCTAACAGCTTTCAAGGAACTAATGCATCCAGGACAATTATTACTAAAGACAAGACAACACCACTGTAATGTGGTACATAAGCAAGGGGGCAATCATTCTTATCCCCTATGCAGGTAAGCCATGACCTTGTGGAACCCAGCTCTAACTTATCAAGTTCATTTGCAAGCACAATTCCTGCCAGGAAGGAAAAATACTCTGGCAGATGATCTAAGCAAAAATATCATGGACCCCCACAAATGGAAATTGAATCCACAAATCTTCAGCATGGTAACGCAAAAATGGGGGTGCCCAGACATAGATCGTTTTACCTCCCCACTGAATTGCCAACTACAAAAATTCTGCACAAGGACTTACCACACACAAGCTTGGAAAGTGGATGCTCTTTCGTTCAGCTGGAAAAGCCTAAACGTTTATGCCTTCCCACCACTGCCTCTCCTTTCAAAGGTACTCCTAAAAGGCAGACAAGAAAAATCACAAATGATCCTGATTGCTCCAGACTGTCCACGCCAGCACTGGTACCCAATCTTACAGAACGTAGCTCAAGGCACACCATGGATTTTACCTCAAATATCACACCTTCTGACTCAACAAAACAATCAGACCCTGCATGGTCAGCTCAAAACCGTAAACCTGGCTGCATGGCAGATTCATTAGTCAAACATGCAACACCTCTCTCTAAAGCTGTTATGGATGTCATTTTGGAGGCCAGGAGGCCTAGCACCAGGAAATCTTACTCAGAAAAATGGAAGAGATTCTATGCCTGGAACCAGGCTCAAAGCCTTGACCCTCTTGTCCCAAACATTCCTCAGATTTTACAATACTTAACTGAGATGCTGGACAAAGGCCTATCCTTCTCATCAATTAAGATCCACGCCTCTGCCATTTCAGCATATTACAACACAGATCCTCCTTTATTCTCTCATCCCTTGCTAAAGCAGTACCTCAGAGGGGCTAAAAACATAAGACCGCCTCGGAGAGCACCAACACCAACTTGGGACCTCAATTTTGTTTTGGAAAAACTGACCCTGCCACCTTTTGAACTAGCCAATACAGCCAATCTAAAAAATTTTATCCTGGAAAACAGCTCTGCTCCTGGCAGTAACTTCAGCACTTCAGCACTAAGAGTCTCAGAGCTACAGGCATTAATGGCAGTGGAGCCTTTTATAATTTTTCATCAGGACAGGGTTTCTTTAAGGACAAACCCTACCTTTATGCCAAAGGTGGTATCTAGTGTGGCTCTTAACCAAACCATCCATTTGCCAACTTTTTATCCAAACCCCCAGAATAAAGGGGAGAAACGTCTGCACTCTTTGGACATACACAGGCAGCTACGCTTCTACTTGGACAAAACAAAAGCTTTCAGGAAAACTGAGCAGCTGTTTGTAGCATATGCTGCAGGATCACAGGGCAAAGGCTATCTCAAAGCAAACTATCTCCAAATGGATAGGACACTGTATTCATTACTGCTACACACAGCATGGAAAATCAGTCCCTAGTAACATTAGGCCACATTCTACCGGAGCAACAGCCACTTCAACAGCCTTTCTCAGAGGAGTACCAACCAAGGAAATTTTGGAGGCTGCAACTTGGAGTTCAGTGCACACCTTTACCAAGCAGTACCACTTGCCTCTTTACTCTAAATCCAGAGCAGGATTTGCCACTGCAGTTCTGCAGGGCCACATAGCCAATCCTAACTCTTTATAGACCAGCCACCCAACCTTAGCTTTGAGATTCTACCCAAGTGTAATGACTGCAGCAGTGTAACACAATGAACATAGTACAGTTTTGTACCTACCATAAATGTAGATGTTCGAGTGTTCACACTGCTGCAGTCCAGGTTACCCTCCCTTCATCCCCTCTGTCCTAGCTGGACTTATCTATACCTTTCTATCCTATGCAAACATTGTGGTGTATTTTCTTGTAACTGAAGGCATTGTTTTTATTTTATATATATGTTTTATTAGCAATATGTATTGCCTACCTACTTGGGGGCACCTGACATCTGGGGCAAGAAAAATGACGTCGGATGCATATTGTATACCCCTGGCGCACTGACGTCGGGGAAGAGGTGACGGCGGCCGACGCCGGACCGGGACTTTGGAGCTCTGGCCGACTGCGGGACCGCCTGACAGCGGGATAGCCCAGGTGTAATGACTGCAGCAGTGTGAACACTCGAACATCTACATTTATGGTAGGTACAAAACTCTACTTTGTAGCTTTCAGGTTCTTCATTTCCAAGCTCTATTCTAGATTTGTAACCTCCTTTGAAAGGACCCAAACCATTGGATCTGATTCATTAGAGTCTGAAGACAAAACCCTCTAAACCAACTGTTGCGTATCTTAAGAAACACAAAGACTCCTTCGATCCAGTCCCCTCTGACTTTGGATCCCATATATTCCTGCCTCCTAAAGTTTTTAACTACAGTTTTTAAAGAAAGTGGTAGATGTTCTTCGTGTTTCACTGTTGCAGTCATCACATTTGGGTTATCTGCTTGCGGTGGACCTCGGTCGACCTGATTGTCAGGGTCTTGGGTCCTGCGTCGGCTGCTGTCTCATCTTCCGTGACGTCAGGTAGTCGGGGGTATAGGGCATGCAGCCGACGCCATTACATCAGTCTTTCTTGCCGTGCGGTGCCCGAAGCACTTCGCAAGTGCCGGTCGGCCGACTCCTGAAATTTTCGTTTTCGAGTTTCAGAACCGAAGTCTTCAACTAAAGCTATAAGTACCCTGTTGGGGAAACATTTTCTTGCTCTAAACCGATGTCAGTAAAAGTCAGTAATTGTATTTCTTGTGGAAAGCAAATACCTCATAAAGATTTTCATTCGTACTGTATTCCTTGCCTAGGCCCTGACCACGACGTACCTCGCTGTCAGTTTTGTGCCTTATTTAAGCAATGAACTATTCATCGTCCATATATTTACGCTTCTAAATATTTTGGTACCCGGTTCAATTATCCAGATATGTCATTGATAAGCCATCTGACTACCGACATTCTGAAAAAACGCAAAGATAAAGACAGACACAGACCGCCTAGGTCCAAAGCTGCCGACAACGCTTCTCCTAAGCTAGTTGCCAGTTTGCCGGTACTCAGTGAGGCGCTTTCGCAGCCCCTGATGCCTGCTACTTCAGATTCGCAGGCCTCTACTGAGACCCATTCAGAGTCTGGTATGCCGCGGGATGCTTCAACTGTAGAACCTGCAGATGTCTCTACCTTGGATGGATCCGGAGCCGCTGTGCAGGTTCCTTCTTAGGGTGTATTTAGGCCTACTGACTTGCATATTAAACCGACACCATCTTCTTCTTCAAGGCCTAAAATTCGAACCATGCCTAGAAAACCAACGCACAGACCACATGGTCAGACCTCTATGCCTAAAAAACAAATGATAAGAATGGCTGAAGACTTTATTACTTTAATCAGGGGAAGCCAACCTGCCCCAAGAGATCTAGGACTGAATTTGCTTATGATACTTCTGACCATGATTCCGAAATTTCTGTTTCCTCTGATGACTAGGATTTACCCTTATCTACCTATGAGGCTTCTGATGCAGAGGACTCTGTTCCCTCTGCTCCCCCCAGAGGATTTCTCTTTTGGTGAAACATTGCATACTCTTAGGGAGCATTTTCCCTGGGAAAGCCAGGATTACTATGATTCTAAAAAGAGGCTTCGGGATTTCTTACTCCTGCCCCAACACAGGCCTTTAGCTATCCCTCCTGTACTAGACATTGTTGATGATGCCTTTTCGGAATCTAGCTTGGCCCCTGACTCTACCTCCTGCTCCCAGAAAACCTGATAGATATTACAGGGTTCCTGACTCTCACTAGTTCCTTTTTAAAAATCCTACTGCGGATCCTGAGACCATTTCACAGGGACCCAAGGGCATTAAGGCTACTACTGCCAAAATTCCTACCCCCTCTTATAGAGACTTAAGAGCGCTGGATAGATGGGTAAGAAGGTATACACTTCTGCAACCTTGGCCATTAGGGCCTTAAACTGCCAGTTTCATATGTTAAAGTATCAGCAGCATATTATTGGATTGCTTAAACAGAAAATGATGTTGATTCCTGACTGTGCTGAAAATAAGGATTTACAGGATTTAATGCATTCTGCTGAACAGGTTGGAAAACATACTTTGCAATGTGGTTTTGATTCACTAGAGGCATCTTGCAGGGCTGCTATCTCTGGGTCTGTACTTAGAAGGCATGCTTGGCTTAAGGAGCAATCTTTACCAGATCATGTTAAAGCTAAATTGCTGGATGCTCCCTTAAATCAGGACCTCCTGTTTGGCGGCAAAGCAGAAGAAGTTCTTAAAACGATGGAGGAAAAAGCTAAATCTATGCAAACTGTTAAAGATTTCCTACAAGTACAGCCTCCAAGATTTAGTAGGCATTGGCCCTCTAAGAACTGGTCCTTTCCTGCCTCTTCCAGGCCTTCTCAGTCCAAGCCCAGAACCAGCAGAACACCCAGGCTTCAGTCCCAGGGTACGCACAAGACTAAGCAGTGGGGGGGGGGCTCCCACTTCCAAATCAGGGAATAGTAACACTCCCCCCTATGGGTAAGCTCTCTCAATGACTTAACTTTAAAACTTCCAAGCACTTCTGAACTGTCTGCTCCTTTAGGGGTAAAGATTTCTCTGCAGGCAAAAAGCTGGGAACTCATTACCCAGGACAAAAGGGTTTTAAATACAGTTTCCCAAGGATACAGATTTCACTTCCACACGTTTCCAACCCCAACAGGTTGGCCAGATATACCCTGAAATCAATGGGCAGAGGCTCAAAAGCAAGTACTCTCTCTCTTAAGCATAAAGGCTATTCAAACTGTACCAGAAGAGGAAAAGGGACAAGGTTTCTACTCAAGACTTTTCACAAGACATCTGCAGCAGCTGGAAAGGCCACAGAAGTACCTCACAAAGAGGATTACTGGCCTCAAACAAATGCCCTACACTGACCGCCTCAAAAAACTCCAGCTTTACTCCATAGCATATCGCCTACTTTGAGGTGATCTTTGCCTAACATATAAAGCTATGTCAAACCCAGAGCTGTTGGACATGCTACACCTAAAGAAATCCCAATCCCTCCAAGCTACATGCCCTAGGGACCTAAACCTTGTCACCACAATAAACAGGACATGCTGGAGGTATAGATTCCTGTCCCAGAGACTTCCTATACTCTGGAACAAGCTACCCATCTATATCAAGCGAAGTTCTTCATTGGCACTCTTCAAGAAAAATCTTGATGAGTGGATGGGAAATAGGAAATACACCCCGGGGATCACTTCTGTGTCTCTGCTGGAGAGTGACACAGGAAAATAACTTTCTTGGGAGGCGTAAGCTATGGTACTGTGCTGGCTAGGCTTACGTAGGCCCTTGGGCCAATAGCCTAGTACCTACCTGTGAACCTGTGAATAAACTGCTTAACATTCCATTCATTTACTATTCTTATCTTTGGTTTATTCACTGACATTTTAACAAATTTTACTATAATACCCATAATGTCAGTTTGTCTTTTCACCACCACCCCCCTTTCTCATCTCACATTTCCCCAATTATACCACTTTCTTCTTTAACTTTTTTTTGCTCAGATAGCAAGAAACTTTGTTTTTACCTTGCAAAAAATACCTTTGCTTATACAATTGTCCTTTTATTTTCTTTTTATTCCTTTTATAAATTTCTGCTTTTTATGTAGTAATCATTTTCATTTCTCTTCTTGTTTTTCCCCTTTGTCTTAACACACTTTCCTAGTTTAAGTAAACTGTTTTGTATTTTTCTTTAAACGTTAACCAGTGTTCTGTTCAATTAATGTAATAATCTCTCATAGATGTGTTCTTTCCACAGCTATAATACATTTTCATTACCTTTTCATACCAATCAGTCTCATTAATCATTTTAATTCCATTTCTAATTTTGATATATTCATCATTCTCTTCAGTTTCTATCCATATAGCCATGTGATCTCAAAATCTTGTCTGCACCATCTCTACTATCTTAATCTTTATACTATAAGAAACTACAAAGTAATCCATCTTGGTTTTATTGTTTCTCCCTCTATAGGTATATATGTTTAAATTCTATAACCTTAGACCATCACAAGTCATAATTTCTTTCATAACTCTTATCAGTTCTGCCATTCCTTTTTATTGTTCTAAATCACAGTTACTCTCCTATTATATTATCCATATTAACTATTATATAATCAAATATTTCTTTAAATAAGCTCTTTCTGTATAAGTCACATGCATAAATTGTTATAATCCTGTAAACTTTCTTCTCCCGTCTAAAATCTACAACAGTTAATCTTCCCAGTCTTACTAAAGTGACATCCAGTATGGAAATACCTGTATTATATAGTATTGCAACACCTGAACAAGTTTCCTCTCCTAACTTCCAAATTATAACCCCCCCATAGATTCTCTGTAATGTTTCATCTTGTTAGTCCCCTAACATCTTCTAAAATATCTACCTCACAATTATTACACCATTTCAAAATACCACTTCTCCTAATCAAACTTTTAATACCATTTACATTAACTTACAACATCCTAAGATTATTCGCTTCTCTTCTACGTAATCTAAGTGAACTTTAAGTTAAAAAATGACACCACGCTGTATATTACAAAAACAGATAAAGGCAATGCAGTTGTGGTGCTTAATATGACATTTTATTTAAAAAAGAAATGACCTTGATGCCAAATGATGACAAGTTTTACCAAATAACGTGGGCATCTGTTAAAAAAGCATATGGAGTTGTTGCTTGTATAGAAGAATGTTTTTTAGGTAATTTGATTGACAAGGAAACAGTGGAGTTCTTTAGAGTAGAAAAAGCCAAACTGGGAAGGTTTTTTGGACTTCCTAAAATCCATAAAAACCTGAATTGCTCTGATTTTAGACCGATAGCCAGTCAAGGCAGTAAGAAGGAACCTCCAGCCATCTTCGTAGATAAATATTTACAGAAGTTGGTCGTAGAAAGTAAATCTTAAATTAACGATTCCTTTGGATTTAAAAGTTTAGTGAAGAATGTGAAAATAGATGATTCCATGTGGTTGGTTACAGCAGATATTGCTTCATTATATACAGTCATACCAAACGTAGAAGGGATGGAAATGGTGAAAAGGGAGCTTCGTACTTTAGGATTATTTAATACTAGACAAGTGAGACTGTTCGCGGAAATGTTGGATGTTATTTTATCATTACTTTTTTTTTTTGGTATAATGATGAAATATACAGACAAAAAAATGATGTAGCTATGGGGGCCGCTATTGCCCCCCCAGCTATGCAAATATAGTCCTGATGAACTGGGAAAAAGAAGTTATTTTAGAATCAGTTTGTGCAAAACTTATTTTTTTTATTTGGGAGGGTTCCAAAAAAGAAATCTTAGATTTTATCAAGCATGTAAATGAATCCACGAGTTACCTTCAGTTGACATTTAATTATAGGAAGGACAACATTAATTTTTTGGACCTGAATGTGTACAGATCTAGCAAGGCTTTAAAAGTTAAGATTTATAAAAAGGAAGTGCAGAGTAACGGCTATCTCCACTTCAACAGCATGCAAAAGTTTAGCCTGAAAAAAACATAGTGAAGGGGCATTTCACTATAATTAGCAGGTTAACAGATGAGACAGTATTTTTTTAAAAAGAATGTGAAGAACTCAAAAGGAAATTTCGAGAAAGAGGGTACCCCAAGGACATCATTAACAATTCCTGGATGGAAGTAAAAAATGTAAGGGAATAATAAGGTAGCAAATGTAATAGCAAGTCAAAAGAAAATGAAAAGGATTTTTCCCTAGCATGTGTTTTAGACAATTCAGTAGATGAAAGTAATAATCAAAGGAATAATCAAGAATAATTGGAGATTCTTAATACATTTTCAATAAATTAAAAGTGTTATGGGGACCCTGTCTTTGTCTCTAAAAGAAGAAAGAGTTTAAAAGACTTTTTTAAGAAAAGGAATTTATGCTCAAGAATGCCTGATATTTTTGAAATGGGGATGAAAAGATGTAACAGTTGTACTTCATGTCAATATATGAAAGAAGTTAAGAATTTTGTAGTGACAGCAAGAATCTTTGAATTTAGGTTGAATAATTTCTACAACTGCAGGTCCAAATATGTGGTATACATGGCTGTGTGTGAATTATGTCCAGCATTTTATATAGGAAGAACCATTAGAGAATTTTACATTTGAGTGAATGAACATATAAGAGCAGTAGACAAGATTGATGTAAGCAATGCCGTGGTAAAACATGTTAAACAAAAACATTTGTTAGAAAAAAATGGGGCATGTTTCAGATTTGTAATAATCGAGGAAGTCAATGGTTTTGGTCATATGTTTGATGCAGAAGATGAACTGGATTGGAGAGAATATTGCTGGCAAATCAGGCTGAATGCATGTGTATACCCTGGTGTAAATGATAGGGAAAACGTTAAAGTTGTTGTCAGAAAGAAAGGGTTAAGGCATTAAGTGCTATGTGTCACATGTTATTGTTATTAAGTATTTAAATAAGTGTGTTCATTTTACAACTTGGTCTGAAGAAGTTCCATGAAGGGAATGATGGAATGATGGATTTTTATGTAATAAAATTATTTTCTGTTTTTAGCCATTCGGTTTTTATTATATATTTTTTATTAGAACTTTGTTATTGCTGTGTCCATTTCTCTTTTTTAACTTTCATACCTAAATCCTGTATCTTTTTGTTTCTGTCCTTCACCCTTTTGCCAATAGAATTCTTCTTAATTACTTTCCAATCAATTTTTCTATCCTCACTGCCATCCAATTCCAACTCAACCTCACCTTCTTTTCTTTCATTTGTTTCTATATCTTGTATTTCCTCAGAAATTCACATTTTTAATTTTTAGCATGTGATTTTAATTCCATACTTTCATTTTTTCCTTATATTTTTTAGTTCCTTATCACCCTCTTCTATTACCTTTTTGTGATTTTTCAAGTTTTTTTTTACTATTACATTTTCTGTCTTGACTAAAAGCTCCCCACACATATTTCTTTTTATCACATTTGCCCACAAAATAACCCTTCTTCCCACAAAATAAACGTGTTTTTGGTTGTCCCCACTATCAAACAGCAGCTTTGTTTCTTATGCATTTATCATACTGGGAATATGAGCAATTCTATCATTTTCTATTTTCAAGATGACATTTCAGTCCCAAGCCCCAATCCATAAACCCCTATTATCAAGTACTTTTTCATGTCAGAACAAAAATCTTTCAAAAAATGTTCTTTTTCAGTCTCTTTATCAGTCTCTGTATGACACTGTTTACTTTTTTGAGGCTGTCTTAAAAAGGCATTCATAACATGTTTATTCTAAAGAAAAATGTCTTTTCTTTTCAGATTTTGCCAAAAAAGTATCTAGTCTCACAAATGTTTTAAAAAACAAGTTGCTGTAAGTCTCATTCTTAATCAAAATAAATGCTTTTACCTCTTGAGTTTTTGTACATAAAGGTGCAATGACTATATCGCAAATCTCATAACTGTTGCATGCTTTATCTTCTTTGCTCTGTATACACACTATATATTTCTACTTATCTGAAATCTCAGTTTGTTTTCTTTCCCCTTATTTTTTTTTACACTTTTACTTATAACGCCTGCAAATTAAATCTTTTCAGTTCCACTTTCTTCTCTATTCCATTCCATCCCTTCTCCCCAAGGTATGTTATTTCCACTCTCCAGTTTCTTCTTCTTGATTAATTCTTCCAGTATGTCGCTCATCCTATGTTATAATGCATGATGAACAGTCAAGTAGTTCATTTATGTGCTTTATTTTATATAGAAATGGATCTACTTTTCTTTGTCGAAATGTCATTACTTCGAAAAAGAAAAGTAGATGCCCACTTTGTCTAGTCGCCAGATCGGCTGAATAATAAAAAAAAATCTTTTGCAGGGGGGCAAGCCCCCCCTTTTCCCCCCATCAAGGGGGGACTGTGCCCCCACGCCCCTCCCTACTTAAATATACCAACTCTGGGATCGCACTACAGCGAGGAAAAGGGAATATTCCCATTCCGTGCTGTATTGTGATCTCCGTACTCGGTTTTCGAAGTTTCAGTACTTTGAACAAGTGGTCTCGAAGTACTGAAATTTTGACCAACCGAAGTAGACCCATAGAAACACATCAGGATGGATAGCAGCAACATAAAATATAAACAAACTGATTAACTGACAGACCATTACATACATGCATGCTTACATTTCAACAGCTCTCTACAAAATGGCAGTGTGACTCATTTGTGCTCAGTATTTATACACATGTGAAAGCCCATGGAAAGCTTCTTAAAGGTATATATACATACTGATCTACATCCTCCCTCTTTAGTGAATTGAAATAAGCCAAGGTAAACGGAAAGTACAAGTCCACTTTGCGGTATTATTGTGTTCTTAACGCAACTTTTATTGACAAACCAAGAAACGTTTTCGCTACAAACCCAGTTGTAGCTTCCTCAGAGTACATTTGAAACAATGAGAAGTTGGTTTTTAAAACATAAAAAAGCGCCAAATTGTAAAGCGCTTGAGTTTTCTAAAAGGTATAGTACATTTAAAAATAAAAGCACAATGTATGCTCCGTTTAAATACAGATATGTATAAAATTCCGTCCTAAATGTCCGGAGTATTAAAAAAGTATACAAGTGTCAACATTGTACAAGTAAAGCATCTGTTTGTTTAAAACATAATAGAAGTAGCAATATACTGTCAGACCAAGTTCCGTGCTACAATGAGTAAATGCTAAAATGAGTGAACTGTCTCATCAGGAGTCAGTAATCAGTTCCAGAAATTTCAGCCCATCATTACACTCCACAGTTAGGGTTGGCACGTAGGCACACTAGTTGGTACCATATTTTGCATATTCATCCTTGAGCCCTACCTTTGGACTTACTACACTGTAGCAGTATTTATTTTGGAGCAGCAAGGTTCCGCCCCTCCTGGCGAGTTTCTACACATTGTTTACTTTTAATAAATATTTTCAAACAACTTGTTTTTCAACACGAAAACACCTCCTCACATAAGGAGTATATTATCATCTGTTTTGACAAGGCTGTCCATGACAAACACTGGAGTTCCTTTGCCTAATATGATTAATTAGTGGACTAATTTAACTGAAGTCTGAAATTTCTGGAACTGATTACTGACTCCTGATGAGACAGTTCACTCATTTTGTTAAATACAATTTATTAAACTTAAACTTTTTCATCACTCTTTTTTGTAGACCGGACTTCTAGCTTAATATCATGGCACAGTATAAACTGATGAGCACAGTTTAACTTTCTTCGTAAAAAACGGAATTAATCTTTTGGTTTGTAGCACGGAACTTGGTCTGACAGTAAATTGCTACTTCTATTATGTTTTAAACAAACAGATGCTTTACTTGTACAATGTTGACACTTGTATACTTTTTTAATACTCCGGACATTTAGGACGGAATTTTATACATATCTGTATTTAAACGGAGCATACATTGTGCTTTTATTTTTAAATGTACTATACCTTTTAGAAAACTCAAGCGCTTTACAATTTGGCGCTTTTTTATGTTTTAAAAACCAACTTCTCATTGTTTCAAATGTACTCTGAGGAAGCTACAACTGGGTTTGTAGCGAAAACGTTTCTTGGTTTGTCAATAAAAGTTGCGTTAAGAACACAATAATACCGCAAAGTGGACTTGTACTTTCCGTTTACCTTGGCTTATTTTTTACTGGTTTTGGTGTTTGCAAGAGTTTGTCTTTAGTGAATTGCTCGCAATAAAATGACATCTGAAAAAGGCATACAATTATACAGACACTGAGTAATAAATGCAACGTTCATGTCCAAGTTGCCGTGTATCTGGATCATGGTCTGGAAATGCAACTTGATCTAGTGATATAGCAATTAGGACTAGGTTTAGCATCAGGGACAGTCATTGGTGAACAGTCTGTTTCAGGAGTCTTGGAAATCTTCTCAGGAACAGGGATATTTACTGCAATGTCTTCTGGAACTGGAACACTGGATAACTCACTCTTTTTCACAGGCAAGATGCTGCAATACAGACTCGGACACTTGTACCAAATAGTTCCGAATTCTCCTAAATTCTACTCTTTGGGATTACACAATGTACGATCTCGACTTTGGGCATACACTTAAAACGACTCAAATCTGATCAAAACTTTTGTATGTCTGCATCTCTACTATCTCCTCTTCTCGTAATGGATTGAGCAGTTTGCTGGACTTAGTAGGCTTGTGGGACAAACACCTTTTCTTGAGTTGAGCTCTCATTGCTTTGTTGTTCTTAGCACGGGGAACCAACAGATTGCTACTGATTGGTAGTGTGATTCTGGTTTGTCTCAACAAAAGCCTCTGTGCAGGTAAACCAAGATGTTTATCACTAGGAACATTTCTGAGATTCAGGACAGTTCAGAAAAACATCACTTTTGTCTTGTTTCCACTTGTTTCACACTTTGAACTCCACATTCTGCAAACCATTTGACTGTGGGCACACAGGGCTATTTGTAACATGAATAAAGTCCCACTGTTCAGCAAATCTCTTGAACTGCTTGCTTGTGAACTGTGTAGCATTGTCAGAAATAACTTTGTGTGGACTACCATGGACTGCAAAGTGAAGCTTCAACTTCGTAATGATATTGCTTTGAATGCCATCCTCAGCTGATGCTAGATTAGGAAGTAGGTCAATCTTGAACCAATTTGAATAAGAGTCTACTAACAGCAAGTAATGTTGACCATTCCATTTGAAAATGTCTGTAGCTACTGTCTACCAAGGTAGTTCAGGAAACTGGTTTAGCTGAAGTGGTTCTTTCTGTTGATGTGGCTTAGTACTATTACATACAGAACAAGATGAAAGTGCTCTCTCGATATCCTTTGATGTAGAAGGCCAAAATACTAGTCCTCATGCCCTTCTTTTGGTAGAATCAGTTCCTGAGTGGCCATGATGCAAAATGGTAATATACACTTGTTGCTAGGATTTTTGAACAATTGCTTTTGGACCTTTCATGATGATACCATTGTCAAACAAAATTGTATCTCTTTAAGGAAAATAAGATTACGCTTCTACTGGTAACCAATATTACTTTGAAGGCCATCCTCAACTGATAATGTGGTTGAGCTTCTGAGGTATTGGATCTGACGCTGTGTGACTTCTAAGCTCATCAAGATGTGTGGAAGAAAAAATTCTCACTTCCATGACTTCAAAATCAAGGTTCTCATTTTCATGCTGTTCAGTGGTATTTCAGGGCAGTCTAGATAAATGTATCAGCAAGATAAAGAAGTTTGCCTTTTGTTTAGACAAGATTGAAATTATACTTTCTCAATTTCAGCATCATGCGTTGCAGTTTGGCAGGGGCTGTATGCATAGACTTTCTCAAAATAGTGACTAGAGGTTGGTGGTAAGTTTGTTTGAATTGGGGGGCCATACATAGAATTATGGAACTTTGAACATGCAAGCACAATTGCCAAGAGCTCTTTTTCAATCTGCAGATACTGCATCTTGGTTTGGGTTAGAATCATGGACCCATAAGCTACTGGTCTACCATCTTGAAGAATGACTGCACCAAGTTCAAACTTCGAAGCATCACAAGAAAGAGTTACTGCTTTGTGAACATCATAGTATCTAAGAGTTGGTGGACTGGCAATTCTCTATTTCAGGACATCAAATGCTATTTGGTGGCTTTCTGACCAGGACCAGAATACATCTTTACGTGTCATCTCTCTGAACAGTGCCGAAAGTTGTCTTGAGTCTGGAATGAGCTTGCCTAGATTAGTTAACCATGCCAAGAAAACGTTGCAAGGCTTGAACATTTTCTGGAGCTGGCATCTCAAGAATTGCTGCTTGCTTGGAAGGATCTGCTTGTAAGCTTAAACTGGTAAACAAATGACCAACATAAGTAACTTCATAGCCTGAATTTGCACTTCTGTGGATTCAGATTAAGATTAATTTCACATGCTCTTTCCACAGCTTTCTTGAGGTTTCTGTCATGCTCAGCTTCACCATTACCCCATACTAGAATATCATCTACTGTAATAGCACACAGATGACAAGAAAACATTTGTTTCATGGCATGCTGGAAGACTTCACTGGCAGAATTTACCCAAATGACATTCTCAAAAAATCTGTACCTGCCAGAAGGAGTACTGAAAATGGTTAGCAATGAGGATTTTCAGTCAAGCAAAATTTGCCAAAATGAAGTCTCTGCATCCAAAACAGAAAAAACAGTGACATTTGGCATAAGAGCAACAATATCTTTGACTGTATGCATTGGATTATGAGGTCTTTTCAGTGCTTTGTTCAAATCTCTTGGATCATTACATATTCTAATATCTTCTGAGCTTTTCTTATGAGCTACCACCATAGAGGATACCCATTCAGTCGGTTCGTCAACTGGACAAATCACACCTTGCTGCACCATTTTATGTAGCTCAGCCTTGTTCTGCATAGCTACTGGAACTTTCTAGGCTGGTCTGACAATTGGGCTGACTTCAGGGTTTAACTTCATGGAGTACACAACTGGGAGTTTGCCTAGTTTGTCTTCAAAAAGATCAACATAGGTAGAGAAAGTAGACTGGGCAAAATTAGAACAAAGGTCTTTTAAGCTTACATGGTGGACTTCCTTGTTAAAAGAAAGTAGTCCCATTTTGAAACGGTCTCTGAAGTCTAGTAATGACTATACATGCCTTTTGACTATGTAAAATTGCAAGTCATAGCTGTTCCAGCAGAGTGATATGAAAGCAGTGTACTGAACCTTCAGTCTGAATTTTCTCACCACCATAAGCAGTAAGCTTTGCACACTTTGCCAAATCAAGCTTCTCACCAGCACATATGTTAGCAAACATTTCTGCTGACATAACATTGCACTTTGAACCTGTGACAACTTTGAGCTGTATGGGTCATCCATTTATCTGAACAGTGCTAAATACTTCATTCTTTGCCCATAAATCTACTGCATTGACTGTTTCATTAAGTACAGACACACCAATAACATAAAAAGTAGGGTCATAGCTTATGATCAACTTGTCTCTTGAGTGTTCTCTTTTAATAAAAGTACAAGCCTCTTTTGATTTACAAAATCTTTGGAAATGATTCCACTTTTTACATCTGTGACATTGCTGACCAAAAGCTAAGCACTTCTCTTTTGGTCACGATTGCCACCACAGTTATGACAGTTGACTATGAGGCTAGGTGAGGGCACATGCTTTGAGTTTGCTGACTCACCCTTGTGCTTTACTGAGACTGTGTATGCTCTGGAATTTGCTAGAAAGCTACGGGGTGTACCAAGGAGTGTTACAGGATTCACAGTTGTTGCCATGTGGTTGGGCCTGTTTTCAAAGTTAAATCATTGTCTCAAAGCAAAATCTTTCTCACAGCATCATCTTTAATACCACACACATCTGCCTTTTATCAACTCATCACTTATATTACCAAGTTTGCACATTTTAGCTTTCTTTCTCAAGTCAGTTATATATGCTGCAAAAGTTTCCCTAGGCTTTTGATCCCTTGTGTAAAATAAGTGCCTTTCCATTGTAATATTCGTTTGGGGGTTACACATGTCTCTAAATTTACGTTTTAAGCACTTGGGGTCTTCCCTTGATTCAGCCGGTATCGCTATATGGCAGCTTCCGCTGTAAACACAGCAGGTGCATACACAAATGAACGCTCTTTTTCTATGGCTTCTGAAAAAGCTAAATTAAGCAGAGTAAATGCCTTTCTGTGTGCATCTTTGTCAGAAAATACAGCTTGTATGAAAATATACACTTGCTCAAACATTCTCCAATTCTGTCCTGTATTATTAAATACAAGTGGACCAGGTTTCTGAAATCCTTCAGCCATGCCAACAAAGTATGCATAAATACACAGCAAATACGGCCCTTGTAATTATATACGAACATGGACACACACCAAGTACTTGCAACAACATTCAAATGCACAAACTCTTCAAAATACTGTACTTCACGTAATATGCTTAAAATGGCTGTATTTTGTGAAATAATGTACTGTAATACTGCACAAACTTGCAAACACTTTGTTTACTTCGGATATCTTGAATAGCTTTAATTAATGTGAAAAAGTAGTACAGAGTGAAAAATGTGGTTGTTTTCCATATTTTATGTATTTTATGCAATTCAGACCTTGTTTCAAACATTTTCGTAACTATTTTGAATATTTTTAGCAATATGTGGCAGTTTCGAGCATTTTGTTTAATTAGAAATTCGTTTTGAGCATTCTGAGGGTTTCATTTTATATTTTTTGAGTAAGCAATCATTTAAGCAAGTTTTAGTACCTGGAATTCATTTCTGACCTGTTTTGCGAGTTGTATGTGCAGTAGGGACGGGACGATCCATTCCTCTATATTCCTCCAATATTAACTGAGTGCCTCTTGGTCTTGATTCTGGATCCCATTCTGACACCATGTTGATCATCCTATCTTATAATTCAAGAAGAACAGGCGAGATAGTTCGTTTATATGCTGTATTGTATAGAAACACATCAGGATGGATAGCAGCAACATAAAATATAAACAAACTGATTAACTGACGGACCATTACATAGTTACATGCTTACATCTCAATAGCTGTCTACAAAATGGCAGTGTGACTCACAAGTGCAAGCACATGGAAAGCTTCTTAAGGGTATACATACATACTGATCTACACAATACAGCATCCCACAACCCTCCTACTGATGGATTGTAATTGCAATTTTTTCTGATTGTTGCTCCTGCACTCCCAATGGTTCAAACAGTTTAGCCTGGAACAACTCTTTAGAGTCCAGTAAAACATCCTCCTATCCCTTTTCCTTAAACCGGCATTCAACTCGATTCCAGAAACTCTGTCCTCCATCTTTGTGTCTTTCTCTCAGCTGCCACTCCACTGGTAATGGAAGGGAACGCACGTTTATGCTTGTTGGCCATATGGACCACAAGCATGGTATTGAGTAGAGGAAAGTTCCCTGATACACTGGCCTGATTTCCCCTAGTTAGTATGAATACCACCTAGGGTCTCTACTGAATAGAGGCAGTTGGCCTAATGGGACTAACCTGGTCAACAAAGTGTCAATAAAATAAATGTTGTGTCATAATAAGTGCACTTGTGTCACTGACTGTTTCAGTTTTACTGACTGTGGTCGTATAGTTGTATGGCCTTTTTAAATCAGGCCCTTGCATGCCCAGGTGCACTGCTTTTAACAGTAGACTTGCACAGATAGTGCAGTGTTTCATAGATGTTATTTTTTTTGTAAGGATCCTGCCTCCAGTCCTTTTATATCTCCATTGCATTGTTTAGATTTTGATTTCCATTTTGCTAGTAGTTGTTTTTGTGGTAACCAGTAGCCTTAAACTTAGTAAGGCCTCACTATATTTAGGCAGGTCAGAGTTTGTCTTACCTCAAAAGAATAGTTTCAATAGCTACAACAATTTGCCCTCCCCCAAAAAAAAATTTCTGCCAAAACAATTTTTAAAATTGACAGCCCTTTACATTCTCAGAGCACAATTCCCCAATTACATCTCTCTTTTCAATCATACACCCATCATTTGCTGTCTACCTGAGGAATAGTCTGCTTGGGGTTTTAAAATATCTATGCAAATATTTCAAAGCAGAAATGCTAAACTTTCTGGACTTTGCTGCATAGTTGGAAGCCATACAGATGTCTTTCCATTTTTCTTTGGTAAATTTCCTTTCTAGTCTGTCTTCCCAAACTTTTCTAACCTCCTTTGGTTGATTATTGTAGCTATTGTGCAGTATTTATATACCGTACTAATTTATTCCTTTTTAACAGCTGCTGCTGTTCTTGACTCAACTAAAAAGTCTACCATAGTGATCTTTCACTTAACACTCCCCTATCGATTTCCCTTTGCGCATATTCCGGTATCAGTCCCTGGCAGGGAAGGTAATCTCTAACCTGCAGTCCAAGCCTCTGCTTGAACTCATCTCACTCTGTTGCCTTTCACAGTTTCTAGTTATTTGCTCCCAATTCAGTGGTTCCTTTACCATTTTTCTCCAGTAAATTCCACCCCATAATTGCCTATTTCATGTATCCCTTCTTACAGTAATTCCTACTGGCAAAGTCTCCTTTCTCAGTTTCCATGTTAGCTTAGTTCTTTGAGTACTTTATGCTACTTTATGAGTATAATATTCTGTATGTTTGTTGTTACTCTCCTTAAGGATCTGCATCCAAAATTCTACTATTTCCTTATTCTTAAACTTTTCTTTTGTCATCATGAAATGTTAGTTTCCTTCTTTCTTGTGATGCAGATATAAGCTAGTTGTTTTTGGCAGTAGAGGTAGACTGAGCTGTCTATCTTGTGCAGTCCTGCAGTGTGGTCCAACAAGGCTGAATTTACTGTTTAGTCCTGAGAGCTTGTATCTTTGTTTGAAATTATGAGGACGAGATCAGTTATTTATAACAATAAAATAATTGCAAAGTAGATTTTTATATGAGGAAGGTCCAAACTAAGTAAAAGTAGTTACACCTACATAATGATTGTTATTGAGGGAAAAAATAACTGCAGCATACACATTGAGTGAGCACATGCATGTCTCTTTCCTGCCAAAATGTTCTAAGACTCTGACTGTTGAGCTTGAATTTACAAGTTCTTGAAGTCATAGTATTCCTTCTGTCCTAAGTTTAACTAAGAATGTATTTCTTTGGTCTTGGATTCTTATGCATTTATTTATTGATTGATTGCAGTTAACACCTTGAAGGATCAGCTTGAGGATTTGAAAAAAAGAAATCACAATTCGCAAATATCTAATGAAAAAATTAATCAACTCCAACGACAGGTAAGTTATGCTGTTTTCTTTTCATGATTCTTTACACTTATCTGTGTGTGCATGTGGTCTTAAAATGCTAGGCATTTATTTAGCCTAAATATAGAATTTGAGTTCATGTACAAGTAGACATGTTTTGCTGAACATTTGAATGCCCCCATGATCTTAATTCAGTGGGCCATGTATATTTACTCAAGTGGAGGTTTGTAATGTCATCAGGAGAATGAATGGGGAGTACTCCACTTCTGAAACAGACTTCCCATGCAAGGTGAAGAAAGTGACATCCTAGCATCCTCCAAATTAAAACTGGATGATTTTATGGATGATTTTATAGATACCTCAAAATTTAGTCTGGGACTTAATCGTGTTGCCATTCTTGAGAAAAGGAATATTGCATGAGGGTGACTTTTTGCAAGGCGTAAATGATCTTGTGAATTAGAATAAATTTTTGAGATTTGCCAGATTTCTCATTTCTCATTGAAAGTATGTGCATGCTTTTGGGATGTTCCTCGTGTTTCACTGTTTCAGTCATTACATTTGGGGTTATCTGCCTGCAGGTAGCCCTCAGCCAGCCTAAATACCAGAGTCTTGGATTCCTGCGTCAGATGCTGTCTCTTCTTCCATGATGTCAGGGGTATAAAACACGCAGCCAATGCCATTACATCAGTCTTTCTTGCCGTGCCATGCCCGAAGCAGAAGCAGTTCGCAAGTGCCGGTTGGCCGACTCCTGAAATTTTCGTTTTCGAGTTTCAGAACTGAAGTCTTTGAAAAAAGCTAAATACCCTGTTGGGGATCCTTTTTCTTGCTCTTAACCGATGTCAGTAAAAATTAACAATTGTCTTACCTGTGGAAAGCAAATACCTCATAAAGATTTTCATTCACACTGCATTCCTTGCTTAGACCCAGACCACGATGTCCCTCGCCATCAGTTTTGTGCCTTATTCAACCCCCGAACTATTTGTCGTCGATCTATTTTTGCAGCAAATTATTTTCGTACTCGGTTTAACTATCCAGAAATGGCTTCGGTAAGCCATCCGACTACCGATATTCCGAAAAAAATGTAAGGATAAAGACAGAGATAGACCGCATAGGTCCAAAACTGCCGACGACACTTCCGTTAAGCTAGTCGCCAGTTTGCCAGTACTCAGTGAGGCACTTTCGCAGCCTCTGATAACCGCTACTTCAGATTCGCAGGCCTCTACTGAGACCCATTTGGAGTCCTGTATGCCGCGAGATGCCTCTTCGACTATGGAACCTGCGGATGTCTCTACCTTGGATGGGTCCGGAGCCGCTGTGCAGGCACCGGCTTCTGAGGGTGTATTCAGGCCTACAGATTTGCATTTTAAACAGATGCCATCTTTTTCATCCAGGCCTAAAACTTGACCCACGCCTAGAAAACCAACGTCCAAATCGCATGGTCAGGCCCATATGCCTAAAAAACAAATGCTTAGAATGGCTGAAGACCTTATTACTTTAATAAGGGGAAGCCTGCCTTCCCCCTGTAAGAGACCTAGGACTGATTTTCCTTTTGATTCTTCTGATCAGGATTCCGAAATTTCTGTTTCTTCTGATTACCAGGAATTGCCCTTATCTGCCTATGAGGATTTTGATGTAGAGGATTCCATTCTGTCTGCTTCACCTCCAGAAGATTTTTCTTTTGGTGAAACCTTGCACACTCTTAGGGAGCATTTCCGCCGGGAAAACCAGGATTACTCTGACTCCAAAAAGAGGCTTAGGGAATTCTTATTCCTCCCACCACACAGGCCTTTAGCTATCCCTCCTGTTCTGAACATTGTAGGTGATGCCTTCTTGGAATCTAGCCTGGCCCCAGACACTTTACTTCCGGCTCCCAGAAAACCTGACAGGTATTACAGAGTACCTTTCTCTCACAAGTTCCTATTCAAGAATCCTTCTGCAGATCCAGAGACCATTTCCCAAGGACCAAAGGGCATTAAGGCTACTGCTGCCAAAAACCCTGCCCCCTCTGATAGAGATTCTAGGGCCTTGGACAGATGGGGGGTGAGAAGGTATACACTTCTGCTACTTTGGCCATTAGGGCCTTAAATTGCCAGTTTCATATGTTAAAGTATCAACAGCATATTATGGGACTATTTAAACAGAAAATGATGTTGATTCGTGACTGTACTGAACATAAATAATTACAGGATTTAATGCATTCTGCTGAACAAGTTGGTAAGCATAATTTGCAATGTGGTTTTGACTCTTTAGAAGCATCTTACAGGGCTGCTGTCACTGGGTCTGTAGTTAGAAGGCATGTTTGGCTTAAGGAGCAAAACTTGCCAGATCATGTTAAAGCTAAATTACTGCATGCTCCCTTAAACCAAGACCACCTGTTTGGCAACAAAGCAGAAGAAGTCCTTAAAAAGATGGAGGAAAAAGCTAAATCTATGCAAACTGTTAAAGATTTCCTGCAAATACATCCTCCCAGATTTAGTAGGCATTGGCCTTCAAAGAATTGGTCCTTTCCAGTCTCTTCCAGGCCTTCTCAGTCCAAACCTAGGAACAGCAGACCACCTAGGTTACAGTCTCAGGCTACACACAGGCCTAAGCAGTGGGGGCTCCCACTTCCAAAGCAGGAAGTAGTAAGACACTCCCCTACGGAAAAATGTCACAATGACGTAAACTTAACCCTTCCAAGTCCTGCTCAGCTGCCTGTTCCCTTAGGAGGAAAGCTTGCCCTGCATGCAAAAAACTGGGAACTCATTACCCAGGACAAATGGGTTTTAAATATAGTTTTCCAAGGATACAGATTACACTTTCACACCCTACCAACCCCAAACGGTTGGCCAGGCCTACCCCCAAATCAGTGGGTGGAGGCTTAACAGCAGGTTCTCTCTCTTCTAAGTATCAGGGCTATTCAACCTGTCCCAGCAGAAGAAAGGGGGCAAGGTTTTTATTCAAGACTTTTCCTGGTACCCAGAAAAGACAGCTCCTGGTGTTCTGTCCTGGACCTCTCTATTCTAAACACTTTTTTGGTAATCCCAAAATTCAAAATGCTAACACTTCAACAGCTGCTCCTATGCTAAGCAAAGATGCCTGGTTGGCAACCTTAGACTTAAAGGAAGCTTACCTGGGCATTCCAATAAGGGAATCTTGCAGGAAATGCCTACGCTTCAGAGCAGGCTCCATGCACTATCAGTTCTCTGCACTTCCCTTTGGCTTATCTACTGTGCCCAGGGTATTCACAAAGTGTCTAGCTCCAGCTGTTGCATTTTGCAGGCCGAGAAATATTCAGATATACCCATACCTGGACGATTGTCTCATTCAGGCAGAAAGCCAGGACATGCTATTAAAACATCTGGCATTCATAAAGAAACTTCTAACCTCGCTGGAGTACACCATAAACGAAAAGAAATCTCATGTAGTACCCTGCCACCAGATTGTATTCCTGGGAGCACGCCAGATAAACAAGTTTATTTGACAACCTACTTCAAACTACTGGCCACAAAGGCCCAGCTATCTGCAAGGAAAGTTTTGCAAGCCCTGGGGTTCATGGTCTCTTGCATTCTACTAATTCCATATGCAAGACTGCATATGAGGAAACTACAGTGGTATCTAAAAAGCCTATAGTGTCAACATTCTCAGGACCTGGAATCAATGATTCCTATCATTCCTTGTATAAAGACAGAGTTCCTTTGGTGGGCAGAGGCCTGCCACCACAACAAGGGGCTCCTGTTCAATGTATCCCCTGCCGCCCAAACCCTAACAGACGCATCAGACTATGCATTGGGGGCTCACTTGACAGGGCAGTGCATTCAGGGCAAATGGAATCCGAGTCAGATGCACTTGCATATAAACCAAAAAGAAATGTTAGCTGTACAGAATTCGCTGACAGTCTTCAAGGACCCCATCCTTCCAGGACAATTATTGGTGAAGACAGACAACACCACAGTGATGTGGTACATAAGCAGGGGGGAACCCACTCATACCCTCTATGCAGACTAGCCATAGCTCTGTGGAACACAGCCTTGAGCTACCAAGTGTACCTACAAGCTCAATTCTTGCCAGGCAAGATAAATTCACTGGCAGACGACCTAAGCAGAAATCTCATGGACCCACACGAATGGAAACTGGAACCAAAAATATTCAACCTCTTGAGGAACAAATGGGGGACACCAGAGATAGATCTGTTTGCCTCCCCCCAGAACTATCAATTGGACAAATTCTGCACAAGGACTCCCCACAGTCAAGCTTGGAAAGTGGATGCCCTGTCCTTTACCTGCGGAAAGCCTCTCGGTGTATGCCTTTCCCCCTCTGCCTCTGCTCTCGAAGGTTCTGTTAAAGATCAAACAGGACAAACCAAGGACAATACTTATTGCACCACACTGGCCTTGCCAGCACTGGTACCCTCTCTTGCGCAGCATGATACTGTTGGATCCATGACACCTACCTCAAACACACCTTCCCTGTTGTCCCAGCAGGCAGGCCAGATTCTGCACCCTCAGCTTCAAACCTTGAACCTTGCAGCCTGGCTAATTCCTTAAGCTCTCCAATAGCATCTCTCAGTAAGCAGGTGCTAGATGTCATCCTGGAAACAAGGAGGCCTATTACTAGAAAATCCTATTCTGAAAAGTGGAAAAGATACTGTTCCTGGAGCCTCACCCAGGGTATGAGCACTGCGGTGCCCAGTTTACCTTATATTCTTCAATACTTAACAGAAATGCTCCACAAGGGCCTATCTTTCTCGTCAATTAAAATTCATGCCTCTGCAATTTCAGCAGATAACACTGAACCACCCCTCTTCTCTCACCCCCTGTTAAAGCAATTCCTTAGAGGGGCTAAAAATTTAAGACACCCCCCCCCCCAGGCGAGACCCTACTTCAGCCTGGGACCTTAACTTTGTATTGGAAAAACTCAGTCTCCCTCCATTTGAACCAGCTGCAACTGCAGAGTTGAAATTCCTTTCTTGGAAAACAGCCTTCTTTCTAGCCATCACTTCTGCAAGAAGAGTGTCTGAATTACAGGCCCTCATGGCAGTGGAGCCCTTCATTATCTTCCATGCAGACAGGGTTTCCCTCAGGACCAATCCTTCCGTTATGCCCAAGGTGGTGTCTAGTGTAGACCTAAATCAGTCCATTCATTTTCCTACCTTTTTCCCGAATCCACAAAACAAAGGAGAACATATTCTGCACTCTTTGGACGTGCACAGACAACTTAGATTTCATTTGGACAGGACTAAGCCTCTCAGAAAATCTGAACAGCTGCTAGTTGACTTTGCTGCAGGGGCAGAGGGGAAGGCCATTTCAAAACAAATCGTTTCTAAATGGATAGCCCATTGCATTCATTTCTGCTATAAGCACCATGGAAAACCTACCCCACAGGGGATAAGATCACATTCCACCTGGGTTGCATCTACCTCTACAGCCTTTCTCAGAGGGGTCCCTACCAGGGGCATCCTAGAAGCTGCTACCTGGAGCTCTGTACATACCTTCACCAAGCATTACCACATGTCTCTTTTTTTTCTAAAGCCAGAGCTGGTTTTGCCACTGCAGTTTTGCAGGGCTTAATAGCTGGCCCTAATGCTCTCTAACTTCCTCCTCCCTTCCTTAGCTTTGGGAATCAACCCAAATGTAATGACTGCAACAGTGAAACACAAAGAACATAGTACAGTTGTGTACACTTACCGTAAATGTAGATGTTCGAGTGTATTCACTGTTGCAGTCCTGGTTACCCTCCCTCCAGCCCCCTGACTTTTCTTGGCTCTACCTTTGTTCTTGTTTTAAGCTTTCTGGTGTATTTGCCTGTTGATGGAGGTGTAACATAACATATAATTGCTTCCCTTTGTGGGGGAACCTGACATCTGGGGCAAGAAAATCTGATGTAATGACGTTGGCTGCATGTTTTATACCCCTGACGACCTGACGTCATGGAAGAGGAGAGAGCATCCGACGCAGGAATCCAAGACTCTGGTATTCAGGCCGGCTGAGGGCTTCCTGCAGGCAGATAACCCCAAATGTAATAACTGCAACAGTGAATACACTCGAACATCTACATTTATGGTAAGTGTGCACACAACTGTACCTTCCCTTTTCTTGCAAGATGCCCTAGGCAGTGCTGCCACTGTCTCCCCTTACTCTTCACCCTGTACTTGGAACCACCAGATGTCCTTCAAGGATGCATCTGCAGTCTTTACAAATGGGTTGTCCTGTCGTCAGGCAGCCCTTCGTCATAGCTGTATGACATTTGGCTTTTTAGAGTCATAGGGTTAATGCAGCATCAATTAAATTTCTTTACATGCTAACAATATTTTATTTTTTCAAATAATACTGATGTTGATTTACCAGTTTTTGTCAATGATTCTAAAATAATTTCATGACTTTTAAGGCTATAAGATTAATCATGATAAAACAAGGGCAGTAAGTATTATTTTTTTCCTCCACATAAGAACTCTGGTGGTCCACTAATCCCTTCCTTTGATATTATCAGTGTATTAGATATCTGAAAATCTGTTTAGTCCATTACGACATTATCCATTTAGAAAATGTATGTAAAGCTAACAGAGTTAGAAAGGAAATCTGATAATAGAGGGTAATTCTGTTGGAATGGCATCGAGGAATTCAAGCATTCAAGTGTTTTGTGCTACCACATTTACTTTGATGTTCATCGTGTTACCCTGCTGCAGTCATCACACTTGAGTTATCCTGCCATCAGGCGGTCCCGCAGTCGGCCTGAGTTCCAAAGTCTTGGTCCGGCATCAGTTGCTGTCGCTTCTTCCCCGACGTCAGTGCGCCAGGGGTATATAAGAGGCATCCAACGCCATTTTCTTCCGTCTTTCTTGCCGCGCGGTGCCCGAAGCAGAAGCAGTTCGCAAGTGCCGGTTGGCTGACGCCTGAGATTTTCGATTCGAATTTCAGTCCGAAGTCTTCAGTAAAGCTAAGTACCCCGTTGGGGAACCTTTTCTTGCCTCAAGTTAACAATTGCATTTCTTGTGGGAAGCAAATACCTCATAAGGA
The DNA here is from genome assembly GCF_019279795.1 of Protopterus annectens. NCBI lineage: Eukaryota > Metazoa > Chordata > Ceratodontiformes > Protopteridae > Protopterus > Protopterus annectens. Next base: position 1,405,882,746 of record NC_056726.1, read on the forward strand.
CTTCCATTCTTATTGTATTCCTTGCCTAAGCCCAGACCACGACGTCACAGGTTGTCGGTTTTGTGCTAGGTTTAATAAACGAACTATCAAACGCCGTTTTGACTTCGCATGACATTACTTTGGTAGGAAATTTAATTATATCATGCCGGCTGAACAGCCGACGACCGGCATACATAAAAAAACGCAAGGATAAGGACAAGCAGCCTAGGAACAAGCCAGACTCCGAGGCCTCTGCTGGGCCTGTCGCTGGTTCTCCGGTTTTCAGTGAGGTGCCTACGCAGCCCCTGACGACCGCAGAATTGGAACCCCAGACAGCTGCGGATTCTCAAGCGGAGTGTACTAGGCCGACGCAGCCATCTTCATTAGGCCCTTTTGACACCGGAGCAGAAGGAGACCCCGGTGCAGTGGAAACGCCTTTGGTTGCAGAAGGTGTCTTCAGACCGACTACACTCACCATTAAATCTTATGCTAAGCTTAAAACTCCTTTAAAACCAAAAAAGACTGTACATCAGTCTACAGTTTAAGGCCCCATGCCTAAGAAACAGATGCTTAAGATGGCTGAAGATTTGATTACCCTAATCAGGGGTTCCCATCCCCATCCAGATAAAAGACCAAAACAAGAGGAGGATTATGCTTCCTCTGACCAGGTTTCAATTTCCTCAGATTCTTCTGAGGGACAGGATTACACTTTTCCCCCTTAAGAAGATTCTGATGCTGAAGACTTTACTCCCTCAGCATCTCCCCCTGAAGACTACTCCTTTGGGGAAACTTTACATACCATGAGGGGACATTTCCACTGGGAAGGCCAGGACTACTCTGATTCTAAGAAAAGGATCCGAGAGTTCCTTTTGCTACCCCAGCACAGACCACTTGCTATCCCTCCAGTTTTAGATATTGTGGATGATGTTTACTTGGAGTCTAGTCTAAATCCAGACTCTCTACCTCTTGCTCCAGCCAAGCCAGACAGATACTACAGAGTACCTGACTCACACAAATTCCTTTATAAAAGCCCTGTGGCTGACCCAGAAACAATTTCCCAGGGTCCCAAGGGGGCTAAAGCTTCTATGGCTAAAAATCCTGTGCCCTCTGAAAGGGATTCCAGAGCCCTAGATAGACGGGGAAAGAAAATATACACCTCAGCAACTCTGGCTATGAGAGCATTAAATTGTCAGTTTCACATGCTGAAATATCAGCAATTCCTAATGTCTCAATTAAAACAAAATATGAGCACACATACTGAACAGTCTGAATTTAAGGAAATGCAGGATCTGTTGCATGCAGCTGAACAGGTGGGCAAACATACTTTACAATGTGGACTTGATTCATTGGAAGCTTCCTGTAGAGCAGCTGTTACTGGGTCTGTCATACGTAGACATGCTTGGTTAAAAGAACAAACCCTACCTGATCATGTTAAAGCAAAATTATTGGATGCACCTTTACAGCAGGATGTATTATTTGGTGACAAAGCAGAAGAGGTTTTAAAGAAAATGGAGGATAAGGCAAAGTCTATGCAGATGGTCAAAGATTTTTTAGAGGTACAACCCCCTCGTTTCAGCAGAAATTGGCCAACAAAAAACTGGTCTTTTCCAGCTTTTGACAGATCACAGAGGGGCAAATGCATACGCCCAAAGGGCAGAGGTCAGTCACAAGGCCCTTACAAACCTCGCCAATGGGGTACTGCTACCCAAAAAGGAGGAGAAGACAGGCCCCAAGCTAGCAGAAGACAAAAACACAATGACTCAGTCCTCAAACTGCCAAGCAAATCTCTCCTGGCAGCTCCCTTGGGAGGAAAATTAGCATTTTTTGCAGACAACTGGCACATCATCACAAAAGACAAATGGTTCCTAAACATGGTCTCACATGGATACAGATTCCACTTTCATACCTTGCCAAGAATAAAAGGAATGCCAAACCTGCCACCAAATCAATGAGCAGAGGCACAAAAACAAATTATAGCTCTCATGGACATGAGAGATATTCAACAGGTACCTACACAGGAGCAAGGACAAGGATTTTACTCAAGACACTTTCTAGTCCCAAGAAAAGACAAAGCATGGAGACCCATTCTGGATCTTTCAATTCTGAACACCTATCTGCAAGTACCAAAATTCAAGATGCTAACACTACAGCAGCTTCTTCCCATACTGGGCAAGAATGCTTGGCTAGTAACATTGGACCTCAAGGAGGCATACCTGCATGTCCCTATCAGACAAAATTGCAGAAGATACCTCCGCTTCATTGCAGGTTCAACGCATTATCAATTCTCTGCACTGCCCTTTGGCTTATCTACTGCGCCCAGGGTCTTCACAAAATGTCTGGCACCATTAATTGCATACTGCAGACAAAGAGGAATTCAAATATACCCATACCTGGACGACTGCCTTATTCAAGCAGAAAGCAAGGACATTCTTTTAAAACATCTGGCATTTGTCAAACACCTTCTAAGTTGCCTAGGGTACACAGTAAACGAAAAGAAATCAAAACTAGTGCCCTCACAAAACATAATATTCCTGGGTGCCAGCTTGAATACAACGGCCCAGTTGGCTTATCTCACACCAGAAAAGCAACAGCAACTGACTCAATATTTCATGGCAACAAAGACCCAACTCCCTGCAAGAAAAATTCTGCAGGCCTTGGGATTCATGGCATCTTGCATACTACTAATACCATTTGCAAAAACTCCATATGAGGAAATTACAATGATACCTGAAAAGCGTATGGACTCAGCACAGCCACAGCTTGGAAACAATGATACCACTCATTCCCTGCCTTCAACAGGAGTTTCTATGGTGGGCACAGGCATGTCACCTCAACAAGGGTCAGCCTTTCACCTTACCCACAGCCAGGCAAACTATGACAACAGATGCATCGGACTATGCCTGGGGAGCACACATGGCAGGACAGTGCATTCAGGGCAAATGGACTACAGATCTAAGGCATCTGCATATCAATCAAAAAGAAATGCTAGCGGTACAGAATGCCCTAACAGCTTTCAAGGACCTCTTACACCCAAGACAACTAATAATAAAGACGGACGATACCACAGTAATGTGGTACATAAACAAGCAAGGGGGCACACATTCCTACCCTCTATGCAGGCAAGCAATGACCTTGTGGAACACAGCACTTACTTACCAGGTTCAATTTCAAGCACAATTCCTGTCAGGAAAGAAAAACACATTGGCAGACGACCTAAGCAGAAACATCATGGATCCACACGAGTGGAAACTAGATCCACAAGTATTTGCAATGATAGCTCAAAAATGTGAATGCCCAGACAGATCTGTTTACCAGCCCCCAAAACTACCAACTTCAGAAATTTTGCACAAGGACATTCCATCCACAAGCTTGGAAAGTGGACGCCCTCTCATTCAGTTGGAAAACATTAACAGCGTATGCCTTTCTTCCACTGCCTCTTCTAGCAAAGGTACTGCTGAAAGTCAGATTAGAGAGGCCACAAATGATACTCACTGCACCAGACTTGGCCATGCCAGCATTGGTATCCAGTTCTAAGGAACATGGCCCACGGCCCACCATGGATTTTACCACAAATTCCTCACCTGCTCACCCAGCGAGACAATCCGATTCTACACAGCCAGCTCAAGACTTTAAACCTGGCTGTATGGCAAATTACCTAAACAACCAGCCAACACCTCTATCCAAAGCTGTTATGGATGTCATTCTGGAGGCCAGGAGGCCCAGCACCAGGAAAACCTATTCAGACAAATGGAAAAGATTTTGCGCCTGGAACCAGGCTAAAGGCCAAAATCCCCTTGATCCAAACATTCCTCAGATTCTACAATATTTAACTGAGATGTTGCACAAAGGACTTTCCTTTTCATCTATTAAGATCCATGCCTCAGCAATTTCAGCTCATTACAACTCATTACAACATGGATCCTCCTTTATTCTCACATCCACTCCTAAGACAGTACCTCAGAGGGGCTAAGAACATAAGACCGCCCAGGACAGCACCAACACTTACTTGGGATCTCAACTTTGTTCTGGAAAAGCTTACACTGCCGCCCTTTGAACCAGCTTTTTCAGCTGATTTAAAATTTCTTTTATGGAAAACTGCCCTGCTACTAGCAATAACCTCAGCTAGAAGAGTCTCAGAGCTACACGCACTAATGGCAGTGGAGCCTTTCCTCATTTTTCATCAAGACAGAGTTTCTCTACAAACTAACCCTTCCTTTATGCCAAAGGTGGTATCCAGTGTGGCCCTAAACCAAACCATTCATTTGCCCACCTTTTTCCCAAATCCCCAGAACAAAGGAGAAAGACTCTTGCACTCTTTGGAGATTCACAGGCAATTATGTTACTACTTGGATAAAACTAAGGCTTTCAGAAATTCTGAACAGCTCTTTGTAGCCTATGCTGCAGGATCACAAGGAAAAGCTATCTCAAAACAGACCATTTCTAAATGGATAGGGCATTGCATACGTTTCTGCTACACGCATCATGGGAAACCGGTACCTGCTAACATTAGGTCCTACTCCACCAGGGGTACAGCTACATCAGCAGCCTTTCTCAGGGGAGTGCCAACCAAGGATATTCTAGAAGCTGCAACTTGGAGTTCAGTGCACACCTTCACCAAACACTATCACTTACCTCTATATTCTAAGACTAGAGCTGGTTTTGCCACTGCAGTTTTGCAGGGCCTACTAGCTTCTTCTAACCCTGTTTAACTCCACCACCCATCCTTAGCTTTGGGATTCAACCCAAGTGTGATGACTGCAGCAGGGTAACACGATGAACATAGTACAGTTTTATACCTACCATAAATGTAGATGTTCGAGTGTTCACCCTGCTGCAGTCCAGGTTACCCTCCCTTCATCTCCTCTGAACTAGCTGAACTTCTCTATACCACTCTATCCTATACAACCTCTGTGGTGTATTTGCTTGTGCCTGAAGGTATTGTTTTTTTTATATATAATTATATCTATCTATATATATATATATATATATATATATATATATATATATATATATATATATATATATATATATATATATATATATATATATTGCCTACCTATTGGGGGCACCTGACATCCGGGGCAAGAAAAACTGAAGAAAATGGCGTCGGATGCCTCTTGTATACCCCTGCCGCACTGACGTCAGGGAAGAAGTGACAGCAACTGACGCCGGACCAAGACTTTGGAACTCAGGCCGACTGCGGGACCGCCTGACGGCAGGATAACCCAAGTGTGATGACTGCAGCAGGGTGAACAATCCAACATTTATGGTAGGTACAAAACTGTACTTTTTCCATTCGTTTTCATTTGTCTTTTTGAGAACTGTCAAGAATATTGTTAAGGAAAGGATTTCTCATATACATAACACAAGCTGGAGGATGTAAATTATAGTGTAAGGGATGATGATGAAGCAGGAGGGAAGTTTGAGAGTTAAGGAGATCGTAGAATTTTGAGTGGGAGGGTGGCCTAATGGTTAAGGTGTTTGCCTTACAAACACAAGGTGCAAGGTTTGAGTCTCACTAGGGATAATTGTCTAGGCTTAAAATGGCTCACAAGGGCAGTTAGCTTAGTACCAATCTATGAACCTATGAGTGCTGATCCTCAAGGGGAAGTACAACCTTCATACATACTTTCTGCTACTTCAGGAATATAAAATTATTCTTAGAACTAAGGCAACATGAGAATGGAGAAAGGAGATATCGCAAATAAGGATGACTTCAAGTAGGGGTATAGAAAATAAGCAAGAGGAGGCTGCGATATACAGTAGAAAATTTGCCAATAAACTAAGTTACTAGGAACAAATAATTAGATAGTGGGTTGAGGCAAAGCAAAATTTGGACTTCAGGTTAGAAACTACCTTCCTTATAAGGGATTGATGTCAGAGGAAGCAGAGAGAAACAGATAGGGGAATAATAAGTGAAAAAACAGCTCTGGTAGAGTTTTTAGTTTAGTGTAGCAGAAATGCTGCTGTTAAAAAGGGATAATCAGTAGGGAACATAAAATATTACATGATAATTATAATAATCGGTCAGAATAGACTGGAAAGAGAGACTGGTAAGGCACTTAAGAAAGGAACAACAGGAGGACATCTGCATGATTTCCAAGTATGCAAAAAAGTCTAGAAGGCTTATGATTTTTGCTTGTAAGTGTTTGCATAGGTATTTTTATACCTCAGACAGACTACAGAGATTTTTCTCCTCAGGTGGATAGCAAATGTTGGCAGTGTGATGGTGAAGAAAGAGGTAACTGGAAACATGTTTTTGGGAGGGTAATGAGCTGGCAGATTTTAAAAAATTCCTACAGAGTACTCCATCACAAATAAATGGCCGTTACTAAATTCTTACAAAACAGTTAATTTTGCTGATTGTGAGAAAGAAATATCGCATAAAGATTTTTGTTAGGTGTGTGGTTTTTGTATTGCTTTAGTATGATGTCCCTAGTTGTCTCAACTTTGCCTGGTCTAACCAGGAGAGATTTAAGCAAAAAGTGAAATGTCTGTCTAGTATTCCTTAGCTTAGAAGTAATTGCTGTGACTGTCATAGTGTCATCCAGGTCCAGCTACTGACATCCTGCTAAAAATGTATTCGAAGATGTGCCCCATAAAGAGGAAATGCCATAAAGTTGATAACACTTTGAAAGAGTTTGAATTCTTTCCAGGCTCAAGAGTGTTTGGTCTGATGCAGTGCCTTTGCAACTGCCCAAATCTGGAGTCTAGTCCTACTGATGTCTCTGGCATGACCCCTTCAGAGGCCACCATGCTGTTAGATGTAGGCACATCCTTTTGAGCTGAATCCACCCTGCCATTTGTCTGCCCAGTAGCCTCTCAACTGGCATTGAGTTCTGATGCTCTTGTTTGGGTTAGCATGGCTAAGAGTGGCATTTAGTTTTTGCTAGTCCACAAGGGTGCCAGTGGTACTTAGATTGAGGTCTTTCGTGTCTGACCACAACCCCAGTCCTCCAATGCACAACCCACATCTAAATCTACAGTAGTCCAGTCCAAAGAAAAACAGATGCCTTCTAGTTTACCACAGCCTATGCTACGTGGGCCCTCTTTTCCTTTCCCATCACTGGTCTCCTTTCATGAATGTTTCATGTTGTCCAAGAACAATCTGTGTCAAAGATCCTTTCTCTTAAAAGGAAAAAGAAGTCCTTACCCCTGAGGATTCTGATAATGATGGATGAATTAGTCTTTTAAAAGCAAATGTTCTCCTCTTTCCTTTGAGTGTCACTCCCAGAGGATGTTGTATTTATAGAATGAGAGAGAGAGCTTCAAATGGGAAGTTTGAGCTAATGAGCCTGCATCAGCCATTAGGTATTTTTCCAGTCCTGGAAGATGTTTTTGCTAATGTGTCTTTGTAGCCAGATTCCCAGACTCTTGCTCCAAGGAAGCCTGACTGCTTTTAACAGGGTCAGGGATTCCCAGAAGTATGTTTATGAGAACCATTTGGTGGATCCAGATGTGGTATTCATGAATTCCTGCAAGAAGACTGCTGTCTTCACCAGGAATGCACATGATGTTCATCGTGTTTCACTGTTGCAGTCATTATTCTTGGGTTATCCTGCTGGCAGGCTACCCGCAGTCGGCCAGAATTCCAACGTCCTGGAGCGGCGTCGGTTGCTGTCACCTCTTCCCTGACGTCAGTGTGCCAGGTGTATAAAAGATGCAGCCGACGCCATTTTCTCCAATCTTTCTTGCCACACTGTGGCCGAAGCAGAAGCAGTTCGCAAGTGCCGGTCGGCCGACTCCTGAGATTTTCGTGTTCGAATTTCAGATCTGAAGTCTTCATTTAAAGCTAAGTACCCCGTTGGGGAAACTTTTTTCTTGCTCCAGACCGATGTCAGAAAAAGTTAATAATTGTATTTCTTGTGGGAAGCAAATACCTCATAAGGACTTCTATTCTTATTGCATTCCTTGCCTAGGCCCTGATCACGACGTTGCTAATTGCAGGTTTTGTGCTCGATTTAACCAACGCACTATTAAGCGTCAGTACGATTTTGCATTTCATTACTTTGGCTGAAGATTTAATTACGCAATGGCGTCGGATAGCCATCTGTCTGCCACAATTCACAAGAAACGCAAGGAGAAGGACAGGCATCCGAGGACGACGAGGCTTCTTCTAAGCCAGTCGCTGGTTTTCAGTGAGGCACTTTCGCAGCCCCTGACGCCCGCTACTTCAGAGCCGCAGGCCGCTTCCGACTCCCACGTGGAGCAGACTAGGCCGCTGGAAACTCAAGGTATTGGACCCTTGGAAAATATTCCCTCAGATGGGTCCGGAGCCGCTGAGCAGGCATCGGCTTCTGAGGGTGTTTTCAGGCCTACACAGTTATATATAAAACCGACGGCTTCAAAGACAAAGACTAAAGCACCACTAAAGACAAAGAAACAAATGCAGCAATCCCATGGGCAGGCCTCAATGCCTAAAAAACAGATGCTCAAAATGGCAGAAGACCTAATTACTTTGGTCAGGTTCCCGTCCCCCTCCTGATAAGAGGCCTAGGCAAGAGACAGATTATGAATCTTCAGATCAGGTTTCCATTTCCTCTGACTCCTCTTCTGAATAGTAATACTCTCTTCCTCCCTATGAGGATTCTGATGCTGAAGAATCTATCTCTTCAGCCTCTTCTCCTGAGGATTATTCTTTTGGGGGAAACCCTGCATACCATGAGGTAGCACTTCCACTGGGAGAGCCAAGACTACTCAGAATCTAAAAAAAAGGCTCAGAGACTTTCTTTTACTACCTCAGCACAGGCCTCTTGCTATCCCCCTGTTTTAGACATTGTAGATGATGTATTTTCAGAGTCCGGGTTGTCTCCTGACTCTTTACCCCCTGCACCTATTAAGCCAGACAGATACTACAGGGTTCCAGACTCACATAAATTTCTGTATAAAAACCCTGCTACTGACCCAGAAACTATTTCTCAGGGTCCCAAAGGGGTCAAGGCTTCCACTGCAAAAAACCTATTCCCTCTGATAGAGATTCAAGGGCACTGGACAGATGGGGGGAAAAAGGTTTACACCTCTGCTACCTTGGCTGTGAGGGCTTTAAATTGTCAATTTCATATGCTTAAATATTTAATGTCACTGCTTAAACAGAAGATGTTAACAAATTCTGAATGTGCAGAAAACAAGGAAATGCAGGATTTATTGCATGCAACTGAACAAGTGGGAAATTATACTTTGCAATGTGGTTTTGATTCTCTGGAGGCCTCTTGCAGGGCCGCTGTTACGGGTTCTGTCATTAGGAGGCATGCTTGGTTAAAGGAACAGAATCTGCCTGATCATGTTAAAGCAAAATTATTAGATGCTCCATTACAGCATGATACTTTGTTTGGTGTTAAAGCAGAAGAGGTGTTGAAGAAAATGGAGGACAAAGCGAAATCTATGCAGACAGTTAAGGATTTCTTACAGGTGCAGCCACCCAGATTTAGCAGGAACTGGCCTACAAAGAATTTGTCCTTTCCAGTGTCAGACAGGCCACAAAGAGGCAGATACAGATGCCCCAGAGGCAGATCCCAACCCCAAGGCTCATACAGGCCTGAACAATGGGGTGCTTCTACCTCCAAAAGTGGAGAAGACAAATCACAGTCATACGGGAAACAGTCCCAATGACTTTCCTTTGCCAGCACCAAACACTTATCTTTTGGCAGCCCCCTTAGGGGGAAAACTAGCACTTTTTTCACAAAATTGGCACATGATCACCCAGGACAAACGGGTCTTGAATATAGTGTCTCAGGGCTACAGGTTCCACTTTCACACCCTGCCAAGGGCAAAAGGTATGCCAGACCTGCCACACAATCAGTGGGCAGAGGCACAAAAACAAGTTTCATCCCTCATGGACATGAGGGCCATTCAGCGAGTACCACAGCAAGAGCAGGGACAAGGATTTTACTCAAGACTTTTCTTGGTACCCAGAAAGGACAAAGCCTGGAGACCAATACTGGACCTGTCTATTCTAAACACATTTCTGGACGTTCCAAAATTCAAAATGTTGACTCTGCAGCAGCTTCTGCCCATGTTGGGCAAGAAGGCTTGGCTTGTAACTTTGGTCCTAAAAGAGGCATACCTGCATGTCCCAATCAGACAGTCTTGCAGACGATACCTCAGATTCATAGCTGGCTCAATGCACTACCAATTCTCTACACTGCCCTTTGGCTTATCTACTGTGCCCAGGGTCTTCACAAAATGCCTGGCACCAGTAATATCATTTTGCAGACAGAGGAATTCAAATATATCCTTACTTGGATGACTGCCTTATTCAAGCAGAGAACAAGGACATTCTACTAAAGCATCTGGCGTTTGTAAAACGATTACTAATTTGCGTAGGGTACACAGTAAACGAAAAGAAATCAAAACTAGTACCCTCGCAAGAGATATTCCTGGGTGCAATCTTAAATACAACTGCCCAGATGGCTTATCTCACGCCAAACAAACATTACTTCAAAATGTTGGCAACAAAGACCCAGTTATCTGCAAGAAAAATTCTGCAGGCTTTGGGCTTCATGGCATCCTGCATTCTGCTAATTCCATATGCCAGACTGCATATGAGGAAACTACAATGCTATCTAAAAAGTGTTTGGACTCAACATTGCCACAGCCTGGAAACATTAATTACCCTCATTCCCTGCCTGCAACAGGAGTTTCGATGGTGGACACAGGACTGTCACCACAACAAGGGACAGACATTCATTTTACCCACAGCCAGGCAGACACTAACAATGGATGCATCAGATTATGCCTGGGGGGCCCACATGGCAGGAAAATGTATTCAGGGCACATGGCCTGTAAGCCAGATGCATCTTCATATCAATCAAAAAGAGATGCTAGCTGTTCAGAATGCCCTGACAGCTTTCATGGATCTACTTCATCCAGGACAACTATTGATAAAGATGGACAATACTACAGTCATGTGGTACATAAACAAGCAGGGAGGCACACATTCCTACCCCCTCTGCAGACAAGCCATGACTTTCTGGGACACAGCATTGACTTATCAAGTTCACCTGCAAGCAAAATTCCTGCCAGGAAGGATAAATACACTGACAGACGAACTAAGCAGAACCCTCATGGATCCCCACGAGTGGAAACTGGATCCACAAGTCTTCAGCATAATAACAATTAAATGGGGATGCCCAGACATAGATCTATTTGCCTCCCCTCACAACTGCCAACTACAGAGATTCTGCACAAGGACTTATCACAAGCAAGCATGGAAAGTGGATGCCTTATCCTTCAGCTGGAAAAACCAAACAGTATATGCCTTTCCTCCACTGCATCTCCTCCCTAAGGTACTCCTAAAGGTCAGACAAGAGAAGCCAAAAATTATACTGATTGCCCCAGATTGGCCACGCCAGCACTGGTACTCAATCCTAAAGAACTTGTCTCAAGGTTCAGCCTGGACATTGCCTCAAATTCCTCACTTACTGACCCAATAAAACAATCAGATCCTGCACAGCCAACTCAGGACCTTAAATCTGGCAGCATGGCGGATAATGTAGCCATTCAGGACACTCCTCTCTCCAAAGCTGTGATGGATGTTATTTTGGAGGCCAGGAGGCCCAGTACCAGAAAATCTTATGCAGAAAAATGGAAGAGATTCTGTGCTTGGAACTAGGCACAAGGAATTGACATGGTTGTACCAAATATTCCTCAGATTTTACAATACTTAACTGAGATGCTGGACAAAGGCCTATCCTTTTCATCAATTAAGATTCATGCCTTTGCCATTTCAGCCCATTACAATACGGAACCACCTATCTTTTCTCATCCTTTAATAAGGCCGTACCTCAGAGGGGCCAAAAACATAAGACCTCCAAGGATAGCACCAATACCTGCATGGGACCTCAATTATGTCTTGGAAAAACTCACACTGCCTCCTTTTGAGCCAGCCCCAACAGCTGATATAAAATTCTTATCCTGGAAAACAGCTCTGCTCCTAGCAATAACCTCTGCAAGACGAGTCTTGGAGTTACAGGCACTCATGGCTGTGGAACCTTTTATCATTTTCCATCAAGACAGGGTTTCTCTGTGGACAAACCTGACATTTATGCCTAAGGTGGTGTCCAGTGTGGCCCTTAGCCAAACCATTCACTTGCCTACCTTTTATCCAAACCCACACAACAAGGGTGAGAGACTTCTGCATTATTTGGACATACACACACAGCTACGCTTCTGCTTTGACAGAACTAAAGCTTTCAGAAAGACTGAGTAACTTTTAGTGGCATATGCTGCAGGATCACAAGGAAAGGCTATCTCAAAACAGACCATTTCAAAATGGATAGGCCATTGCATTCTTTTCTGCTACTCACAACATGGCAAATCAGTGCCTAAGGGCATTAGGCCACATTCAACCAGAGCAGCAGCCACTTCAGCAGCCTTCCTCAGAGGAGTACCAACCAAAGACATCTTAGAGGCTGTAACTTGGAGTTCAATGCACACTTTTACAAAGCACTACCACTTACCTCTCTACTCTAAATCCAGAGCAGGCTTTGTCACTGCAGTTCTGCAGGGTCTCATAGCCTCTCCTAATCCTATTTGGCCCCAGCCACCCATCCTCAGCTTTGGGATTCAACCCAAGAGTAATGACTGCAACAGTGAAACACGATGAACATAGTACAGTTGTGTACCTACCATGAATGTAGATGTTCGAGTGTATTCACTGTTGCAGTCCAGGTTACCCTCCCACCACCCCCCTTTCTTTTGCTGGGTCTTATCTGTACTTCTCTATTCTATACAACCTATGTGGTGTATTTGCTTGTAGATGAAGGAAATGTTTACCTTAGTGCATGCATGTTTATTGGCATAATTAATTGCCTACCCTTTTGGGGGCACCTGACATCTGGGGCAAGAAAAACTGAAGAAAATGGCGTCTGCTGCATCTTTTATACCCCTGGCGCACTGACGTCAGGGAAGAGGTGACAGCAACCGATGCCAGACGAGGACTTTGGAATTCAGGTCGACTGCGGGTAGCCTGCCAGCAGGATTACCCAAGAGTAATGACTGCAACAGTGAATATACTCAAACATCTACATTTATGGTAGGTACACAACTGTACTTGCTTCGTGTTTCACTGTTGCAGTCCTCACATATGGGTTATCCGGCTCCCGGTAGCCCTCAGTTGGCCCGAATACCAGAGTCCTTGGTATATGACGTCGGCTGCCGCCGGTTGTAAAACTGATGTCAAAACTTCAGGTATAAAGGGAAGCAGCAGACGCCATTTTCTCAGTCTTTCTTGCCATGGAGCCCGAAGCAGATGCAATTCGCATTAGTGCCGGTCAGCTGTTTACCTTCGTTTTGCTTTCCAACTACCAAATTGAAGATGCCTTCAGATAAAGTACGCCGTTGGGATCCTCTTTTCTTGCTTTAACGAATGTCAGATTAAAGTTAATAACTGTCTTGCCTGTGGAAAACAGATTACGCACCGTGATTTCCATTCATATTGTATAACCTGTTTGGCCCTTGAGCACAACGTCCCTAACTGCGATCTCTGTGCTTCCTTTAACCCGTGTACCATACATAGTAGAGCTAAGAATTTTTATAAGCATTTCGGAGTCTGGCCTAAGTTTGTCGGTATGGCATCTTCTGGTCTCCCGACTTTGTATATACCTAGGAAACGCAAAGACAAGGACTGCGACAGGCCTAGGGTTAAATCTGCCAACGATGCACCGGTGAAATTGGTAGTCAGCACAGTGGTAGTCAGTGAGATGCTTTCGCAGCCCCGCAGATTTTCAGCCACAAGCCTCTGCCGAGACCCTTATGGAGTCCTCCATGCCACAGGCTATTTTGTCTTCAGACCCTCCGCCTGTCACCGCCTCAGATGGGACCAGAGCAGGCACTGGCTTCTGACGCCTCTTTTTTTCGACATTAGACCAAAACCAGACCGACTACCTTAGTTCAGACTTCTGCAGGTGCTAGGCCCCCTGAGTTCTTCTGGATTGCTAGTAAACCTTCCAGCTGCAAACCTACTCACAAGCAGGCATCGGCCTCCCCTCCTGTGCCTCAGTCCCAGTTGGTAAAGATTGCTGGTGATCTTCTTTCCCTGATTAGGGGCTTTCATACCCCCCCCCCCCTTCAAAGAGGGCTAGGGAATTATCTCCTGATGTTTTGTCTGTCTCAGATTCTGAGATTTCCAGTATGTCTGCTGGTGAAGAAGGACATTTTCAACTTTTTTCTGGCTTTGAGGATTCTGATGCTGAGGACTCTATCCTTTGGGGATACTTTGAATACCCTTAGGGAGCATTTTAAATGGGAATGTCAGGATTTTCCACAATCTAAGAAAAGAATCAGGGAATTTTTGGATTTGCCTTAGCATAAGCCTCTGGCTATACCTCCAGTTTTGTAAGTTCTGGATGATGTTTTCATGGAAAATTCTTTAACCCCTAATTCTGTTCCTCCTGCCCCCAGAAAACCGGATAGGTATTACAGGGTACCTGAATCTCATCAATTCCTTTTTAAAAACCCTACTGCTGATCCTGAAATTATTTCTCAAGGCCCCAAGGGTACTATTGCTAAAAACCCTGTACCTTCTGATAAGGAGTCTAGGGCCTTGGACAGGTGGGGTAAAAAAGTCTATACCTCTGCAACTCTTGCCATTAGATCCGTGAATTGTCTTTTTCACATGCTTAAGTATTAGCAGCATACTTTGGAGACTATTAAGGCTAAACTTGGAGATATTCCTTCCATGACAGAGAACAAAGATTGGAGATATTCCTTCCATGACAGAGAACAAAGATTTACAAGACTTAATGAATTCTCCCACTTTAGTTAATAAGCATTCACTTCATTGTGGTTTTGACACTTTGGAGGCTTCCAGCATAGCAGCAGCTACTGGTTCTGTAATTAGAAGGCATGCTTGGCTCAGGGAGCAGCCTCTTTCTGAACCTGTTAAGTCTAAATTGCTGGATGTTCCTGTGCACAAGGACAATCTTTTTGGTAATAAGGCTGAGGAGGTACTGAAGAAGTTGGAGGATAAGGCAAAATCTATGCAAGCTGTAAAAGATTTCCTTCAGGTTCAGCCTCTGTTTAGTAGGCATTATCCTTCCAAGAATTGATCTTTCCCTGATCCTGGCAAGCAGGGTCGCTCTAGGCCTAGGGGTTTCAGATCTTCCAGAGGGCAGCCTTCTGCCCCTCAAAGGGCTAAGCAATGGCATTCTTCTGCTAAATCGGGGAGTTCTAAGCCAGCTCCCCAAAGCAAACATTCTCAATTACTCCAGCCTTCTTGAGAATACCTCTGCGGGCCGTGGGTTTCCTTTGGGGGGAAGGTTAGCCAGGTTCGCAGATGTATGGTCTACCATCACAGATGACAAATGGGTGCCCAATATAGTAAACCAAAGTTACAAGTTTTACTTTCACACCTTCCCTGTTTTACAAAGGTACCCAGACATACCCAGATCTCTCAGAGCAGAGGTAGACACTCAAATGTCTTCCTTACTGACTATGGGGGCTATAGAGCCAGTTCCTGCAAATCAGGCAGGCCTAGGATTTTATTCAAGACTTTTTCTGGTACCCAAGATAGTGGGCACCTGGCGCTATATTCTGGATCTGTCTATTCTAAACACTTTTCTGGTGATTCCCAAATTCAAAATGCTCACCCTTCAACAGTTACTACCAGTGCTGGGCAAGGATTCATGGCTGGTAACTGGATCTAAAGGAGGCTTATCTGCACATCCCAATAAGGGAAAGTTGCAGGCAGTTCCTTCGCTTCAGGGCTGGGAAACAACACTTTCAATTCTCAGCATTGCCCTTTAGGCAGAGAAACATTCATATTTATCTTTACCTGGATGACTCTCTCATTCAAGCAAACTCCCCAGAACAACTAGAACAGGATTTGGATTTTGTGAAGAACACTCACCTCTTTGGGTTACACTCTCAATGAAAAGAAGTCAAAGTTGGTTCCTACAAGGGTGATTGTTTTCCTGGGAGCGAGTCTGAATACAACCACCCAGATGGTATTCCTCCCTCAACAGAAACAAGAAGATCTTTCGGCTTACTTCATGTACTTGGCAAGCATGACCCAGCTCTCGGCAAGGCAATTCCTGCAAACACTGGGGTTCAAGGCTTCATGTATTTTGATGTTCCCATATGCAGGGCTGCATATGAGAAAACGTTAATGGTACCTCAAGAATCTTTGGTGTCAACACACTCAGGGCTTAGACTTGATTCTTCCCCTGATTCCCTGTCTACAGATGGAGTTCCTCTGGTGGGCGACAGCCTGTTCTCAGAACAAGAGTCTGCCTTTCCGCCCACCGCCTACCAGTCAGACTCTCACCACAGACGCCTCAGATGTTGCATGGGGAGCTCATCTGGAAGGCAGGGGCTTACAGGGGACTTGGAGCAACCAGCAGATTCATCTGCACATAAACTTAAAAGAATTGATGGCAGTGCAGCAGGCTTTGCTGGCTTTCAAGGACCTACTGTACCCTGGGACTCTGCTAATCAGGACAGACAATACCACAGTCATGTGGTACATCAACAAGAAAGGGGGGACTCACTCTTACCCCTTGTGCAGACAAAGCATGAGACTATGGTCCATAGCAGCATCCATGGGCTTACATCTAATAGCCCAGTATCTCCCAGGGAGGCTAAACTCCTTGGTGGATCATTTGAGCAGACATGATGTTCTTCGTGTTTCAGTGTTGCAGTCATATTTGGGTTATCTGCCTGCAAGTAGCCCTCAGCCGGCCTGGATATCAAAGTCTTGGATTCCTGCATCGGATGCTGTCTCTTTTTCCATGATGTCAGGTCATCAGGGGTATAAAACATGCAGCCGACGTCATTATATCAGTCTTTCTTGCCGCGCGGTGCCCGAAGCAGTTTGCAAGTGTCAGTCTGCCGACTCCTGAAAGTTTCGTTTGAGTTTCATAACCGAAGTCTTCAAATAAGCTAAGTACCCTGTTTGGGATCCTTTTTCTTGCTCTAAACTAATGTTAGTAAAAGTTAACAATTGCATTACTGTGGAAAGCAAATACCTCATAAAAATTTTCATTTGTACTGCATTCTTTGCTTAGGCCTAGACCACGACGTCCCTTGCTGTTGGTTTTGTGCTTTATTCAACCCACGAACTATTCGTCGTCTGTTTATTTTTGCATCAAATTATTTCGGTACTTGGTTTAACTATCCAGAAATGGCTTCGGTAAGCCATCCAACTACCGACATTCCGAAAAAAATGTAAAGATAAAGGCAGAGACAGACTGCATAGGCCCAAAGCTGACAGCGACGCTTCCGTTAAGCTAGTCACCAGTTCGCCGGTACTCAGTGAGGCACTTTTGCAGCCCCTGATACCCGCTACTTCAGATTCACAGGCTTCTACTGAGACCCATTCGGAGTCCGGTATGCTGCGAGATGCTTCTTCAAACATGGAACCTGTGGATGTCTCTACCTTGGATAGGTCTGGAGCCACTGTGCAGGCACTGGCTTCTGAGGCTATATTCAGGCCCTACTGACTTGCATTTCAAACTGACACCATCTTCTTCTTCAAGGCCTAAAACTTAACCAACACCTAGAAAACCGACGTCCAAACTGCATGGACAGGCCCATATGCCTAAAAAACAAATTATTAGAATGGCTGAAGACCTTATTACTTTAATTAGGGGAAGCCAGCCCTCACCCTCCTAAGAGACCTAGAACTAATTTTCCTTCTGATCAGGATTCTGAAATTTCTGTTTCTTCTGATTACCAGGAATTGCCCTTATCTACCTATGAGGATTCTGATACAGAGGACTCCATTCCCTCTGCTTCCCCTCCAGAGGATTTTTCTTCTCGTGAAACCTTGTACATTCTTAGGGAGCATTTCCACTGGGAAAGCAAGGATTACTCTTGACTCCAAAAAGAGGCTTAGGGAATTCTTACTCCTCCCTCAACACAGGCCCTTAGATATCCCTCCTGTCCTGGGCATTGTAGATGTCTTCTTGGAGTCTAGCCTGCCAAAAACCCTACCCCCTCTGATAGAGATTCCAGGACAGATGGGGTAAGAAGGTATACACATCTGCTACTTTGGCCATTAGGGCCTTAAACTGCCAGTTTTATATGTTAAAGTATCAGCAACATATTGTGGGACTTGAACAGAAAATTATGTTGATTCCTGACTGTGCTGAAAATAAAGAATTACAGGATTTAATGCATTCTGCTGAATGAGTTGGTAAGCATCCTTTGCAATGTGGTTTTGACTCTCTAGAAGCATCTTGCAGGGCTGCTGTCACTGGGTCTGTTCTTAGAAGGCATGCTTAGCTTAAGGAGCAAAATTTGCCAGATCATGTTAAAGCTAAATTACTGGATGCTCCCTTAAACCAAGACCACCTGTTTGGCAACAGAGTAGAAGTAGTTCTTAAAAAGATGGAGGAAAAAGCTGAATCTATGCAAACTGTTAAAAGATTTCCTGCAAGTGCAGCCTCCCAGATTTAGTAGGCATTGGCCTTCTAAGAATTGGTCCTTTCCAGTCTCTTCCAGGCCTTCTCAGTCCAAACCCAGGAACAGCAGACCACCTAGGCTACAGTCTCAAGGTACTCAGAGGCCTAAGCAGTGGGAGGCTCCCACTTCCAAAGCTGGAAGTACTAAGACACCCCCCCCCCCATGGAAAAATGTCACAATGACTTAACATTAAGCCTTCCAAGCCCTGCTCAACTGCCTGCTCCTTTAGGAGGAAAGATCGCCCTCCATGCAAAAACAGGGAACTCATTACCCAGGACAAATGGGTTTTAAATATAGTTTTCCAAGGATACAGATTCCACTTCCACACCTTACCAACCCCAAACGGTTGGCCAGACCTACCCCCAAACCAGTGGGCAGAAGCCCAACAGCAAGTTCTCTCTCTTCTAAGTATCAGTGCTATTCAACCTGTCCCAGCAGAAGAAAGGAGACAAGGTTTTTACTCAAGACTTTTCCTGGTACCCAGAAAAGACAGCTCCTGGCGTCCTATCCTGGACCTCTCTATTCTAAACACCTTTTTGGTAATCCCAAAATTCAAAATGCTGTCTCTTCAGCAGCTACTTCCTATGCTAGGCAAAGATGCCTGGTTGGCAACCTTAGACTTGAAGGAAGCTTACTTGCACATTCCAATAAGGAAATCTTCAGGAAATACCTATGCTTCAGAGCAGGCTCCAGGAACTATCCAGTTCTCTTCACTTCTCTTTGGCTTATCTACTGTGCCCAGGGTATTCACTAAGTGCCTAGCTCCAGTCATTGCATTTTGCAGCAAGGAAATATTCAAATATATCCATACCTGGACAATTGTCTAATTCAGGCAGGAAGCCAGGAAAGGCTATTAAAACAGCTAGCATTTGTAAAACTTCTAATCTCACTGGGGTACACGTACACCATAAACGAAAAGAAATCTCATCTAGTACCCTGCCAACAAATTGTATTTCTGGGAGCAAGCTTGAACACAACTTCCCAGATGGCTTACCTCACGCCAGAGAAAGAAGTTTGACAGCCTACTTCAAACTACTGGCCACAAAGACCCAGCTATCTGCAAGGAAAATCCTGCAAGCCCTGGGGTTCATGGCCTCTTGCATTCTACTAATTCCATATGCAAGACTACATATGAGGAAACTACAATGGTATCGAAAAAGCCTATGGTGTCAACATGCTCAGGACCTGGAATCAATGATTACCATCATTCCTTGTATAACGACAGAGTTCCTTTGGTGGGCAGAGGCCTGCCACCACATCAAAGGGCTCCCATTCACTCTACTCCCTGCCGCACAAACCCTAACAACAGACGCATCAGACTATGCATGGGGGGCTCACTTGGCAGGGCAGTGCATTCAGGGCAAATGGAACACTAGTCAGATGCACCTGAATATCAGTCAAAAAGAAATGTTAGCTGTGCAGAATTCTATGACAGCCTTCAAGGACCACATTCTTCCAGGACAATTATTGGTAAAGACAGACAACACCACTATGTGGTACATAAACAAGCAGGGTGCATCCCGTTCGTACCCTCTCTACAGACTAGCCATGGCTCTGTGGAACAAAGCCTTGAACTACCAAGTGCACCTACAAGCTCAATTCCTACCAGGCAAGCTAAATTCACTGGCAGATGACCTAAGCAGAAATCTCATGGACTCACATGAGTGGAAACTGGAACCAAAGATATTCAAGCTTTTGAGAAACAAATGGGGGGACCCAGAGATAGACCTGTTTGCCTCCCCTCAGAACAACCAATTGGACAAATTCTGCAGAAGGACGCCCCACAGTCAAGCTTGGAAAGTGGATGCCCTGTCCTTCACATGGGAAAGCCTCTCAGTTTATGCCTTTCCCTCTCTGCCTCTCCTCTCGAAAGTACTGCTAAAGATCAAACAGGACAAACCAAGGAAAATACAGCACTGGTACCCCTCTTGCTCAGTATGTTACTGCTGGAACCATGGCAACTGCCTCAGACCCCTTCCCTGCTGTCCCAGCAGGAGGGCCAGATTCTGCACCCTCAGCTTCAAACCCTGAACCTTGCAGCCTGGCTAATTCCTTGAACTCTCCAATAGCCTTCCTCAGTAAGCAGGTGCTAGATGTCATTCTGGAGGCAAGGAGGCTTAGTACTGGAAAATCCTATGCTGAAAAGTGGAAATGATACTGTTCCTGGAGCTAGACTCAGGGGATGAGCACAACGGTGCCCAGCTTACCGCATATTATTCAGTACTTAACAGAGATGCTCCACAATGGCCTTTCCTTCTAGTCAATTAAAATTCATGCCTCTGCCATTTCAGCACATTATAATACTGAGCCACCCCTCTTCTCTCATCCCCTGCTAAAGCAATTCCTCAGAGGGGCCAAAAATTTAAGGCCACCCAGGAGAGCCCCTACTCTAGCCTGGGACCTCAACTTTGTATTGGAAAAGCTCACTCTACCTCCTTTTGAGCCAGCTGCAACTGCGTAATTGAAATTCCTTTCTTGGAAAACAGCCTTCCTTCTAGCCATCACTTCAGCAAGAAGAGTGTCTGAATTACAGGCCTTCATGGCAGTGGAGCCCTTCATCATTTTCCATGCAGACAGGGTACCCCTCAGGACCAACCCTTACTGTATGCCCAAGGTGGTGTCTAGTGTGGCCCTTAACCAGTCCATTAATTTACCTACTTTTTTCCCCAAATCCACAAAACAAAGGGGAGCGAATACTGCACTCTTGGACGTGCACAGAGTACTTCGATTTTATTTGGACAGGACTAAGCCTCTCAGGAAATCTGAACAGCTGCTAAGTTGGCTTTGCTGCAGGGCAGAAGGGAAGGCCATTTCAAAGCAAACCATTTCTAAGTGGATAGCTCATTGCATTCATTTCTGCTGTAAGCACCATGGAAAACCTATCCCACAGGGGATAAGATCACATTCCACCAGGGCTGCATCTACCTCTACAACCTTTCTCAGCGGTGTCCCTACCAGGGACATCCTAGAAGCTGCTACCTGGAGCTCTGTACATACCTTCACCAAGCATTACCACATGCCTTTGTTTTCTAAATCCAGAGCTGTTTTTTTACAACTGCAGTCTTGCAGGGCTTACTAGCTGGTCCTAATGCTCTCTAACTTCCTCCTTCCTTCTTTAGCTTTGGGAATCTACCCAAATGTAATGACTGCAACAGTGAAACATGAAGAACATAGTACAGTTGTGTACAGTTACCATAAATGTAGAATGTTTGAGTGTATTCACTGTTGCAGTCCTGGTTACCCTCCCTCCAGCCCCCTGACTTCTCTTGGCTATTCCTTTCCTCTTGTTTAAGTGTATTTCTGCTTTCTGGTGTATTTGCTTTTTATTGGAGGTGTAACCTTATATATATATATATATATATATATATATATATATATATATATATATATATATATATATATTTGCTTCCCATTATGGGGGCACCTGACATCTGGGGCAAGGAAAACTGATGTAATGGTGTCGGCTGCATGTTTTATACCCCTGACGACCTGACGTCATGGAAGAAGAGACAGCATCCGACGCAGGGATCCAAGACTTTGATATTCAGGCTGGCTGAGGGCTACTTGCAGGCAGATAACCCAAATGTAATGACTGCAACAGTGAATACACTCGAACATCTACATTTATAGTAAGTGTACACAACTGTATTTTATGGATCCTCACGAGTGGCAACTGAACAAGGACATTTTCCATCGCATCACTCATCATTGGGGCACCCCACAAATGGATCTTTTCTCCTCTCACACCAATCATCTCCTTCCAACCTTCTGCACCAGGGAGTTTCACAACAAAGCTTGGAGGGCGGATGCGTTGTCCTTCCCATGAACACATCTCTCAGTTTATGCATTCCCTCCTCTGCCTTTTCTTACCAGAGTGCTGCTAAAGATAAGGGATGAAAAACCAAAGGCGATTCTGATAGCTCCAGATTGGCCCAGGCAGCATTGGTATCCCCTCCTTCGCAGCCTTTCACAGGCTCAGCCTTAGCAGCTTCCCCTGGTACCAGATCTGTTGGTTCAGAGAGGGAGAAAGTTCCTTCATCCTCATCTTCAAACTCTGCATTTAACTGCCTGGTGAAGACTTTAAATCTTTCCCAACAAGTGGTTGAAGTTCTTCATGAGGCCAGGAGGCCTAGCACCAGAAAGTCCTATGCAGATAAATGGAAGAGATTCTGCTCTTGGATGCTGGCTAAAGGAGAAGAGTCTTCTCATCCTTCTCTTTCCCTCATTCTTGACTACCTAGCAGTACTGCTTAATGGTGGACTTTCCTTTTCTTCAATCAAAATTCACGCTTCAGCAATTTCGGCTTATTGTCTTTTGAGCAACCCAATTTTTCTCACACCTTGATGAAACAGTTCCTGATGGGGGCTAGTAATTTTAGACCTCCCAGAAGAGCTTCTACTCCTGCTTGGGATCTTAATTTTGTCCTGGAAAAACTTACTCTGCCTCCCTTTGAACCAGCTACCTCTGCAGATTTGAAGTTTCTATCCTGGAAGACTGCTTTTCTTTTAGCTATTACTTCAGCTAGAAGGGTATCTAAGCTGCAAGCCTTAATGGCAGTAGAACCTTTCATTATTTTTCATTCAGATCGAGTTTCTCTGAGAACTAATCCCTCCTTCATGCCTAAGGTAGTTTCCAGTTTAACCCTTAACCAGTCTATTCACCTGCCTACATTTTGCAACAATCCCCAAAATAAAGGGGAAAGGATTCTGCACTCTCTTGATGTGCATAGACAGCTGAGATTTTACTTAAACAGGACTAAATCCTTTCGAAAATCTGAACAGTTGTTGGTTAGTTTTTCTCCTGGGGCTCAGGGTAAAGCTTTTTCAAAACAGTCTCCAAATGGATTGCTCATTGTATTCACTTTTGTTACCTGCAGTATGGGAAGGTTCGCCCTCAGGGTATTAAGACCCATTCTTTCTGGGAGGTGTTCCTACTAAGGGCATTCTAGAAGCAGCCGCTTGGTCTTCTGTCCATACTTTCACAAAACATTACAGTCTACTTTTGTTTTCTAAATCCAGGTCTGGTTTTGCCTCTGCAGTTTTGTAGGGCCTTCTTACCAACCCTTAATTTGTGATCCTTCCTCCCCTCCTTTGTCTTTTTCCTGGGCTTTTGGAATCAGCCCATATGTGAGGACTGCAACAGTGAAACACGAAGTACATAGTACAGTTGTGTACACTCACCATAAATGTAGATGTTCGAGTGTATTTCACTGTTGCAGTCCTGGTTTCCCACCCTCCATTCCCCCTTTTTTCCTAAGGCATACACTATGTACATTTTTATTTTTTGTATGACGTGTCCAGGGTGCTTCCTTCTTGGGTTAGCCTTCCTTTGGGGACTCCTGACAGTTAAGGCAAGAAAAACTGAGGAAACGGTGTCTGCTCCCTCCTTATATACCTGAGGTTCTGACAGTTTTACAACCGGCGGCGGCCAATGTCATATACCAAGGACTCTGGTATTCGGGCGGACTGAGGGCTACTGGGAGCCGGATAACCCATATGTGAGGACTGCAACAGTGAATACACTCGGAACATCTACATTTATGGTAAGTGTGCACAACCGTACTTTCCAGTGACAAGGAGAGCATGATTCTCAACATATGGGAAGTAAATGTACATCCTCACTTCCCTGACCTTCAGGGTTGCTATTTGAAAGAAGGTCCATGTCCCAAGGAGCTCACAGTGTATACTTGGACCTTCTGGAAACACCATCCAACCTTACTCATGTGAGACTTAAATTATCCCTCTATAGACTGGGAATCCTACACTGCCTCAAATCTGCAGACAAAGATTTTGAGGCTTAGTAAATACAAACACGCTTGACCAAATAGCGAATACACCCACTAGAGGCTCCAGTATACTGGGAGAATGCTGCACCTCCCTCCCCCACCAGTGTCTTGTTTTCCTTGGTAAGGTCCAACTGTAAATGTCTCCTTCAAAGTGAAAATCAGCTGTGTAATCCCATTAAAACCAGTAATAGAGAGGAACTATGCCAAGGCAAATTACCTTTTATAAAGTGATGGTTTGCCAATATTCAGTCCTCCTCCAAACCCTGAGAATACAGCAACCTATGCTGAATTGCTCTCAGAAACTCTGTGCAGTCATGTCATTGACTGCGTAAAGGCTGCTGTACCTACCAGAAGCCCGGGAGTAGTCCCAGGAATAAACTGCCCTGGTGGCATCCCAAATTAAACAAGATATACAACAAAAGGAAAACAAAAATATGGCAAAAATCCAGAAAAGTAATTCCCATAAAGATAAAAAACTCTCTCTTCAAAGTAAATAGGAAACTAAGAGGGCTAATTAGGTGAAGCAGACTCAAATTTAAGTTAAGATAGCCTCCCAGGTAAAAGATAACCATAAAGCCTTCTATTGCTGTATCAGAAGCCACAAGGACAGCGCACATCAGTGTACTGAACTGGTGGCTAATGGTGCTACGTTCTCTGAGCCTGGTAGTATAGCAGAAATGTTTGCAGACAAATTTGGTTCCAACTTTATCTCCGTCTCACCCCAGCTATCCCCCCCCCCAAAACATAACTCCTCCAACTATAACTAAGCAACATGTACTGGTTGCACTCACTAAAGCCAAGAACACAACCTCAGCGTGCCCCATTAACATCCCAGGATGACTCCTGAATAATCTAAAATATGACTTATCAGGACCCCTGTAGTCATTATTTAAGTATAGTCTTAAAACAAGCTTTGTGCCATGTGAATGGAGGACTGTGATGCTCATCCCCACATCATAAGGGAGGGCCTTCAACAGATCCTGGAAATTACCGATGCATTAGTCTGACTAGTCTTATTTGCCAAGTTATGAAAAGAATTATCATGGAAATTGTCAGCAAGGACATAGGTGACCTCCGTACACTGGATCCGTCCCAGTTTGGCTTTATCAAAGTAAGGTCATGCTTACTGAATCTGGTGGATGACTTTGAAAAGGTCACTAAGGCAATGGCTGAGGGGAAAATGGTGCATACTACCTACCTAGATGTGGCTAAGGCATTTGATACAGTGTCTCACTCGAGCATTGTCAACAAACTTACAGAACTAGGTTTAAACCCCTTTGTAACACACCGGATAGCTAGCTGGTTCACTGATAGGACCCAGGAGGTCAGAATCAGTGAGGTCCAGAGATTTCTTCATACCACTGTACTCGGCACTCATCAGACCCAGCATACACTGTAATGCCCCCTTTCGCATGTACATCACCAGACACATGCAGCAACTGGAACACCGCTAAAGTTCCTTACAGAAGGAACACAGGGAGTAGACACAGCATCCTACTCTGATTGCCTCAAAGCTCTGTCTCTTTAGTTGGTATCATACTGATGAAAGCTGATCTTTGCCTGCCATACAGGTCATCCTTGGACCCTGTTTTGACGAACCTTTTGCACATTCGCAAAATAAATGACATCAGAACTACTTGATTAAAAAAAATAAATTTTGCTTATGACATAAATAGGACATGATGGAGAGAGATTGAGAGAGAGAGAGAGAGAGAGTGAGTGATGTTTCTCAGGGTATTTCCATTGTCTGGAACAGACTTCCCATCCATATCAAGCAGAGTGCCTCCATATCCCTATTTAAGCACAACTTAATTCGCCCCTGGTTTGGCTTATAAGTCTCTGATGTCACCCCCCCGTAAACAAATTTGTGGGTCACATTTGGGTTGCACAGCTAGGCTTATAAGGGCCATATTGTTAGTTAGACTAGTATACACCCATGAACCCACATGGAGGAATACCAGAAGTCTCTACTCAACCAGATAAAGGAGAAAGCTGAGAGGATGTAAGACAAGGATGTTAAAGGGAAAGTGATTAACCTATGTAGTTTTAGTGTCCAGTTTGCTCAGTACTTCGTCATATGTGGCAGTGATGCTCTGGATAAGTCATGCAGGGTTGTAGTTGTGCAGGAAAGTGTTAAGTAAACTTACCTGACTGAGGACACTGCCCCTGCCAGAACATATAAAAGTAGAACGTCTTAATACTGCAATGAATATGAGTTAACCCACTGCAGAAAAGGTGTTTAAGGGACTGAATTGTCATTTAACCTTGTTGTGAAACTCCTTGTATTTCGTCTGTCACCCCAAAACAGAGGGAAAGGGATCCTTCATTCTTTGATTCCTAGATAGAGTAGAAATTACGCCACAATGAACTGGCCAAACTACATAAGACAATGCCAAGAGTAACAACCAAAGCATAAAAATTGCTGCTGACAGTGAAGATGCTAGTTTGAGTATAAAGGAAAGCCTGGGGAGATGAAGTGGCAGTGATTCATACAAGCTCATCCCGCCTTCCATTCCCCAAACCTCACTCCTGCACTCACTCCTGTCACTCCTCCCCTCACCTCTTACACAACAAAAACATAAGGAGTCATTTTGGCCTCTCTGTTTAGTAGTAATAGTAGGCCATCACCAAAGGATAATTCATATATCCTAAGGCATAGATATAGTCTACATTTTTTAAGTTAGCCAAAATTGTCAGGTGTATGTCTAGTCCTCAGGGGCCATGTAAACCTGGACTTACCATACTACTAGAACTTTTGTCATGAGAGAATCATAGAGTTAGTACCACGAGGAAAAGGAGGTGCAAGTTTGTACTCCATACTGTTCCTAGTTGCAAGGAAAGAAGGAACATGGAGGCCTACCTTGGATTTGTGAAACTAAACAAATGTTTAAAGGCTTAAAGTTCAAGATGTTAATATTGCAAGGCCTCTTCCCAAAAGCTTTACTTGTTCACCCTAGACTTAAATGATACCTACCTTTACATACCCATACCATAGCAAAGGTGGACAGACTAATGTTCTTTGTGTCTCACTGTTGCAGTCATAACTGATGGGATTTTCTATCATGGAAGCACTTGGCTGGCCCAAAATTTGCTTCTCCTTCTAAAGGTGTCAGACACCCTGACTGACAACAAGGCATCTGGGTGTAAAGGGAGTCATCCAGTGCCATAACCTCAGTTCTTTCTTGCTGTCAGAGCCTGAAGCAGAGTTCTATTTAGTACATCAGTCACTCCACACCAGAGAAAGAAGGCTACTAAAGCTTAGTATGCCAGTGGGGTGCTTCTCATATGTTTCTTAACTAATGTCAGAGAAAGTTAATAACTGTCTCCTCTATGGCAAGCAGATACCACACTGGGACTTTCACTCCTTTTCTGTAACTTGTTTGGACCCAGAACATGATGTACCTAACTGTCAGATCTGTGCTTGCTGTAATATTAGAAATGTCAAGCATATTGCTGAGACTTTAGCAAAGCACTTTTGCAAGTCACTAGGGCCTTCACATACTGCTACCACCAGTCGGGCTGAGGTTGATCTCCTTAGGAGTAAGAAGGAAAACCTCCTAAAACTTAGGGTAACGGGTGACACTTATTTGCCATCTACCAGTCTACCTAGGTCATCGAAAAAGATGAGATACCTTTGCAGTACCCTCTGATGACTGAAGTTGTGGTACAGGCCTCTATTGAGAACTGTTCAGCCTTTCATATGCCCCCGGGTCCCCTTACTTCCACACAAGCTGAAGGACTTAGCTCGTTGGTTGTGTTCAGAACCACTTTGCAAGTTCTGGCATCTGACAATTGCTCTCAAGCTGATGAAGGGGTTTCTGGCATTTCTTGTCATCAGGAGATAGCCTCAGTTCACAGTCCTCAGGATTGTGCTGTCCACCTGTATCCCAACCCTAGAGCTGATGTCATCCTCAGGTCTAAGCCTAAGGCCTCACATAAAAAGGCTCCATCCAGCTTGTCCCATCCTAGGGGTACTAGCTACCACTCCCAAACACAGGCCCATCAACAGGACCTAAATAGGATGGCTAAGGATTTGATCACCATAGTCCGATCCAGATGCCTCTCTCTCCCAAGTTCTGCCCTCCAAATCTTCTGCTGTAAAAGAAAAAGGGACATATTCCCTCCAGGAATCTTCTTCTTTTCAACTGCGAGGGTGATAATGGTTGAGTCCACCTTTGAGAAAGGTTTATCTATTGCTTCCTAAGGGGATTCAGATTCTGATGTGAACCTTGCCTCATCCTTTCACCCTGAGGGCATTTCTTTTGGGGGGATCCTAATTATACCCTAATGGAACAGTTTAAATGAGAAGCACAGGACTATTCCGAAGCCAACAACCGGGTTAGGGAATTTTCATAGCTCCTTAAGCATAAACCCTTGCCATTCCTTCAGTCTTAGAGGTTGTGGACAATGTCTTGCTGGATTCTTCCTTACAGCCAGATTCCCTCCCCCTTGCCCTTCAGAAACCTGGTAGATTTTACAGGGTTCTGAATTCCCACAGACACCTTTTCAAGAACCCTGTAGCAGACCGTGTAGTGGTGAACTCAGGGTGCTAAAGCTGGTACTTCCAAAATTCCCGTGCCAGCTGACAAAGAAAGCAAAGCCTTGGACAAGTTCAGAAAAAAGTCTACACCTTTGCTATCTTGGTCACGATTGCTTTGAATTACCAGTTTCATATGGTGAAGTATCAGGAAACCATTTTACATCAGATGAAGTACAGACTGGTGAGGATCGAAAATAAGGCCCCCTCCAAGAAGCTTCTAGACTTCTGCAAATCTTGCTGTCACATAGCTAAACACTCCTTGTGCTATGGGTTTGATGCTCTGGAAGCTTCCAGCAGGGCAGCAGTTACATGATCCATCACTAGAAGACATGTCTGGTTGAGGGAGCAGTCCTTCCCTGAACATGTGAAATACAGTCTCTTGAATGCTCTTTTGGACAAAGATTTCCTTTTTGTCCCAAAGGCTGACTTACCTAAGAAGATGGAGGATAAGGCCAAGTCCATGTAGTGGTCAAAGACTTTCTTCAATTCAACCTTCTTGCGTCAGTCACAGTTACTCTACCAAACACTGTTCCTTTTTGGCCTCCCAGTCTAAGCCTAAACATAGGATACCTTGAAGGGAAAGGAATAAAAGGCTGTACCATCGTCCGAGACAGTGGTAATCAGATTCCAGTAGGCCTGCGGAATCCCGGCAGTAGGGACCCAGCAGGGAGCAATCATGACTCTTCCATGGCTCCCCCCATCCTTCCCTACCCTATCTCAGACTAGGAGGACGGCTCTCCTTCTTGAAGAATTGGACTCTCATTACCAGGGATAGGTGGGTAGTAAAAATTATACAAAGCGATTACAAACTCCAGTTCAAACAGCCCTTAATTTGATCAGGTTTCCCCAGATATTCCACCAAACCAACAAACAAAGACCTTAAATCAAATACAGCTCCTGTGCACCCAGTGTTCTGTAGAACCAATACCAAACACATTATAAGGAAAAGGGAGTTACTCAAGCCTTTTCCTAGTCCTCAGAAAAGAGGGTAACTGGAGCCCAATTCGGGCCTGTCAACGATCAACAGATCCTTGCAGGTACCCAAATGCAAAATGCTAATCCTTCAAAAATTGCTGCTCATGATCTCACCCAGTGCTTACATTGTAACCTTAGATCTAAGAGATGTATACCTCCTCATCCCCATAGAAAAATCTCACAGGAGGCTCTTACATTTCAGAGCAGGTGTGAGACAGTATCAGGTATGTGCTCTGCCCTTTGGTTTGTCTACTGCACCCAAGGTTTCACAAAATGTCTAGCTCCAGTGATAGCCTTCTGTAGGTCAGAGTGCAGTTAGATTTACTCCTGCTTAGACAACTGTCTCATTCAGGCAATAGATTTAGGAAAAACTCCAAGTGGATTTGCTTTACACCCAAGAGATCCAGACTTCACTGGGTTTTCCAGCCAATACCGAAAAGACCCAAACCATCCCCACAAATAAGATTTGTTTCAGGGGGTTTGCTGTACTCCTCACTTCAGAAAGTCTTCCTTCCTCCAGGCGAGGTTACCTTTCTAGCTCTATACTTCCAAATGGTCCTTCTCGGGTACTAAGTCACAGCCAGAGAGCTCCTCAGAGCCTTGGGTTACATGGCCTCTTGCATCCTCATGATCCCCCCTGGCCATACAACATATGAGGAAGCTGCAGTGGTACCTCAGAAATGTATGATACCAACATTCTTATTCCCTTAACGTCAAAGTAAAGCTTCTCCTTTATCTCAATAAAGAGTTTGGGCCTGAGCATTCTTCCTCAACCTGGGCCTTTCCTTCAGGTTCATCACTCAAGAGCAAACTCTGACCACAGATACCTTGGAAATAGCCTGGCGGTCCACTGCAACAACTTACAGACTCTGGGGAGATGGGACTCCCAGTTCACGAACAAGCACACCAACCTAAAAGAACTGATGGCAGTCCAAAAAGGTCTGATTGCCTTCAAAGACCAATAGAAATTAGTAGCACTGTTAGTAACGGCAGACAGTACCACGGTTATGTGGTGCATAAACTAGTGGGGGACCCACACTTTCCCTCTTTGTTGCTTATCCATGGATTTTTGGGAAACTGCAAACACCCTCTTTACCTCATGGCACAATATCTACCAGGAGAAACCAATCAACTTACAGATAGCAGGAGCATATCAGATCCTGATAAGTGGCAACTGCATGAGGATATTTTTCTCGGCATAGCCAAAGAATGAGGTGTCCGAGATGGGACTCCAAGTTCAAAATCAAGCACACCAACCTGAAAGAACCAATGGCAGTCCAAAAAGGCTTGATCACCTTCCAAAAGGAATGGAAGCCTGGGGTCCTTCTGGTGAAGATGGACAATACCATGGTTATGTGGAACATTAGCAGGGTGAGAGAACCACACTTACCCCCCTTTGCTGCTTAGCCATGGACATTAAACTTCCTAGGACTACATCTTGTGGTGCAGTACTTATCAGGAGAAACCAGTCAACTAGTGGATCACCTCAGCAGGAGCCTGTCAGACCCCATGAGTGACATCTGCATTGAGAAGTATTTCTCAGCATAGCCAGAAAATGGGATATGGCACAAATAGACCTTTTCATCATAAACAAATGCTCACTTGAAAAAAAGTTTTGCTGCAGAAACAAAATGAAGTCAGCCTGGAAAACAGATGCCTTTTCCTTTCCTTGGACAGGCCTATTCTCTATACCTTCCCCCAAGTACCACTGCTACCCAGAGTATTGCTGAAAATAGTGGAAGAGGGCCAAGGGTAATTCTTATAGCTCCAGATTGGTCGAAGCAGCAATGGTAATCCTGTATTACTCTGTCCAACCAACAGAGAGCCATGGCAGCTGTAACAGAGAGTGGACCTGCTAATGCAGAACAGGGACGCAGTAATACACCACAACCTGCAGACACTCAAATCAATAACTTGGATGATACCTTGATCAGAGAAGGCATTATAAGAGATCTGGGGACACAGGTTGACAGTAACCTCTCCTTCGATCATCACATTGCCACTGTGGCCAGAAAGTCCTTCTGTGTGGCACATCTCATTACCAAAGGTTTTGCATCCAGGAAAAAGGCCGTCATCCTCTCGCCCTACTCTTCCCTCATTAGACTAATCATCGAGTATAATACATCATTTGGTTTGCACCTCACTAAAGACCTGCAACAGCTGGAAAGGCCACAAAAGTACCTCATGAAGAGGGTCCTAGGCCTTAAACACATGCCCTACATGGACAGACTCAGAAAACTCTAGCTTTTCTCTGTCTCATATTGTCTGTTAAGAGGCGATCTCTGCTTGACTTACAAAGCCATGTCTGACCCAGCCCTGTTAGAAATGTTACACCTAAAGAAATCCCAATACCTCCACACCACATGCTGCAGGGACCTCAACCTCATTACTACAATCAACAGAACATGCTGGAGGGACAGGTTCATAACCCAGAGACTGCCCATGCTCTGTAATAGACTTCCCATACATGTCAAGCAGAGCACCTCACTGACCCTCTTCAAGAGAAATCTTGATGAGTGGATGGGAAATAGAAAATTCACCCCAGGGATCACTCCAGTGGCTCTACTTGATAGAGGCACTGGGAACTAACGGTGGCATGATGCCAGGGCACGTCTGCGGGCTAGGCTTGTAAAGGCTCCAGGGCCGTTGGCCTAGTACACACCTGTGAACCTATGAACCCATGGAAAGGGTCACTCCTCAACAAGCAAGTCCTGGATATTCTAAAAGAGGCCAGGAGACCTAGCACTAGGAAATCTTACTCTACCAAATGGAAAAGATTCATTCTTTGGTGCAGGCAAAAGGGGCAAAACCCTTGTCAAGCTCAGATCACTTTCATTCTGTAAAATGTATCCAGTCTTTTTGAAAAAGGTTTCTCCTCCTCCTCTAAAAAATCTAAGCTTAAACTATTTCTGCCTATCTGCCTTCTTTACCTCCTGTCTTTTCACATCCCGTCATGAAACAGTTTCTGGGAGGGGGTTGTTTATATTAGGCCTCCCAGAAAACCTCCAGTCCCTCCCTGGGACATTTCCCTTCCACCCTTCTAACCAGTGGCTTCTGATGATATAAAATTCCTGACCTGGAAGACAGCCTTCCTACTAGATATTCCCTCAGCCAGAAGGGTATGTGAGCTTCAGGCCATTGTGTGTGTGGAACCTTTCATCATTTTTTAACCAGTGTTTCTCTCAGGACCAACCTTTTCTGTATGTCTAAGGTGATGACAGAGACTTCCTTAAACCAGACCATACACTTGCCTACATTCTTTTCTAACCTTCAAAATAAGGGAGAAAGGATTCTTCGTTCTTTGGATATGCATAGGCAACTGCAGTCAGACCTTTTTTGGACTGCCATCAGTTCTTTTAGATTGGTGCACTTGGACAGAACCAGAAATGTCAGGAAATCAGATCAATTTTTTGTGGCCTTTTTGCAATACCTCTGAGGGGAGACCAATTTCTAAACAAACTGTTTAGAAATGGATCTTCTATTTTATCTCCTTTTGCTACAGCCATCATGGTAAGAAGCCTCATGATGCTGTGAAGACGCATTCCACCGGGGCTACTGCTATCTTTACTGCCTTTCTTAAAGGGGTGGCCACTAAGGACATTTTGGAATAAGCTACTTGCTCCTCTGTCCATACCTTCACTAAGTATTACCATTTCCCTACCTTTTCCAAGTCCAGAGCTGGATTTGTAACTACTATTTTGCAGGGCATCCTTTCCTGACTTTAATCTGTCCATCCACACCCCCTCTTCAGCTTTGGGAATCATCCCACAAATCAGGACTGCAGCAGTGAAACAAGAAGAACATAATACAGTTGCGTACACTTGCCATAAATGTAGATGTTTGAGTGTATTCACTGTTACAGTATTCTTTCCCTCAGGCCTATGGGATAGGCTAGGACATTCACTTTTTCAGATAAGTTGGCCCTCCTTCCCCCTTCACACTTATTCTGGAATCCAGGGTCCCAGACCCCTGACCTCAAGGACTTACTGGGGGGCTTCTTGTTGGGAGCAAGAAAGAACTGAGGTTGTGGTGCTGGTCGACTCCCATTATACCAAAACATAGTAACATCAGATGGGGTGTCTGCCAGCTTCTGAAGGAGGGGCAAATATTCTTGGTAGTCTGGTCAGCCAAGGGCTTCCACAGCGGGAAATCCCACAAGTCAGGACTGAGCAGTGAATGCACTTGAACATCTACTTTTATGGTAAATGTACACAACTGTACTTTCCCCTGTAAGATCGCATTTTCATTCTGGAGAATCTCATCCTCCCACCTTTTGAGCCAGCTGCTCCTCAGACATCAAATTCCTGACCTGGATAACAGCCTTCCTGCTAGCCATTACTTCAACCAGAAGGATTTCAGAGCTTCAGGCCCTTATGTGTGTGGAACTTTTCATCACTTTCCACCCTGACAGTCTCTCTGTTAGAATCAGCCCTTTCCTGTATGCCTAAAATGGTTACAGAGGTATCTTTAAACCAGAGCCAGACCATCCACTTGCCTACCTTTTTCCTAACCCTCAAAACAAAGGGGAAAAATCCTCCTTACCTTGGATGTACATAGGCAACTGCATTACTATTTGGACAGAACAAAGAATATTAGGAAGTCTGACCACCTTTTTGTGGCCTTTGCCTGTAGCTCTGAGGGGAGTGTAGTTTCTGAAAAATCTCCAAATGGATCTCCCACTGTATCTTGTTTTGCTACAGCCACCATGGAAAAAAGGCTCCACACTTCACTAGAGCTACTGGTACATCTACTGCCTTTCTTAAAGGGGTGGTCACTAAGGACATTTTGGAAGCCGTTACTTGCTCCTCTGTGCATACCTTCACTAAGTATTACAATTTTCCTACCTTCTCCAAGTCCAGAGCATGATTTGCCACTGGCATCTTGCAGGTTTTGCTTTCCTCTCCATAAATTTTACAGTCGCCTTCCTTTCAGCTTTGGGAGTCATCCTATCAGTTACAACAACAGTGAAACACAGTAAACATAGTACAGTTGTATACACGTAACATAAATGTAGATGTTTTGAGTGAATTCACTGTTGCAGTATTCTTTCCCTCCCTCCTTCCTCTCTTGCGCCTTGGTATTGAGGGAGTTATTTTTCTCTCTACTTCCAGGTTGTTCCCCCCTCTGTACATACTCTGGAGTTCTGTACTTAGTCCCTTGACCTTGGGGACCTGTTAGAGAGCTTCTGTCTTTTGGGAGCAAGAAGGTACTAAGGCTATGATGCCTTATGACTGTCTTTATACCTAGACATCAGTCACGGCATCTGCCGACTTTAGGAGGTAGAGGAAATTCTCTGGTAGTAGCGAAAGGCAAGGACTTCCATGGCAGGAAATCCCATCAGTTATGACTGCAACAGTGAATACACTCAAAGCATACCTCTCAACTAATACAGATTTTTCTCTCATATTTTTGGTCAGTTTTTCATAAAATTGTGTCTTTCTGGAAATCCATGGCAAATCACTAATGATTAAAGTCAGAAAATGACAGACTGAGTTTCAGACTTTATACCATTCATAAATGTCATGCTAATGCAAAGCCTGTTATTTATCAGCTTTCTAAGTTTGTAAGAGCAATATTTAAAAATTGCCCCTATTTTTGGGCATTTGTCTCCACATTATTTATTACCTTATCCAGGTTTCTTGCTCTAAGAGGTTGAGAGGTGTGATTCAAGCATCTACATTTATGGTAAGTGTACACAATTGTACTTTGCTTAGATTCAAAGCAGGGGTTTCCATTACCAGTTTAGCTCATTGCACCTTTTTGATTGGTTTACTATACCCAGGGTTTTTACGAAGTGCCAACTACGGAAAAAAAAAGAACATTCACATCTACCATTATCTAGCTGACTACTTCACTGAGGCAGCCTCTCTAGAAGAGCTACAAAAGGCTCTACAGTTTGCACTGACGTCTTCCAATCCTTGGGTCTCTGTATAAACCGACCAAAATCTCATCTTGTACCCAGGAGATGGTCCTGTTTTGAGGTGCACTGTTCCCCCAAGACAAAATGTTCTTTCTGTTAAAATACTTCCATGCACAACAGAGTCATTGTTCAAGGGGATTACTGATAATGCTGAGGTATGTGTCTTCTTCATTTTTAGTGGTACCTTTGGCAAAGTTGCTCATATGGAAGTTGCAGTAATTAAGAAAAAGATGGTGCCGGTATACCCATTTGTTGCAGTTCCCTGTCCTACGTCTACACTGTATTAGTAAAAAGCTCTAATGATGAATTCATTGTGTGCATCTCAGCATGGTATGCTCTTTAATATATGCCCGGACAACCAAACCATCTCCACTGATGCTTTGAATATAACCTGGGGGTGGGGACACAATTACGGGAACTGAGCATCCAAGGGGCCTGGGACGAGAACCCTAAGAGAAGACATAACAGCAAAAGAGAGGTCATGACAGTCATTCTGTCTATCAAGGCATCCTAGCCTTCTTGGCTAGAGCAAGTTTTACACGTCCTGACAGACAATACCATAATCAGGCAGTACATCAAAAAATAGGATGGAGCCTCCAACTATTTCGATTAGCAGTGCAGCCATGAGCTGTGACCCTGTGGGTCAGGGCTGACCTTTAGGGCCTCTTACATCCCATCTTAGGAGAATGTTTTAGCAGACCCAGGAGGACTGAAGTGAATTTGCATGAGTGAAATTTACATATGGACATATTTCTGGATTTGTTGTATGAGTGAGATATGACAGAAGTAAACCTTTTTTCCTTCTCCAGAACACACACGTTTCATGGAATTTTGTACCACATGGGCTAGACAAAAAATGCCTTCTCCAATAAGTTAGGTATATCTTTTTGTCTATGCTGTCCCTATAGGCCCTTGAATGCCCAGGGCGTTATAGAAGATAAAGGAAAAGATGACAAAATGCTGCTTATTGCATGCTTTTGGCCAAGACAGCATTATCCTTAGTAAGCGCAGTAGAAGTGATATAACGGGGTTGGTCCTTTTATGTCAGAATGTGAATCTCTTGACACAGAACAAGCCATTTACTTGTTAAAGTCCGAAGACTCTTAAGCTGACAGGTTGGATGATTTAGCTCTCATCCACTTTATGCATGTGTTTTTAGAGGATGTCCTGTCCATTTTTAGGGAGTCTAGGAAACCAAACACAAGGAAATAATACCTAGATTTTGGAAAAGATTTTCCATTTCATTCTTCAAGGAAGTCAGGACCTAAATACAGCTCCTTTGTCCTTGATCCTTGCATGCATTTCAGATGTTTTCAAAACCAGGTTATCAGGGTTCAGTCGGCATATGTTATTCAGCCTTTTTTGAACTTGTCTGCCATGGGATCCTTCTCTCCACTCCTCTTACAACAGTTACCAATAAACCAGTTCTTTCAGGGCTCTTATATTTAAGACTGCTTATTACCACAGGTTCTTGTGCAAGTTTTAGAGAAGCTTAGCTTTACCCCTTTTTGGGCAAGCCACTTCTGCATCCCTCAGATTTCTGTCATGGAAGACTGTCTCCTTTGTGGCAGTTACCTCTGCTAGAGCAATGTCTGTCTTGCAGTCCCTGCTGTGCAAAGATTCCTTCCTCATCTTCCTCGAACATAGTGTCACCCTATGTACTAATACTATTTTCATGTCCAAGATGGTAACAAATTGTCAGTTAACTAGGCAAACTTGAATTTCATCTTTCACATCAAAACAAAGGAGAAAGGATCCTGCATTCCTTGGATATGTATAAACAAGTGAGATTGTATGTAGACAGAACAAATCAAAGTGGAAAATATGATCAGTACTTTTTATTTGCTAAGAGTAGAGTAGGGAGACCAATTTGCAAACCCGCTATATCCAGATGGCTAGCCCACTACATTTGCTTATTGTTCCTTTGATGGCAAGACTGGCCCTGGGCATGTTAGAGCCCTTTCCACTAGGACTACTGCACCCAGCACTGCTTTTCTTAAGGGAGGTCAGTTACATACTCGGTCTACGTGATTATCTTTCCAAACCTTTTTGTATCAAGAACAAAGGTAGGGTTTGCCACAGCCACTCTGCATGGACTACTACAACAGTGTCTTCCCAAAAGCCAGCTACCCACTGGTCCTTAAGCTCTGGAAATATTCCAAAGCGTTATTACTGTATTATTGAATTGTACAGTAAATTTAATATAATTTTGTTAGTAATTTAGAGTAAGTGTAGATGTTACAGTATGTTCACAGTTGGTGTACCAGTTCCATGTTCTTTGTGTTTCACTGTTGCAGTCATCACATTTGGGTTATCTGCTTGCAGTAGCCCTCATTTGGCCTGATTATCAAAGTCTTGGGTCCTGAATCAGTTGCTGTCTCATCTTCCATGATGTCAGGTAGTCAGGGGTATAAAGCATGCAGCCGATGCCATTACTTGAGTCTTTTTTGCCGTGCGGTGCCCGAAGCAGAAGCAGTTCGCAAGTGCCGGTCGGCCGACTTCTGAAATTTTCGTTTTCGAGTTTCAGAACCAAAGTCTTCAACTAAAGCTAAGTACCCCGTTGGGGAAACTTTTTCTTGCTCTAAACCGATTTCAGTAAAAGTCAATAATTGTAATTCTTGTGGAAAGCAAATACCTCATAAAGATTTTCATTTGTACTGTATTCCTTGCCTAGGCCCTGACCACGACATACCTCGCTGTCGGTTTTGTGCCGTATTTAAACAACGAACTATTCGTCGTTGGTATATTTACACTTCTAAATATTTTGATACTCTGTTCAATTACCCAGATATGGCTTTGGTAAGCCACCCGACTACCAACATTCCGAAAAAACGCAAAGATAAAAGACAGAGACAGGCCGCCTAGGTCCAAAGCTGCCGACGACACTTCTCTCAAGCTAGTCGCCAGTTCACTGGTACTCAGTGAGGTGCTTTCGCAGCCCCTGCTACCCGCTACTTCAGATTCGCAGGCCTCTACTGAGACCAATTCAGAGTATGCCGCGAGATGCTTCAACTGTGGAACCTGCAGATGTCTCTACTTTGGATGGGTCTGGAGCCACTGTGCAGGCACTGGCTTCTGAGGATGTATTCAGGCCTACAGACTTGCATATTAAACTGATGCCATCTTCTTCTTCAAGGCCTAAAACTCGATCCATGCCTAGAAAACCGACGCCCAGACCGCATGGTCAGGCCTCTGTGCCTAAAAAACAAATGATAAGAATGGCTGAAGACCTTATTACTTTAATTAGAGGAAGTCAACCTTCCCCCTCTAAGAGACCTAGGACTGAATTTGGTTGTGACTTTTCTGATCCGGATTCTGAAATTTCTGTTTCTTCTGATGACCAGGATTTACCCTTATCTACCTATGAGGATTTGGATGCAGAGGACTCTATTCCCTCTGCTTCCCCCCCAGAGGATTTCTCTTTTAGTGAAACCTTGCATACTCTTAGGGAGCATTTTCACTGGGAAAGACAGGATTACTCTGATTCTAAAAAGAGGCTTAGGGATTTCTTACTCCTGCCCCAAAATAGGCCTTTAGCTATCCCCCTGTACTGGACATTGTTGATGATGCCTTTAAGGAGTCTAGCTTGGCTCCTGACTCTTTACCTCCTGCTCCCTGAAAAACAGACAGATATTAGTGTTCCTGACTCTCACAAGTTCCTTTTTAAAAATCCTACTGTGGATCCTGAGACCATTTCACAGGGACCCAAGGGCATAAAGGCTACTACTGCCAAAAATCCTACCCTGTCTGATAGAGATTCCAGGGCACTGGATAGATGGGGTAAGAAGGTATACACTTCTGCAACCTTGGCCATTAGGGCTTTAAATTACCAGTTTCATATGTTAAAGTATCGGCAGCATATTATTAGATTGCTTAAACAGAAAATGATGTTGATTCCTGACTGTGCTGAAAATAAGGATTTATAGGATTTAATGCATTCTGCTGAACAAGGTGGAAAAC
This sequence comes from Protopterus annectens, assembly GCF_019279795.1. Lineage (NCBI taxonomy): Eukaryota > Metazoa > Chordata > Ceratodontiformes > Protopteridae > Protopterus > Protopterus annectens. The sequence goes on from NC_056726.1 coordinate 1,405,922,307, forward strand.
GTGGTTTTGATTCACTAGAGGCATTTTGCAGGGCTGCTGTTACTGGGTTTGTACTTAGAATGCATGCTTGGCTTAAGGAGCAATCTTTGCCAGATCATGTTAAAGCTAAATTGTTGGATGCTCCCTTAAACCAGGACTGCCTCTTTGGCAGCAAAACAGAAGAAGAACTTAAAAAGATGGAGGAAAAAGCTAAATCTATGCAAACTGTTAAAGATTTCATGCAAGTGCAGCCTCCAAGATTTAGTAGGCATTGGCCCTCTAAGAATTGGTCCTTTCCTGCCTCTTCCAGGCCTTCTCAGTCCAAACCCAGAACCAGCAGAACACTTAGGCTTCAGTCCCAAGGTACGCACAGGAATAAGCAGTGGGGGGCTCCCACTTCCAAAGCAGGGAGTAGTAAGACCCCCCCCCTATGTTAAACTGTCTCAATGACTTAACTTTAAAACTTCCAAGCCCTTCTCAACTGACTGCTCCTTTAGGGGGAAAGATTGCTCTGCAGGCAAAAAACTGGGAACTCATTACCCAGGACAAATGGGTTTTAAATATAGTCAGATTCCACTTCCACACTTTACCAACCCCAAACGGTTGGCCAGATCTACCCCTAAATCAGTGGGCAGAGGCTCAAAAGCAAGTTCTCTCTCTCAAGTATAAGGGCTATTCAAACTGTCCCAGAGCAGGAAAAGGGACAAGGTTTCTACTCAAGACTTTTTCTGGTGCCCAGAAAAGACAATTCCTGGCATCCTATCCTGGATCTCTCTATCCTAAACACTTTTTTGGTAATCCCAAAATTCAAGATGCTAACCCTTCACCAGTTGCTTCCTATGCTAGGCAAGTATGCCTGATTGGCAACACTGGATTTAAAGGAAGCCTACCTGCACATCCCAATCAGGGAATCTTGCAGAAGATAACCTACGTTTCAAAGCAGGCTTCATACACTTATCTGTTCTCTGCACTGCCCTTTGGCTTATCTGCTACGCCCAGGGTATTCACAAAGTGCCTAGCTCCAGTCATTGCATTTTGCAGGCAAAGAAATATTCAAATATACCCATACCTGGACGATTGTCTAATGCAGGCAGAAAGCCAGGACATACTATTGAATCATCTGGCATTTGTACAAAAAAGTGCTAACTTCTCTGGGGTACACCATAAACTAAAATAAATCACATCTGGTACCCTGCCAACAAATTGTATTCCTGGGAGCAAGCTTGAACACATCTTCCCAGATGGCTTTCCTCATGCCAGAGGAACAAGTTCATTTAACAGCTTACTTCAAACTAATGGCCACAAAGACCCTGCTATCTGCAAGACAAATACTGCAAGTATTGGGGTTCATGGCCTCCTGCATTCTCCTAATTCCATATGCAAGACTGCATATGAGGAAACTACAATGGTATCTAAAAAGCCTATGGTGTCAACATTCTCAGGATCTAGAAGCAATGATTCCTATCATACCTTACCTACAGTTAGAGTTCCTTTGGTGGGCAGAGGCCTGCCACTAAAACAAGGGACTGCCATTCACTCTACCCCCTGCCGCCCAAACCCTAACAACAAACACATCAGACTATGCATGGGGCTTCACCTGGCAGGGAGGTGCATTCAGGACAAATGGAACCCAAGTCAAATGCACCTGCATATCAATCAAAAAGAAATATTAGCTGTACAGAATGCTCGGACAGCCTTCAAGGACCACATTCTTCCAGGACAGTTAATGGTAAAGACGGACAACACCACTGTTATGTGGTACTTAAACAAGCAGGGGGGAACCCATTCATAGCCTCTCTGCAGACTAGCCATGGCTCTGTAGAACACAGCTTTGAGCTACCAAGTACACCTACAGGCTCAATTCCTGCCAGGAAAGCTAAATACACTGGCAGATGATCTAAGCAGAAATCTCATGGACCCACATGTGTGGAAACTGGAACTTCAATGTGTTGATAAACAAATGGGGGAGCCCAGAGATAGACCTGTTTGCCTCACCCCAGAACTACCAGTTGGACAAATTCTGCACAAGGACTCCCCAAAAACAAACTTGGAAAGTCAACGCCCTGTCCTTCACCTGGAAAAATCTATCAGTTTATGCCTTTCCTCCTCTGCCTCTCCTCTCCAAGGTACTACTAAACATCAAACAGGGCAAACTAAGGACGATACTGATTGCACCAGACTGGCCACGCCAACACTGGTACCCCCTCTTGCGCAGTGTGTCACTGCTGGCACCATGGCACCTGCCTCAGACTCCTACCCTGCTGTCCCAGCAGAAGAGCCAGATTCTGCACCCTCGGCTTCAAACCTTGAACCTGGCAGCCTGGCTAATTACCTGATCTCTTCGTTACCATCTCTTAGTAAACAAGTGTTGGATGTCATTCTGGAGACAAGGAGGCCTAGTGCTAGAAAATCTTATGCTGAAAAATGGAAAAGATTCTGTTCCTGGAACCAAACTCAGGGGATGAGCACAGCAGCGCCCAGTTTACCTCAGATTCTTCAATACTTAACTGAGATGCTTCACAAGGGCCTTTCTTTTTCCTCCATCAAAATTCATGCCTCAGCCATTTCAGCTCATTACAACACAAAACCACCCCTCTTCTCTCATCCACTGCTCAAGCAGTTCCTCGGAGGGGCTAAAAACTTAAGACCACCCAGGAGAGCCCCTACGCCAGCCTGGGACCTTAACTTTGTATTGGAAAAACTTGCTTTACCTCCTTTTGAGCCAGCAGCAAATGCAGAGTTGAAATTCCTTTCTTGGAAGACAGCCTTCCTTTTAGCTATCACTTCAGCAAGAAGGGTGTCTGAATTACAGGCCCTTATGGCAGTGGAGCTTTTCGTTTTTCATGCGGACAGGGTGTCCCTCAGGACCAATCCCTCCTTCATGCCCAAGGTAGTATCCATTGTGGCTCTTAATCAGTCCATTCATTTGCCAACCTTCTTTTCTAATCCACAGAACAAAGGGAACGGATACTGCAGTCCTTAGATGTGGACAGACAACTTAGATTTTACTTGGACAGGACTAAACCTCTCAGGAAATCTGATCAGCTGCTGGTGGCATTTGCTGCAGGGGCAGAGGGGAAGGTCATTTCAAAGCAAAGCATTTCTAAATGTATAGGCCATTGCATTCATTTCTGCTATAGGCACCATGGAAAACCTATCCCACAGGGGATAAGACCACACTCAACCAGGGCTGCATCCACCTCTACAGCCTATCTCAGAGGTGTCCCTACCAGGGACATCCTAGAAGCTGCTACCTGGAGTTCTGTACATACTTTCACCCAGCATTACCATTTACCAATTTTTCTCTAAATCCAGAGCTGGTTTTGCCACTGCAGTCTTGCAGAGCCTTATAGTGGGATTGGGAGGGTGGGCCTAATGGTTAAGGTGTTTGCCTTACAAACACAAGGTGCAGGGTTTGAGTTTCACAAGGGATAATTGGCTAAGCTTAAAATGGCTCACAAGGGCAGTTAGCCTAGTACTAATCTATGAACCTAAATTCCTCCTCCCATCCTTAGCTTTGGGAATCTACCCAAGTGTGATGACTGCAACAGTGAAACCCAAAGAACATAGTACAGCTGTGTACACTTACCATAAATGTAGATGTTCGAGTGTATTCACTGTTGTAGTCCTGGTTACCCTCCCTCCAGCCCCCTGACTTCTTTTGGCTATACCTCTATTCCTTTTTACTATGCTTAAAATTTTTTAGTGTATTTGCTTTTTGTTGGAGGTATAACCTTGTATATATATTTAATTGCTCCCCATTAGGAGGGCACCTGACATCTGGGGCAAGAAAAACTGATGTGATGGCGTCGGCTGCATGCTTTATACCCCTGACTACCTGACATCATGGAAGATGAGACAGCAACCGACGCAGGACCCAAGACTTTGATAATCAGGCCGACTGAGGGCTACTGCAAGCAGATAACCCAAATGTGATGACTGCAACAGTGAATACACTCGAACATCTACATTTATGGTTAGTGTACACAACTGTACTTTCTCTGTATATCCTCTTTTGAAACCCTGTGGGTGTCTTTGGGTGAATTTGATATGCTGGCCACCTTTGCTTCTTATTTCTCTCTCAGTTTTCCTGACTAGGTATCTTCCCTCCTCATTACTGACTTAGACCCTTAAGAATCAGTTTGGGAGTCTTCTGGTTGGACTGCTTCCCTGAGGATCACTGTCACCAAAGCAGCAAGACCTCTTGCACCAGGCCACTATAAGTCAAACTGCTACATCAAGAAAAGTAGTAAAGATTGTGCAGATTGCAGTCCCTGTTGTACCACTGACATCCTGACTTCCAGGATGAAAGGTGTCTACTCGCCAGGAGGGAGAAAGGTAGAAAGTAATGAGAAAATTCAAGCATCTACAGTTATGTTGAGTTTCTAACAAAACCATAGATTTATTTATTTATTTTATTTATTTGCAGTTGGTTTACCAGGATAGTCCATTGGGCCAATAAGAACCCGTTTTCAATGGAGTCCTTGGGAGAAAAGCTCCAAAACAGAGGTTACAAAGAGATTACAGCAGTTTACAATTTCAATCATTTGTAGGTTAAAGACAAAGCTTTAAAACATTGGTAAACAAAAAAGATTACAGCAGTTTACAATTGTGGTAATTTGTGGGTTCAAGACAGAACAAAGATTAAGCATTTACAAAGGATTTTTTTTTTCATTTTGTAGAAAAACTAAGATTTAAGCAGGTATAATAAAAATGTTAAGGTTACATTTTGTAGAAAAACAAAGCATTGCTGCAGTAAATATATAGTTTCTTGAGTGAAATAGTAGAATAAAAGAATTATAAGATGTCATTACAGTTGGCTTATTATTTGGTGTCTGGTAATATATGGTAAAGCTGCCCATAGGAAGTGAAGAATAGGCTAGGAGGGGTGGGAGCAGGAGCATTCCCATGAGGATGTTAGATGTGAGTGCAGTGATTTTTTAAAAGCAGGGAGGTTGGTGGTGATACGGATGGAGGGAGGAAGGGAGTTCCATAGGCGTGCCAGGGCAAAGGACAGGAGGTTTTGTCCTGGAGAGTGACGGGGTTTGTACAGTTCTATTAGGTTTTGGTTATTAGATCTTAGGAGTCTTTGTGGCAGGTGCATTTTAAAGGTATAGCTGAGAGAGGGACAGAGGGAGGGCTGAAAAATTAGTTTATGAGCAAATGTAAGCTGAGTATAGGAGAGATGGTTGGGAAGCTCTAGCCAGTTAAGTTTGTGGAGAGATACACAGTGATGGGTAGATGATTTGTGGCTAGTTGCAAATTTGGCAATTTTATTATAACAAGAGGACAGTTTTGTTTTGAGAGAGGATTGTAGGTTTGTTAGCAGAGGGGCACCATAAAGGAGGGGAAGGGATGAGAAATGTAGTAGCAAGAGTGAGCTTAGTAGATGTAGTGAGGAATCGATTGTGTTGATAGAGCATGCCAAGTTTTTGGTGAGTTTTTTTATGTTTAGTTGTAGGTGGTTATTGAATTTAAGCTGGTCGTCAATCTGGACTCCTAGTAGTTTGGTTTCAGATACCAGTTCAAGAGGTGTGTTATTCTGGCTAGCGATGGAAAATAGTTTTCTATCAATGGTGTTGGTTTTTGAGGGGGTAAATACCATAAGTTTGGTTTTTGATGCATTAAGTGCTAGATGATTGTCCATCATCCACTGTTCTGTGGTAGAGAAGGCGTCTTGAGTCAGTTTTAGGAGAGCAGGGATGGATGTGGCTGAACAGATAATTGTGGAATCATCTGCATATTGAATAAGTTTAGCATGAGGTATTGATGTTATGTAGTCCTATCTCACCTTCATTCTTACATGTGGGTTTGGAGTCAATTACAAAGCTCGAAGTCTCTAAGTTGGCTTGTGGCAAGGTAGGTATCCCATAATGCAGTGGTATCAATTCTCATCCTTGAGATCCTGAAACAGGAGGCTGGCCTACCATCACCTCTTCTGATGAGGAGTCTGTGTACCTGAAGGCTTTCGGATCTCAACCTTCAGCCTCTTGGGTGTCTCCGCCTTTCGGTGAGCTCATGGACTTGGTCAGTCGAAAGGCATGGGAATCGCCTGACACCATGGAGCCAGTCCCTCGAAGGGGAAACAAATTAATGTCAGCCCCGAAGGAGAAGGATTTTTTGATGAAAGGTGTGCCGGTAGATGCTGTGGTGGTGGCAGCAGCCACCAAGGAGGAGCTTGCAGATGCATCCTCATTTGTCCGTTTGCTGAACAAAGAGTCTCAAAACGATGGACAGCTATGGGAAGCATGCTTTTTCTTCAGCAACTTTTACCCTTAGATCGCTGAATTATCTTACCCATTTTACAAGGCTTCAGAGAGATGATCTGAAGGAACTAGGAGATGCTCTACAAGGTACTTCAACTGCGGGGGTACCAGAGAAGGTTACCGCTCAGATGTCCTTCATGGATGCATCTGCAGTCATAACAACTGGGTTGTCCTGTCGTCAGGCAGCCCTGCAGTCGGCCGGATTCCAAAGTCCGGGTCCGGCTTCGGCTGATGTCGCACTTCACCCGACGTCATCTCTGCTGGCCTCCGGGTATAAAGGCATCAGCCGACGCCATTTTCTTCAGTCTTTCTTGCCGCGTGGCGCCCGAAGCAGAAGCTGTTCGCAAGTGCCGGTCGGTCGGATCCAGAGATTTCTACTACCGAATACTACGAAGACTTCTAAAGCTAAGTACCCCGTTGGGGACTCTTTCTTGCCTCAGCCGATGTCAGAAAAACTCAATAACTGTTTAACTTGTGGGAAACAAATACCTCATAAAGATTTCCACTCTTACTGTTTGCCTTGTTTAGGCCCAGACCACGACGTAGCAGCCTGTTCGGCCTGTGCTTCCTTCAACCGACGAACGCTTAGGCGTCGGTCGGAGTTTGCTGAACAGTTTTTCGGTTCAGAATTTGCGTACATTATGCCGTCGGATCCTCCGACTACCCAAATTGTTAAGAACGCGAAGAAAAGACCGACACTCGCGGTCCACGGTTTCGGCGAAACCATGGCGGCAAACCAAGAGTGTCTCGGTTTCGGCCGAAACCGAGAAAACTGATCAAAGCACAGCTGAATCTTTGACTACTTCTGAGGTTCCTGCTACCTTACTTGAATCGGCCTCTGAAATTTTACCTACTACTGTGGCTTCTAGTGAATTATCAGACACCATCCCTTTGGATGTCTCTACCCCAGCACATGGTGCTGCTAGGCCTCCTGCAGCCATGTCCATTAAGGCCTTTGCCAGGGCTAAAGCAGCCAAGTCTACTAAATCAGTGCCTGTTAAACCCACCTCAACCAGGCCTACTTCTAGTTCACAAATGCTTACTCTGGCAGAAGATTTAATATCCTTAATCAGGGGATCTCAATCTTACCCAGACAGGGCCTCTCAGCCCCCAGAGAAGAGACCTAGGGCAGAGCCCCCCGAGCCTGTGTCCTCTGATGATTCTGCGGATGACTCAGATATTACAGACCAGCCAGAGGCTCCTTTCTCCAATTATGAAGACTCAGATGCTGAAGAATCCATTCCAGCTGCTTCTCCACCAGAAGAATTCTCCTTTGGGGAAACCTTACATGCCATGCGAGAACAATTCCAATGGCAGCAACAGGATTTCTCTGATTCCAGAAAAAGACTTAGGACCTTTCTGCACCTTCCACAACACAGGCCCTTAGCTATACCTCCTGTCCTCTCTGTTGTGGACGATGCCTTTAATGATGTCTGCTCTGCACCAGATTCCTTACCTCCAGCCCCTGCCAAACCAGACAGATTTTACAGGGTACCAGACACCCATCATCACCTTTACAAGGCCCCACTTGCAGACCCCGAAACTATATCCCAAGGGCCTAAGGCAGTAGCCTCGACCACAGCAAAAAACCCTATTCCTTCTGAAAGGGAAGCCAGGTCTTTAGACAGATGGGGCAAAAAAGTTTATACCTCAGCTACTCTCTCAGCTAGAGCTTTAAACTGTCAGTTTCACATGATACAATACCAAGAGTTTATGCTGGATCAGTTAACTAAAAAACTATCCTCTGATGACTCTATAGATAAGAAATATGTATTAGAATTGGTAAATAACATACAACAGGTTAGTAACCATTCCTTAAAATGTGGCTATGATGCACTGGAGGCTTCATTTAGATCAGCCATGACTGGCACAGTGATAAGAAGACATGCATGGCTGAAGGAACAAGTCTTACCGGATCATGTTAAAGCTAAGTTATTAGATGCTCCTATGGATAAGAACAGTTTGTTTGGTACACCTGCCCAGCAGGTAATGAAGAAAATGGAAGAAAAGGCAAAATCTGTTCAAACGGTTAAAGATTTCTTGCAGGTTCAGCCCCAAGGTTTAGCAGGAACTGGCCTGCCAAAAATTGGTCCTTTCCTGATTCCACAAGATCCCAAAGGGGCAGGAATAGACGTTCCAGAGGCAGAAACCAATCCAGAGGAGGTGCCTACAGAGGACGACAGTGGCAAGGTAATAACAGAGGCACAGACTCAGCCACTACCACTACAACAGCACAATCACAGTGACTTAACTCTACATCCGCCTACCAGGGAACAAATAGCAGCTCCATTAGGCGGAAAATTAACCTTATTTTCGAAAAACTGGCACTACATCACAAAAGACAAGTGGATTTTGCAAACCATAGACCAAGGTTACCGGTTCCACTTTCACACTTTACCAGTCAAAAGAGGAATGCCAAACCTTCCTCCAAATCAAAAAACAGAAGCTCTACAGCAGATAATGCAATTAGCAAAGATGAGAGCGGTGGAAAGAGTGCCAATAACAGAACAAGGCAAAGGATTTTACTCCAGACTATTCCTAGTTCCAAGAAAGGAAAAAAGTTGGAGACCTATTCTCGACCTGTCCACATTAAATACATACATCATTGTCCCAAAATTCAAAATGCTGACCCTACAGCAACTTCTTCCCATGCTGGGCAAGGAGTGTTGGCTGGTAGCTCTAGATCTCAAGGAGGCATACCTGCACGTCCCCATTCGACCAATTTGCAGAAGATACCTCAGATTTCTTGCAGGATCAGAGCATTATCAATTCTCAGCATTGCCCTTTGGCTTATCTACTGCCCAGAGTATTCACAAAATGCCTGGCATCAGTAATCGCCCACTGCAGACTACAGGGAATCCAAATTTATCCATACCTGGACGACTGCCTGCTACAAGGGGACAACAAAAGCAAGCTGACAACAGATTTACAAAGGGTCATTTACTTGCTACAAGCACTGGGATACACAGTCAATTTACAAAAGTCAAGGCTGATACCATCCCAAACAAGGACATTCCTGGGCGGAATTGGACACTGTAAAACAAATGGCATTCCTAACCGCAGAAAAACAAAAAGAACTCCCTCTTTACTTCTTGGCTCTAACAAAACAGAACAAGTTAACAGCAAGAAAAGTCCTGCAGGCCTTGGGCTACATGGCATCATGCATAATCTTGGTTCCACATGCCAGACTACATATGAGAAAACTACAGTGGTACCTAAGGAATTTATGGTCCCAACACAGGCACAGCCTAGAAGCAGAAATTCCACTAATCCCTTGCCTAAAACAGGAGTTCCTATGGTGGGCACAAGCATGCCAGTCAAACCCGGGCCTACCCTTTCACAGCTATCAAGCAAGCCAAACCATCACAACAGACGCCTCAGACCTTGGATGGGGGGCTCACATGCTGGACAAATGCGTACAAGGATTGTGGAAGCAGGAGCAACTCCACCTGCACATCAACCTAAAAGAAATGCTGGCAGTAAAACTGGCAATCCAAAATTTCAGACCATTTCTAAAAGAGGGCCATTTGATGATAAGGACAGACAACACCACAGTCATGTGGTACATCAACAAGCAGGGAGGCACTCATTCATACCCCCTATGCAGAATGACTTTGGAGCTTTGGAACCTGGCACTCAGCTACAACATCCAGTTACAGGCAATATTTGTACCGGGGAAGGACAATACTCTAGCAGACATATTGAGCAGAACCACATCGGATGCCCACGAATGGATGCTACACCCGGACATCTTCAAGACCATCTCAAAGAAATGGGGAAGACCACAGATAGATCTATTCGCTTCCCCCCTCAATCACCAACTCAAAAAATTCTGCACAAGGACATTCCACCCACTTGCATGGAAAGTGGATTCGCTCTCCTTCAGCTGGAAAGGTCTAACAGCATATGCATTTCCACCTCTTCCCTTGATACACAAGGTATTACTAAAAATCAAGGAGGAACGTCCAAGGATAACCCTGATAGCTCCAAACTGGCCAAGACAACACTGGTACCCATTACTGAGGAGCATGTCTCGGGACAACATGTGGCCAATACCCCTGATGCCTTTGATGTTAACTCAGAACAACTACAGCATCATACATCCAAACCTAAAACCGTTGCAACTGACTGCATGGAACATCACATAGCAGCAACTAACCCAGAACTTTCCCAAAGGGTTAAAGACATTATCCTTGAAGCCCGCAGACCTTCAACAAGAAGGAACTATGCAGGAAAATGGAAAAGGTTTGTCATTTGGAGCACTGAAAGAGGAAAAGATGTGTCAATTATAGATATGGCTAACATTCTGGAGTATCTGGCAGAGCTTCTACATACAGGCCTGTCCTATTCCTCCATCAAGATACATGCATCAGCTATTTCAGCAGAATACAGCTTTGATCCACCTGTCTTTTCACACCCTTTACTCAGGCAGTTCCTCAGAGGAATCAAGAATGTAAAACCTCCAAGGAAACCACCATTGCCAGCTTGGGATTTGAACTTTGTGCTAGAAAAATTGACACTCGCACCTTTTGAACCAGCAGCTACAGCGGACGTACAGCATCTATAGTGGAAAACTGCTTTCCTACTGGCAATAACCTCAGCAAGGAGGGTCTCTGAACTTCAGGCCCTAATGGCGGTACAGCCCTTCCTAATCTTCCACCAAGATAGAGTGTCCATGAGGACTAATCCTACGTTTATGCCTAAGGTGATATCCAGAGTGTCTTTAAACCAGGCAATCCACCTACCTACCTTCTTTCCCAACCCACAAAACAGAGGGGAAAGAATGCTGCATTCCTTGGATGTCCATAGACAGTTACGCTACTACCTGGACAGAACAAAAAGTAGCAGAAAAACTGACCAGCTTTTTGTAGCCTATGCAACAGGAAGGGAAGGAAAAGCAATTTCCAAACAGACAATCTCCAAATGGATAGGAAATTGCATACGGTTCTGTTACTCCTTCCATGGAAAACCAATTCCACAGAACATAAGGCCTCATTCTACAAGGGCAACAGCCACTGCCACAGCCTTCCTACGAGGTGTGGCAACCAAGGACATTATTGAGGCGGCTACTTGGACCTCCGTGCATACATTTGCCAAGCATTATAACTTACCATTGTACTCCAGATCCCGAGCAGGGTTTGCCACTGCTGTGCTGCAAGGGATCCTAACCACACCATAATCTAAATTTTTCCTCCTCCCTTAGTTGGCTATGGTATTCTACCCAGTTGTTATGACTGCAGATGCATCCATGAAGGACATAGTACAGTTTTGTACCTACCATAAATGTAGATGTCCGAACTGGATAGCATCTGCAGTCAGGATTACCCTCCCTCCTTCCCCTCTGTGGTACTCCTAGGGTATTTACCCTCCTAATAGCTAGCTAGTGGGGGGAGTCTTTTATGGTGTATTTGTTTGTATATATGTACATATATGCTTATTTTCTGAGTTTGCCTTCTATCCTTTTGGAAACATTGGCATTTATCCAAAAATTAGCCTTCCAGGAAGGGCAACTGGCATCTGGGGCAAGAAACACTGAAGAAAATGGCGTCGGCTGATGCCTTTATACCCGGAGGCCAGCAGAGATGACGTCGGGTGAAGTGCGATATCAGCCGAAGCCGGACCCGGACTTTGGAATCCGGACGACTGCAGGGCTGCCTGACGACAGGACAACCCAGTTGTTATGACTGCAGATGCTATCCAGTTCGGACATCTACATTTATGGTAGGTACAAAACTGTACTTTATCCACCTTAAATTCCATAGTGAACTCCTCCATGAGACTTGTATCATATGCAGCAGATTGAGGGAGTAGGGCAGAGGGTTAAGGAGTTTCCCTGAGGAGACACTCCTGGATGCACTTGTGTAACTTCACAGAACCCTTTAATTCTACCTTCACAAATGCCCCTTTTGACGGTTCATCACTGTTTGGACCAAAAGTTAAGGATACACCAGATGTGAGCAGGAAGGGAAAACTCTCTCTGCCGTTGGAGTATGTTTTTCTGTCCTCTCAAGACCATATCCTAAAGGGCAGGAAGATGTGGTCCAAGAAATCACAGAGATTTTTCCCAGACGCATGAGATGATTCCCTCTCCAGGGGCAGAGGGGGAGGAAATAATGGTACTCGCCATCCTAGAGGCAGAGGGGGTCTGCAGGACCAGGGTGAATGTGATTCCTTTTGCGGATGTCCTTATCAGCACTCCTGAAAGGAGGCCCAACTGTGCTACTCTGGAGCCCAGAAGCCTGGCAAAATATCACAAAAGACAAGTGGGGACAAAACATAATATCCAGCAGATACTCCATACCCTTCTCCTACCCACCTCCTCGAACCAGGAAAATCCCGGATGTTCCACCCAATCACAGGGATCAAGCAACTGTAGAGATTCAAAAGTTGCTAAACAAAAGAGTCATCCAAACCATCTCCGCAGACCAGATAGGATTTGGAACTTAATCGAGATTCTTTTTAGTGCCAAAATGAACAGGGGACTTGGTGGCCCATATTGGATCTCAGTAAATTAAACAAATCAATAAAGAAGTCCAGGTTCTGAATGGTGACACTGCAGTCTATACACCCCCTTTTAGGGAAAGACAATTGGATGTGCTCGATAGACCTCCAAGATGCGTACTACCACATAAAAATGGACAGAACATCGAGGAGTCACTTATGCTTCTGGCTGGGAGCCAGTCACTAGCTGTTTCGTGCTCTGCTCTTTGGTCTCACTACAGCCCCCAAAGTGTTTACCAAATGCATGGTAGCAGTAACAGCTCACTTGAGACGTCTTGGATTCCGAGTATTTCCGTACCTGGACAGCTGGCTCCTAACTGCCACCACCAAGCATCTACTTCAGCAGGCCAGAGACATGACTGTACAAGTTTGTGCTCAGCTAGGCATTGCAATAAACTTGCAAATATCTGCCTTGTCGCCCTGTCAGCATGTCAACTTTTATAGGCGCAGAAGTAGACACCGTTTCAATGATGGCGCTCCTTCCCGCCAACAGAATTGCGAATCTCAAACAGATATTGAATCTTCTTCCCAAAAACAAGGTCAAAGCAAAGATAGTGCTCAAACTACTGAGAACAATGGCCTCAACCATGACCCTTGTTCCATTAGCCAGGATGCACATGAGAATCCTATAGTGGTTGCTCTTCTCCCAGTGGTCATTTCAAGAACTTCCTCTGTCTCACCCAATCATAGTAACAGAAACCTGCACGAAGGATTTTCATTGCTGGATTCAGTCCGATGAGTTAACCATCAGGAGACCATTCGTTCCACATCAGCCTGTTGCTACTGTGACCACGGATGCTTCCCAGATTGGGGGGGAGGGGGCAGTACCTGGCAAAGACAGTCCAAGGCATATGGCAAGAACACGAGGCTCATTTGCACATCAGTGTTCTAGGGATGAGAGCAGTGCTTCTGACGTTGCAAGCACTCCACAACTCTCTACCTCTAGGAATGATTGCAATCCAGTCAGACAATGTCAGTGGTATGCTATATAAACAAACAAGGTGGAACCAGATCTTACCCACTTTGTCGAGAGGCTCTGAGGGTTTGGCAGTGGGCAGTATTTTCCCAATGCTTTCTAGTCGCAATGCACATACCGGGAAAGTCCACTGTGATAGCCGACAAGCTCAGCAGGGCAGTTTTGATGCCTCACGAGTGGTCTCTGAATCAGAATGTAGCCGAAGAGATCTTCCACAAATGGGGCCAGCCTTACTGCGATCTGTTTACCACCCCTATGAACACCAAATGCAGCAGCTACTTTGCCCTGATCCCTTCTCTGGAGGAGACACCGAGAGATGCATTTGTTCAGAATTGGCCCTCGGGACTTCTTTATGCTTTTCCCCCATTTCCCCTCATATCAGATGTCATTCAGAAAGCAAAATCCTTGGAAAGCAAGATGATTCTCATTGCTCCATACTGGCCTCGTCAGATTTGGTTCCCCTTTCTCGGGCCTCATCTTCTGGAAGATCCATGGATTCTGGACCCAGTTTCAGACCTGCTGAAACTTATATCAGGAACGTTCCATCCCTCTCTCCACACCCTCAACTTGACAGCTTGGCTGCTCCACTTCCAACCTTAGTCAGGCTTCAGGATTTCACTCCAGCAGTAAAACATATCTTGGTATCCTCTCATAAGCTTTCTACCAGGAAACTATATGCTAGTAAATGGAAAAGATTTTTCTCTTTGGGCACAGACTAGAAACATAGATCCCTTCACTGCCTCAATTTCTTCAATTCTTGACTTCCTTTCAAAGCACTTCCAACAAGGCTCAGTTGCTGCCACAATTAAAGTCCAGCTAACAGCTATTTCCAATTTCCACTTAGTACAGCATGCACCTAACTTGATGGCACATAGATTGTGTAAAGCCTTTTTGAAAGGCACTTCCTTACTGAGACCTCCATTTAAAGAACCTGTCCATCCTTGGGATTTAAATTTTGTCTTTTCGCACATAACCTCACCACCCTTTGAACCTTCATCCACTTGCGATTTGAAATTCCTCTCTTGGAAGACTATTCCTGTGGCAGCCATAACCTCAGCTAGAAGAGTTTCAGAGCTACAAGCTCTTTCAGTCAAGTCTCCTTATTTGATCTTCCATAAAGACAGGATTTATCTTCGAACTAACCCTTCCTTTGTCTTTAAGATTTGCTCCCAATCTAATATTAACCAAACAATTGAACTTCCAGTATTTTTCCCTAACCATACCAACAAAGCAGAATACAGACTTCACCAACTTGATGTACATAGGCAACTGAGGTTCTCTCTCCACAGAAGTAAAGAATTCAGGAAGTCAGACCAGTTATTCATATCCTTTTCGGAGGCAAGAAAGAGTATGCCAGTCTCTAAAATCACATTATCTAATTGGCTTTCTAAGTGCATAACTTTTATATACCCTTTCAATAACAAGGAACTACCATTCAGAGTTAGATGTCACTCAACCAGATCTGTAGCAACATCCACTGCCTTTCAAGCCAGGATTTCAGTGGACAGTATTTGTGCAGCCACAACTTGGGCAAGCTCACATACTTTTATTATTCATTACAAAGTTGACTTGGCCTCTAGGGACAGAGCTTCCTTTGGTTCCACGGTGCTTGAGTGTATTCCCGTGAGCCACTCGAGAAAAAGGTGCTAGGGATGCTGTCCCACATGCAAGAATGAAAGCGAGATAGGACTACGTAACGTAAAGAAGTTATGTACTCACCATAATGTTCTATGTTTGTAGTCCATCTCGCCCTTCCTTCCTACGAACCCACCCACCTACCCCCATCTATATAGTCCTAGAGGACCTGGTAGAAAATTTTGCTCCTTCCTTATGTTGGAGACCTTTCACTATTATTTATTCTTTACTTGAGGGTACAGTATAACTATTTTCTATTATAGTTAGCAGCAAACAAGATCTGAGGATTGCTACCACTGCATTATGGGACACCTACCTTGCCACGAGCCAACTTAGAGACTTTGAGCTTTGTAATCGGCTGAGTTGGAGCCGAGGATCGGCTCCAAACCCACATGTAAGAATGAAGGGCGAGAATGACTACAAACATAGAATGTTATGGTGAGTACATAACTTCTTTTTTTTTCTTTTCTAAGATGAAGCCCACATTGCTTTTCATTTGTTAAAAGCTCATCTATGAGGTGGTCTCCTTTCTACTACTGTGGCATAGGCTGTTTCAAGGAGTATGACTAGTATAATCTTTGCAACTGCAACATATTCTCTTATCTTCATTCTGAAGATTAGGATGAAAAAGTATGGTCACATTTTTCCATTTTGATGTGTTTAGTAAGAGCTTGGTAGCCGATAAATGCCAGAACACTGGATTTTAAGAGGATTTGTTTCCCGCTTTCTTCATTCATTACAAAGCACATCTGGAGTAATGTAGTCTTATTTTTAGTACAGTTAATGCACTAATTAAATAATTACCCTAAACAAACAAAAAGGTGAAGTGGCATGCTGTTCACTACCATTTAATTTCATTTCCCTATGTCTTGCTGTCAAAGGTTATAGTAAAGTAATCCATGGCCTGTTGCTGTTAGCCTTTTACTTGCGTGTAGCTAATGACATTGCTTACTAGCAGTCTCTTGTCTGTCTTTGAGAGTCCACCTCAGGGAACAGATGTCCCAGTCTTAGGGGGCAGTTTTATCTTATAGGCTCAGTAAAATAAAAAAGTACTGAAAGGGCAACAGAAACCTGTGTCAATGTTAAAAGCACATATTTTCTTGAGTAGGGGACCAGAGAGCACTCTCACAAGCCAAACCCAAGAGATGTGCTGCATTAGTTTTTTCCCTTTAGGGCGGGGTTTCTGGCTGATTTGAAAGTAACATCATCACAGTAATTTGATCATGATTAAGTACTGCTGATATGGCTTGTCTTGATGAGCAGCTAAAACATTGTATTGGCCTTTAGTTCTTTAACGTAATCACAGGCATATCCAATCAGCAGGTAGCTGTTTTGGGGTGGTTGGGAGGGTGGAGAGATGTACAGTGTGTGAAAACAGTGGCCTTTTCTGTCATTTCAGTATAGTGATCATTTATTTGGCTTGCTAATGGGGCATTTTGGTGTGTTTGAGAGAGAGAGAGAGAGACATTGAAATACATTATTGTGGCCATTTCCCAACTCCTTTAGTGGAAAAGAATAAACATGTGAGTAAGACTGGCTTCCAGAGTTCGATTAGTAGCTTTAATGTCTGTTTGGGCTGGCATGGGAGAGGGGAGGGGAGAAATTATGCTTTGTATGTTTACCTCACCTTGCATGAAGCAGGAGGAATGATGTGCTTAAAGATTGGTCCTGCTTACTTCTCAGTGGAGACTGGGTATGTGGTAAAGATTACATCCTAGCTAGATTCGTGGGCAGGAACTGTGTGGTGTTTGTTGTATGAGAGGAGGTGGCATCATCCCTCGTCCATTCCTAATAGAAAATTGGTTGTTTCTAACTGGATAGACCCTCACCCACATAAATTTCCAGTAGAGTTTCTTTCAGTATTGTTGTTTGTTTTTTGACTTTTCCCGATTAGGGGTCGCCCCATTGGAACTCCGGTCCGCTAATGATTGGCAGTTGTTTTTTATGGTGTTGAGTTGCCAGCCCGACGCCCAGCCTTCAACGAAGGCACACCCATTCAACGCATGTCTTTCAAATGCCCACTTGACCGCAGGGAGGACATGCAGACTCCACACAGAAGGCACTCTCAGCCCAAGCCGAGAATCGAATGGGAGGACCTCTTGCTCCATTGTTGGGCACTGAAATATGATAATCCTTCACAAGTTACTATGGTACTTTTCCCCTGGGAGAGCTAGAACCCCCCCCCCCCCACACTCAGCAATGGATAGTACTGAGAAATGTCCATTGATGACCATGTACAATCAGGGTAGTATAGAGCTGTTTAGCCGTAAGAAGATCTGAAGTCACTTTTGTCTTCTGAGAAAGTACCTAATGAATCTCATTTTATGTGAGGGTGCCAGCATTGCAGTTAAAAAAAAAAATACTGAGGTCATCATTTCTTCCAGATAATTACAGTCTAACATCAGAGGTGCACCAAGTCAAAAAATGACTTAATTGTGGATTGGCAGATTTTGCATGAAAGCAACTAATTGCCAGTCTAGTTCAAAGTTAGTAGTGTGTGGGTGTGTCTGTATGTGTAGGAGGGAGGGAAGGGAAGGGACGAGAGAACAACAACTTGAAATGCATTACAGTGACCATTATCTTTCACTTGCCCAGACTCAAACATGAGTTGTAGTCATTCAAAAACTGTTTCTTGAGTGGGATGTAAGGAAACAATCAGTGTGTGAAAGCAACTGATGGTCATTCTTGCTTGTGTGTTTGATTGAAACATGGTCAAATACATGACTGTAGCCATTTTATTATTTTGGTGGTAGTCTAACATAAGAAAAATACCTTGTCAGAAGGTGGTTATTCTGAGGGGGTGGGTGATGCTCTTTGAAAGCAGCTAGTTTTTTTTGTTTTGACATGCCAGAAAACATCGCACATGTGTTTGTGTGTCTATGATAAAGAATCCATATTTGTTTATTTATTTAAACATTTGTTGACTTGAAAGTCTGACTAGGACAGAGCCTATTTTCAGCAGGAGCCGGGGGGGGAAATGCTCCAGACATGTCTTTGAAATGTGGGAGGAAACTGGAGTACCCAGAGGAAACCCACACAAACACAGGGAGGACATCCAGACTGTGCACAGAAGGGACCCCATCCGAGAATCCAACCGGAGAACCTGTTGCTGAGGTAACAATGTTAACTGCTGCACCACTGCTCTCTCTGCAATACTGAAATATATTACTGTGACCACTCTTTCACTTGATCACAGTGAACATCAAAGGAGTGGTTAAAAGTGTCTTTTTTATGTGGTTGGCAACCTGAATGTGAAAGCAATTGAGCAATCTGCCGTGTGTGTGTGTGTGTGTGTGTGTGTGTGTGTGTGTGTGTGTGTGTGTCAACTTGGATTAAGTAACTCTTCAAATTCTTTGTAAAAAAATATGCACATTTTGGCCATGGTGGCAGGTACTTAATATATGAGATAAAAATATATTGCTGCGTCCTAACATATAAATTAAAGCCATTATTTATTTCAAAAGGTGATGTTTTTTAAACTTTTTCGACCCAGCAAGTGACAGATGATCACTCCATTGTTTTCTTCCACTTGACTGCCAGTGAACATTAAGTGCTTATTGCAGTTTGTTTGTTTTTTTGTTTTGTCGTCCTTATTTTGACAGGTCTTTTCTGTGGACCTTGACATCCCTGGAAATAATTAATAATTGTGCCTGTAAAAGAAAGATTCTGTCCATGGACTGTACTGTTTCAAGAGAACTATTGCATCTCTTCCTGCATGCTTTTTGCAGCTTTCTTCACCAAGTACAAAATCTTTAGGCCTTTTTAGAGCACAAATTTTTTTTAAGCTTTACATCCACCACATTCCAGTAAAAGAATCATCACCAATGGCCAAACTGAGAGGAAGACAAGCAGAGAAAATGGTCAAGAATATGAGGATTTAAAGACACAGGAGATGGAGAATGAAAAACATTATGACATATTGTTCACAATCTCTTAGGAGTCCTGGCTAACATTAGAAGATCCTATCCCACTGCGAGTCTCTGAAGGGGCTAAATTAGATGGTACATGGTCACTGGAGGTGGTGGAATTGGTACATACAAAGGGGATGGTCATTAACACTGTTGCCGGTAGAAGGCTTGCAGCTAGATTCCACAGATCAGTCTTGGGGTCACAATTTCATCTCTAAGCATATTTCTGTTAAACTGCACCCCTAGTGACTGTGGTGGTCTCATCAGCTGGAGCTAAATATTTTCAATATAGAGTGACTTCTGCTGGGTTTACAGTTGTAACCTCCAAATATAGATTGTGTTATTTGAATATTTTCCTTTGCTTTGTGGAACTCAGTAGTATCCCCACCTGGGTAGCTTTCATAGCTTTTATGTAGTTGTCCCATCCTTTAATCTTTGGGGAGAAAAAAAAATAGTCTGTATTGTATGAATGGTTAAAGCACTAGCAAGTGTATGTGCTGTGAAGTGAGGAAAGTGAAGGCAAGTGACTTGGCTTGTATGCACATGGATTAAGTAATTAGTTGGAGATGGTCACTTTCACAGTGGGCTTTCACAGTGTGAGGCTTGGTATCTCTTCCGATTGGTGAATAAAACTGTAACAACTTGGTAGTAGGTAGCTTAAGAGGGTCTGGGTATGATGATGCCAAATGTCTCGGAGGGAGTACTCTTAGATAGGGATATGTTATGGCATAAAAGGGTTACATGAATTAACAACATTTAAAACAAATGACTGTAAATAATGCCTGGTCCAAGCATGGGTTTTACTGACATGTTTTAACTAATTTCATTTCAAGTCTTATGGTGTTTTATAAATTAACATTTTTACTATCCTGTTTCTGGATTTATTATTTTACCATACTGTTATTCTTTCAGAACAATTTTATTCACTTCTTGATATTTCATTAGCTTTTTTTAATGTTTTATTTGAATGTGTAGCTGGATGAAGCCAATTCGCTTTTGCGCACAGAATCTGATACTGCTGCCAGACTAAGAAAAATTCAGACTGAGATGTCAAAGCAGATTCAACAGCTGGAAGCTAATAGCAGGGAACTACAAGACAAAAACTGTTTGCTGGAAAATGCTAAGCTTAAACTTGAAAAGGACTTCAGCAATTTGCAGTCAGCTCTTGAATCAGAACGACGAGATCGTAGCCACGGCTCTGAACTGATAAATGACTTACAATGTAAGAATGATGGCTTTATTTGATTTTTAATAAAATACTGTGTATGGCTTGTATTCTAATATTTACATTATTTATTATAGATATTTCTGCCTGTAGTTTAAAAATTTTATAGCCACATTTATGTGACTGTGGAGAAGAATGTAAGAGGTATGGTATTTAGTATCTTTACTCCTTTAAGTGCTGATCATTTTTGTCCCTGGAAGAACGTATGTTTAGTATTTTTCTCTTTGTATAAAATCACAGTATATACAGTATGGTTCAAAATTACTCATGAAATTTTCAGGGAATATTTCTGCCATAATAATTTATGCAACTTTCTTTTACTGGGCTCCTACCCTCAAGGCCAAAGGAGCAGCTGCATCTTGATTTTTAATGAAAAATCTTTTTTTAATGTTACAATGTATGCAAAAAATGAAAAGATCACTTTTGTACAAAAACCCAGTGTTGGACTAAAATCATATTAGGTATTTCAGATTTTTATAGCTTTTGATCTGATGTTGTTAATCTTCTTTCCATTCATCACTGATGAGTTCAGTTCTGAGCCCTCGGAACAGAGTCGGCCTTTTTATCAGGCTCGCGCCAGCCAAAAACTCTCAAGCTAAGTATCTACCCAGAATGCTCTTCTCCCTGTTACCTCAGATCTCATTTGCCACATAGCCGTAAAGCCACATTTCAGCCGAGCTCTCAGCTAAGTGGAAGTTTATTTGATATTTGTGTGGAAAAATGTTGATATCTTCGTATTTTATTGTGCAAATAGTATTTCTAGTGTTTTTTCTTCCATCTAATCTTGTTTTTTTCCTCTCTACTCTACCCATTGTTACCGTTGGTAATCCTTCAAGTACCATTGTTGGTACGGCCTTTCCTCACTAACCCTTGTGGCATTTCTTCAATAGCTGGTATTGTCTTTCCTGTTTAACCTATTATCTTTGGCTTTTAGTGAGATGTTTCTTTTCTCTTTACATACCACTCTATTACTATAATTGTGACTTTTTTGAACGGTGTTTGACTTTGTTCTATTTGGATTATACAGTTAGCCTGTGGTTTCTTTCTATCAAGATGTCGGATAAGAATGGTACTTCACGTTTTAAGCATTGTGCTTCATGTAATGGCAAGTTACCTAATAGTGATTCTCACGATGACTGTGTATACTGTTTAGGAGCGCCCCACCTTTTGGTGCAACCTCCGTGTGATATTTCTCAGAGTTTCAGACAACGTATTCTTAAATGAGCGCAAAAATAAACTAATTCTGAAAGGGTTACTCAAGTCTCCCTTCTCAGAGGCCATTTCTGCGATGGAGATCTCAACACCTCCTACTAAAGGCAAAAAGAGATCCCACTCGGTTCCATCCTCACCATCGGGTGATCAGGACAAGCCTGGGAAATCAAAGGTCCCAAATTTTTCTTTGGAGCATAAATCTGCCTGTACGGCTCTGTCTTCCTCGGCTCCGAGCATCTTGAAACCTTTGATACCGGCACCAGTTCCAGCACCGGTTCTGCCTCTGGCACCGATCATAGACCTTACTACTCCTATTTTGACTTCAGCAGCTGTGGCCACTGTGGCTCAGGGCATACCTTTGACTACTTCATTAGTTTCCGTTTTGGAACTGACCATTTCGGCTCCGAGTGCCTCTTTGGCACCGAGCTGTGTATCGACTTCACTGGATTTGACCTCTTTACTTCCAGTCTCGAAACTAGAGACATCGGTGCCAGCAGACCTTGCACCATGGACCCAATACTCCCCTTCCGTAGATCTGTTTCTGAGTCAGGTGTATAGTCCTTTCATTGAACGTCCTGACTCCCCATCCGGAGTATCCACTAGATCCACTAGGAGCCTGTCGGAACATGATGTGGTGCATCTTGTGGACCATTTAGCCAGGGGGATCCCCACACTTTCTAAGACCCATCCACCTGCAGGACTTGGGTTGACCTATCCACAGACTCCATCTTACACTTCTCCTTCGACCATCTCCATTCCAAAGCCTTCTGCTCCGACATCCGTCATGGAACCCATCACCTCGGCGCCTACAGTGCATCTCACTCCGACTCCTAGTTTGTCCCTTTGGTCTTCGGTTCCCTCTGAACCGGTCCTTCCTCAATCTGGGGATTGGGGGATGGGCGCTTCGACCCAGGGCATGGAGCCGTCTTTCTCCTCGGTGCCAATAGCCATGTCCACTCCGATCCTGCTTGAGGCACCACCTGTGGTAGTGGGTTCGTAGGAACAGGGTGTGACCCAGGTCCCGAGATTGTTTTTCTTGGTTCCGGGCTCCCATCCCTCTTTAGGCGGACCTGGCTTCCGCACGATGGAGAAGGCTCTTGCTTCTGGTAGCACTCCTTTGATGTCGGAACCCCATTTTTCAGCCCCTGAGCTGCAGCTGTCACAGACCCCTCCTGGGACACCGGGCAGAGAAGCAGCAGGACAGCCCTTTTCAGGGTACCCCCTCTTCCAAGTCCTCCTCAGACACTCCCACTGAGGAGTCCCTCAAAAGAGGATGTGCAAGAGGAAGCACATGGAATCACCCGAGGAGTCCTTAACTGAAGACATGGACTACGATGATGCTGAAGGGTCCCCACTGTCACCTCCTGATGCTGTCTCGTTTGGAGACATCTTGGAAATGTTAAAGCAGAGAGGTGACTGGAAGCCCTCCAACCCTTCATCTGAGGAGTCCGTGTTCCTTCAGGCTTTCCATGCCCAGCCTTCTACCTTGTGGGTGACCCCGCCTACCGACGAGCTACTCTAGCTCATGCAGCACGCTTGGAAGAACCCTTATTCCATTGAGGCGATCCATCGGAGACCAGACCAAATTCTTTCCCCTCCCAAGGAGAACCCCCATTAGTCCAAAGGGTTACCAGTCAAATGCTATGGTGGTGGTGGCCACCACGAAAAAGGACTTGGCTGAGGAAAGTCCCTCTGTCCACCTGCCCAACAGGGAGTCCTGTGTAGTGGACAGACTTGGGAAGTGTGTTTTTGCATCAAGAACCTTTGCTACACGGTCCCTAAATTATTTGGCACTTTTCACGAGGCTCCAGAGGGACTTGATCTCCGAACTCTTTGGGATGCTCGCATGTCAGTTGTCTGACGAGGTCTGGGAGAAAGTGGCCTCACAGCTCACAACCCTCGAATCAATATCCAACTCATCCATGAGGTTGCTGTCACATGCGACCGAAGGGAGTTAGAGCAGCGGGTTCGGGCATTGTCATGAGGCACCATGCCTGGATCCTCATTTGAGACCTCGCTGATCCCTTTAAGTCTTCCTTTCTGAATGCTCCCATTGAAGCTTCGTCCCTTTTTGGTTCCAAAGTAAAGGACACGCTAGCCAGGTGCGAGCAAGATGGGAAGATCCTGTCTGCCGTAGGCCTATGGTTTTCCAACCCTCAATGTACCTTCTCCCAGAATCAGAGGAGTGGAAAAATGTGGCACAAAAAATCTCGGGGTCCTTTCTGTGCCACATTGCTGAAGATACCCTCAGGAGCAGAGCGGGGTAGCATTTCCAGAAAATGCCCCTATAGAGGCAGATGGGGTCCTCGTAACCAAGGCTGCAGAGATTCTTTTTCTGGACAGCCTTACCAGCGCTGCTAAGGAGCAGCTAGATTGCTTACCTCTGGAAGCAGTCGGGGGTCATTTCTCTCTGCACCAAGCTGCCTAGCAATCTATCACCACCGATCATTGGGTGCAGAGCATCATTACCAGAGGTTACACCATTCCTCTTTCTTGTCAACCAAACCTTCCAAGGAAACTTCCTGACATTCCACCCAGTCAAAGGGAAGAAGCAACTTCAGAGATTATAAAGCTGTCTCAAAAAAAGAGTCATCCAACCAATCCCACCAGACCAGTGTGGATCCGGGTTTTACTCAAGATTCTTTTTGGTGCCAAAAAAGACAGGGGACTGGAAACCCATTTTAGATCTCAGCAATTTAAACAAGTCTGTCACCCAAACCAAATTCTGGATGGTCACGGTTCAGTCCATTCTTCCCTTTTTGAGAAAAGGCGATTGAATGTGCTCAACAGCTCTCTGGGATGCGTATTACCACATCAAGATGGACAAATGCTCCAGGAGTCTGCTTCGCTTTGGGGTAGGAGCCAGTCATTACCAATTTCGTGCCCTGCCGTTCAGTCTCTCTACAGCCCCCAGAGTGTTCACAAAATGCATGGCAGTGGTCACAGTTCACTTGAGACTAAAAGGATTCCGGGTGTTTCCATATCTGGACGACTGGTTCCTCACCACCCCCCACCGAGCATCTTCTGGTAATAGCACTGCATTATACTCTCTGGCAAAATTGTTGGGAATAGCGATACATTGGGAGAAATCAAACCTTACTCCTACACAACAAATAGAGTTCATTGGAGCATTGTTCAGTACTCAGTCCTGCCTGGTAAGACTCCCAATTCAGACTCCACCAACTGAGGCTTCATATCCGAGCAATACTCTCTCAAACAAAAGTCTCAGCAAGGGAAGTTCTTCAGGCCCTACAATCTATGGCAGCTTCAATCCCAATAGTATCTCTAGCAAAGCTGCATATGCAGACCCTGCAATGGCTCCCTCTTGGTCAGTGGTTCCCAAACTATCACCCCCTCGGTTACCAGATTTATATAACCAACTCCTGCAAACAAGACCTCCTTTGGTGGATGAGGCCAGACGCAGAACTTTAGAGTTGCCCGTTTCAGTCCTCTCAGCCCACAGCCATTGTGACCACTGATGCTTCCCTGATCGGGTTGGGGGCCATTTCTAGTGAAAGACTGTCCAAGGCACATGGTCCACCTTAGAGGCCCACCTGCATATCAGTGTTCTGGAACTGAGCTCTGGTGTTAGCGTTGCAGGTTTTTCATTCGGCTCTTCCTTCCGGGACAGTTGCAGTTCAGTCAGACAATATGTCATTGGTCTGATATATCAACAAGCAAGGAGGAACCAAGTCCTACCCCCTATCTCAAGAAGCCATGAGAATTTGGCAGTGGGCGATAACTTCCAACCGCTTTCTGATAGCAACACATATCACACAGAGCTCCAGCGTGATTGCGGACAAACTGAACAGATGCATCCTCATGCCTCCCGAGTGGTCTCTCAACCCCGAGGTGGCGACAGAAATCTTCAGCCACTGGGGCCAGCCTTGCTGCAATCTTTTTGCCTCCCCATCGAACAACAAGTGCAGCAGCTATTTCGCCCTACTTCCCCTGGAGGGAGAGTCACCGAGAGATGCTCTAATCAACAATTGGCCCACGGGACTTCTTTATGCTTATTCTCCCATCCCCTGATTCCTCAATTTCTAAAGAAAGCTCTTTGTTGAGATGCAAGGTGATCCTCATAGCCCTGTTCTGGCCTTGACAAGTTTGGTTCCCCTTCCTTGAACCTCACCTAGTATACCCACCTTGGATTCTGGAGCCTCTACCAGACCTGATTACTCACCCCCAAGGGTTGAGTCACCCAAATCTGTCCAGTCTCAAGCTGACAGCTTGGTTTTTCCACCTCCATTAGCCGCCAGGCAAGCTAATCTCTCTTCACCTGTTCGAAACATCATTCTCGCCTCTCATAAACCATCCACCAGAAGACTGTATCAGGATAAATGGAAAAGGTTCTCCATCTGGTCCTAGGATAACATGCTAGACCCGTATTTGGCTCCAATAACTGCAGTGCTTCAATACTTGGCTAAGTTTTTTGATAATGAACTTCTGCTTCTACCATGCAAGTACATTTAGCGGCAGTTTCCAATTTCCACAGTGATATAGATGGGCACTCCTCTTATCTCTTTACGCCTATGCAAAACCTTCCTCAAAAGGACCACTCATATCAGGCCTCCTGTCAAACAGCCCATGGGACCTCACTCTAGTCCTTCAATCTTTGACTCAAAAACCTTTTGAACCTGCGGCAAAGTGTGACCTAAAGTTTTTGTCTTGGAAATCCTTGATGTTCTTCATCTCACATTGCTGCAGTCATAACCTGTGGGTAGTCCGCTGTCCTCGGTCGGCCCGAATACCAAAGAGTTAGGCTGGCGTCGGTCATGGTCGCTCAGATCTGACGTCAGTACGCCGTGGTATTAAAGCGCATGACCGACGTCATATCCTCAGTCTTTCTTGCCGCATGGTCTGAAGCAGAAGCAGCGTTTGCAAGTGCCGTTCGGCGTTCTGAAATTTTCGTATTCTGAGTTTCAGACCGAAAACCAATTTGGGCTAAGTACCCCGTTGGGGAATATTTTTGTCTTTTCTTGCCTCAGTTAAATCCGGATGTCAGAAAAAGTGAATAATTGTATTTCTTGTGGGAAACAGATACCTCATAGGGATTACCACTCTCTCTGTATTCCTTGTTTGGGGCCTGAGCACGACGTAGTCGGGTGTCGCTTTTGTGCTAGATTTAATAAGCGCACCATTAAATAAATGTAGGTTAGATTGCGCTAGGCTTGTCTTCGGTAAGCGGTGTAATTACAATATGCCGTCGGATCCTCCGACGCCCGCTACCACTAAGAAGCGCAAGGAATAATCGTTAAAGTCCAAGCAGGATGAGTCGTTCGTTCCGGACGCCGGTTCTTTAGAAACTACGGTGGAATCTGTGGATCCAGCCGAGGTTTCAGCTGAGGCTCAGGGGGAGCCGTTAATTTTGCAAGATGTGGCCTCTCAGGAGTCGGGTCAGGCTGAGGGGGCCTCTCAGGTGGCTGTGCTCCCTTCTTTGCATAAGGTGGTTAGGCCTTCCCCTTCTGTCTCTAAGGTACCTTCCAAGGTCAGGCCTGGTTTGTCTTCCTCTGGTGTCAGTCCTAGTTCTGCAGGTTCTGTACCTAAAAAATACATGCTTAAAATGGCTGAAGATTTGATTTCTTTAATCAGAGGTTCTATGCTCCCACCCCAGATAAGAGGCCTAGGGTGGAGCCTGAGGTGGAAGGTTTGGAACATTCTTCAGATTACTCAGAGTCTTCGGCTGAAGACATTCAGGATTTTCCTCCTTATTCTGATTCAGACGCAGAGGATTCTACTCCTTCTCCTCCAGAGGATTTTTCATTTTCAAAAACCCTGCATTCTGTGAGGGAGCATTTTAAATGGGAAGGTCTGGATTTCTCAGATTCCCGAAAGAGGCTTAGGGAATTTTTGTTTTTACCACAACATAGGCCCTTGGCTATACCTCCTGTTTTGGATGTTGTTCAGGATGTTTTCTCTGAGGCTTCCCTTAATCCAGACTCTTTGCCTCCTGCACCGGTTAAACCAGATAGGTATTACAGAGTGCCAGAGGCTCATAAATATCTGTATAAGAGCCCAAGGGCTGACCCAGAAACTATTAGCCAGGGACCTAAGGGGGTCAGGGCTTCTGTTGTAAAGAATCCGGTTCCTATGGATAAAGATTCTAGAGCTTTGGATAGGTGGGGTAAAAAAGTGTATACCTCTTCCACTCTAGCAATGAGGGCTTTGAATTGCCAGTTTCATATGTTGAAGTACCAGAATTTTCTTCTTACTCAGTTAAAATCTAAGGTAGATGCTTTGGCAGAGGGCATAGAGTGTAAGGAATTACAGGATTTGGTTCATGCCTCTGATCAGGTGGGTAAGCATTCTTTGCAGTGTGGTTTCGATGCTTTACAGGCTTCTTCCAGGGTGGCTGCCACTGGATCAGTTATTCGTAGGCACGCCTGGCTTAAGGATCAGAACTTGTCAGAGCATGTTAAAGCTCGAATTTTGGATGCTCCTCTTCAGTCTGAAGTTTTGTTTGGTTCTCCTGTGGAGTCAGTCTTGAAGAAAATGGAAGACAAAGCTAAGTCTATGCAGACTGTTAAGGATTTTTTGCAGGTGTAGCCCCCTAAGTTTAGCAGAAATTGGCCTACTAAGGAGTGGGCTTACCCTTCTTCTGATTTACAGTCTAGGGGCAGATCTAGACGTGGTAGGGGCAGAGCTCAGGGTTCTTTCAGGCTTAGAACGTGGAGTTCCCCTGCACAATCTACAGGTGAGGGCAGGGGCCAGTCCTTTCAGAACAGACCCAATGACCTGCATCTTCAGCTGCCAGATCCTTCCTGTCTGGCAGCTCCTCTGGGAGGAAAGTTGGCACTTTTCAGGCAAAATTGGCTTCTAGTCACCCAGGACAAATGGGTGTTGGACATTATAGACCGAGGCTACAAGTTTTATTTCCAAACATTGCCTCCTTTCAAAGGCATGCCGGACGTTCCTCCTCAGCAAAGGGTGGAGGCTCACAAACAGATTTCTTTACTTCTTCAAATGGGGGCTATACAGCAGGTCCCTCTGTCAGACGTGGGCCTAGGATTTTATTCTCGCCTGTTTCTTGTACCAAAGAAAGGAAACACTTAGAGACCAATTTTGGATTTATCTATCCTCAACACATACCTGGACATTCCAAAATTCAAAATGTTGACTCTGCAACAACTTCTGCCTCTGTTGGGCAAAGATCACTGGATGGTAACTCTGGATCTCAAAGAGGCTTATCTTCATATTCCTATCAGGCCCAGTTGCAGGAGATTCCTGCGTTTTCGTGCTGGGATTTTACATTATCAGTTCTCTGCATTGCCCTTTGGCTTATCTACTGCGCCCAGGGTGTTCACAAAGGTCCTGGCTCCGGTGATAGCCTTCTTAAGGTTAAGAGGAATACAAATTTATCCTTATTTGGACGATTGCCTGATTCTTGCTCAAGACAAAGACAAGCTACATCATCATCTACAGTATGTTATGGCAGTGTTAAGGTGCCTAGGGTATTCTGTGAACGAAACAAAGTCCAGTCTAGTACCCTCTCAGGAAATGTGCTTTCTGGGTGTGAGACTGAATACAGCCTCAGATGGCTTTTTTGACCCCGGACAAGCAAAGAAATCTTACACTTTACTTCCAACAATTGTCTCTACGGTCCAGGCTGACTGCAAGGACAGTCCTTCAAGCCTTCGGGTTCATGGCATCTTGTATTCTGGTGCTTCCCAATGCCAAACTGCATATGAGGAAGCTACAATGGTATCTCAAAAGTGTGTGGACTCAACACTGCCACGATTTGGACACTGTCATTCAGATAATACCTTGCATTCAAAAGGAATTTTTATGGTGGGCTCAGGAATGTCACCTAAACAAGGGACTCTCTGTGACCCGACCAGAGGCGAGTCAGATCTTAACGACAGATGCCTCAGACAAGGCTTGGGGAGCACACCTCAATGGAAAATGGGTTCAAGACACGTGGCCTGCCAGACTTCAACATTTGCATATCAACTTGAAGGAGATGTTAGCAGTCCAATTTGCATTGATGGCTTTCAAGGATCTACTTCACCCAGGACAAGTGTTGATTCAAACAGACAACACAACTGTCATGTGGTACATCAACAAGCAAGGGGAACCCATTCGCACCCTCTTTGCAGGCAAGCTATGATTTTGTGGGAGACTGCTCTCAGTCTGCACCTCACTCTTCAGGCAAGGTTTCTGCCAGGAGCACAGAACTCCTTAGCGGATGTTTTGAGCAGACAGATGGTGGATCCCCACGAGTGGAAGTTGGATCCTCATGTATTTCGACAGTTGACAGTGATTTGGGGGACTCCAGACATAGATCTGTTCGCTTCTCCACTAAATTTCCAGTTGCCAAAGTTTTGCACAAAGATGTTTCATCCAAAAGCTTGGAAAGTGGATGCTCTGTCATTCAGTTGGAACAATCTTCACGTCTATGCCTTTCCTCCTCTGCCTCTCCTTCCCAAGGTGCTCTTGAAGGTCAGACAGGACAAGCCCTCCATGATTCTAATAGCTCCAGATTGGCCACGGCAGCACTGGTACCCTCTGCTGAGGAGTTTAGTATGGGAGCCTTCTTGGCCTTTGCCTTCAATTCCACACCTTTTGTCCCAGGCAGGCAATCATTTCCTCAATGTCAGGATACAGTCCCTGCATTTGACGGCCTGGCATATTCTGTTCTAGAACCTGGAAGGTCGCAGCTTCCTCAACAAGTTTTGAATGTCATTTTGGAGGCCAGAAGGCCTAGTACAAGGAAAGTTTATGCTGATAAATGGAGGAGATTTTTTATTTGGAGCAAAGCAAAGGGCTTTGATGTTTCAGGGCCTAATTTGAGTGTTCATGCTGCAGCCATTTCTGCTCACTATGACTGTGACCCACCATTATTCTCTCATCCTTTGTTTAAGCAATTTCTTAGAGGGGCAAAGAACATAAGACCCCCGCGTAGAGCTCCTACTCCTTCCTGGGATCTCAATTTTGTGTTGGAAAAACTCACTTTACCTCCTTTTGAACCTGCAGCTACATCTGAGTTGAAGTTTTTGTCTTGGAAGACTGCTTTTTTGTTGGCCATTACGTCTGCTAGAAGGGTATCTGAATTACAGGCTCTAATGGCAGTTGAACCCTTCCTGATTTTTCATAAGGATAGGGTATCCCTGCGTACTAACCCTACTTTTATGCCTAAAGTGGTTTCAAATGTGGCCTTGAACCAATCTATTCATTTGCCTACATTTTATGCTGATCCCCAAAATAAAGGGGAGAAAATTTTGCACACTTTGGATATTCACAGGCAGTTGCGTTATTATTTGAGCAGAACTAAAGGGTTCAGACAGTCTCAGCAGTTATTTGTTTCTTTTGCTTTGGGCTCTCAGGGGAAACCTGTTTCAAAACAAACTATTTCTAAGTGGATTGGCCATTGTATTGCTTTTTGTTATTCTCATCATGGTAAGGAGATTCCGGCTGGAATCAGACCTCATTCCACTAGGGCTCCTGCCACTTCTACTGCTTTTTTAAGGGGTGTAGCTACTGAAGATATTTTGGAAGCAGCTACTTGGAGTTCAGTGCACACTTTTTCTAGACATTACCATCTCCCTCTTTATTCCAAATCTAGGGCTGGGTTTGCCACTGCAGTTTTACAGGGCATGTTAGCAGCTCCCAATGCTTTATGATTTTGCCAACCTCCCTTTACCTTTGCTTTGGGATTCTACCCACAGGTTATGACTGCAGCAATGTGAGATGAAGAACATAGTACAGTTTTGTACCTACCATAAATGTAGATGTTCGAAGATCCACATTGCTGCAGTCTAATTTACCCTCCCTCCTTCCCCTCTGTATTTTGGAGTGGTTGTGTGGTTTGGGTTGTGAATATTGTTTGTACATGGGTTTTGGTGGTTTTTCTGTTTTTGGCTATGGCCTTTCTTTTTAGGGCCTTCTGACATCTGGGGCAAGAAAGACTGAGGATATGACGTCGGTCATGCGCTTTAATACCACGGCGTACTGACGTCCGATCTGAGCGACCATGACCGACGCCAGCCTAACTCTTTGGTATTCGGGCCGACCGAGGACAGCGGACTACCCACAGGTTATGACTGCAGCAATGTGGATCTTCGAACATCTACATTTATGGTAGGTACAAAACTGTACTTTCTTAGTAGCCATCACGTCTGCCAAAAGAGTCTTGGAGCTGCAAGCATTGTATATAAAGAGGCCTTATCTGGTATTTCATAAAGACAGAGTATCACTTCGGACAAATCCATCCTTCCTTCCCAAAGTTGTTTCTGAATTCTCCATAAACCAGACCATTGATTTACCATTTTTTTTCTGAATTTTGCCAATAGAGGAGAGTACTGCCTTCACTCTTCAGATATACATAGACAACTGAAATTTTGCCTAGACAGGACCAAACCTATCCGTAAATTGGAACAGCTTTTCATCTCCTTTTCTGGGCCCAAAATGGGAGAGGCAGTTCCCAAGGTTACATTATCAAAATGGCTAAGGGACTGCATATGTTTCATCTACTCCCTCAGTAATGAACCTATGCCAAAAGTTAAAACTCACTCCACTCGATCTATGGCGACATCTGTAGCTTTCCATTGTTGGGCTTCCATGGATGACATCTGCGCAGCAGCTACTTGGGCAAAGCCTCATAACTTTATCAATCATTACAAATTGGACTTGGTCTACAGAAGGATAGCTGCCTTCGGCTCAATGGTACTCAGGAGTGTTCTTCCTTAAGGGCCACCCATGGACCTCAAGGTAGCTTGGGATTCTGTCCTGTCAGTGATGAATGGAAAGAAGATTGACAACATCAGATAAAGACGTTATGTCTTACCATAACGTTCCATCTGTGTTGTTCATCTTCTTTCATTCATCACTTCCCACCCTCCTTTCCCCTCCAAAGGCTCTTGGGGGATGCTTTAGTTCTAAGTGGTGCCCCAAGGGTATTTGTGCAGAAGTGGCCTCGGCTTACTTCTCTTTCTCTAGCAAACTCGATCTGAGGTAACAGGGAGAAGGGCGTTCTGGGTAGAGACTTGGCTCGAGAGTTTTTTGACTGGCGTGAGCTTGGTAAAAAGGCTGACTCGGTACCAAACCCATCAGTGAGGAATGAAAAAAGATGAACAATACAGATGAAACAGTATGGTACGACATAACTTCTTTTTTTATTCTGAAAAGGACAAAAAAATTGTACATTCATTTTCATCTGGGTATTTTGCAAAAGTTGCACACTATCAATTTGCAAAGGCCATGCTGGCATGAATTCCATCCTGACTTCAAATGACAGTTTTCTTTCTTCTACTTCAGTTAATTCATATGAAATTGTCAGGACAAGACCCCTCAGTGATCCCACTTTACTTTTGTTTTGCACAGCCTAATAGCTTTTAAGGAAAATTTAACAACAGAATATGAAATACGTGCATGGTTGTCAGAAGATGTGAACTGTGTGTATTTTGATATAACATATAAAATGACAGAAAATACCAGCTGTGGTGGTGCTGCAGTAGCGTTGTCACCTCACAATAAGACGCTGTCCGGTTTGATTCTCAGCTAGAGCGTCTTCTGCGTGGAGACATGCGTGAATGGGCGTACCTTCGTTGAAGGTTGTGCGTCAGGCCTGGCAAGCCGGTACGTAAAAATCAACTGCCAATCATTAGCAGACCGGAGTTCCACTGTGGCGACCCCTAACCGGGAAAAGCCGAAAGACACAATATAAAATGACAGAAAATATTTGCTTTTTCCTCAAAAACTGAATGCCTGTAGGTTATTTTCTAAGTGTACATCAGTGATATGAATAATAGAAAATGAGTTTTTATCAGTCTGAAAACAATGCAAAATATGCATGCTCTTTGTCGGAAGAATGGCAAAAACAGAGCAGTCCAATGCTTAGCTATAACTACTGGTGGGACATTCAATAAAGAATCATTTGTATACAATTGTGTGAAGTACAAAAGAAAAATTTCCAGAGTAATGTATGATGACCCTCGGTTACAAAATACACTTAGCTGATGGTTCCAAATGTAAAGACACGTACAATTTTATGTTCATCATATTGATAACTGCTGCAGTTGCCATAGCTATATGAGTTTTATCCTGCATAGGATATAACAGCTGGCCAGCTTCCAAAGCCTTAAGGCATCTTCCACACACCCAAACTCTCAGTCAGCCCAAGCTGAACTGACTAAAAAGACAGGTTTGGATGTCAAGCCCTTCAGAGCTTTCCTACTGCCAAAGAGTGTGCTTCTCTGAGGCTTTTGAGAATCAGTGGTCGTTTTATCCTCTTTCTTTGCTGGGCGAGTGATTTCCCTTTGAGGAAAAAGCTTTTCATTAAAAAAAAAAAAAAAAAAAAAAGAAATTGTTCATTTAGTAATATTTTCAGGGAAGTTATTTTAATGCTAGGAGTTTGTGTTTTAATGGACTATCCCAATACTCTTGCACTTTTAAATGAGAGTACACTTTTTCATGTCAGTTTAAAAGTTATTTTGAAAAACATTTTGTTCTGTGGAGAAATTGTGGTTATTTTAATTTTTGGGGTTGGCCAAGTGTTTTATAGTGCTTTTTACCATGTTTTTATGTGAAAAAGTGACAACTTACATTTTACCAGCTTTTGCTGCTTGTTTTCCCAAGGAAAGAGGCAGAGTTTTTACCTTGACCATGGAACAAACTAACAGTCCCACAGCTGGTCTTCCTTTCAGCTAGAAAAAGAAAAAGTTAAGCAAGCAACCTTTACAACCAGGGGAGGCTACCATTCTGCTTCAGCCGCAGGTGGGTGACTCAGCTGTAATAATTAGTTGTACCTCCGACCAATCATCTTTTACCCTGGATTCCCCTGGTGTAGCACCTACAGCCACTGTGGACAGGGATTAGTCGCATCCTGTGTTGGGTTCTCCTTAGTGGGCATGGCAGAATCACTCTCATCAGTCCTGGGAGAGGGAACAGGGAGGGCTTCTCGGTTTTGTCAGAATATTGTGCCAATACCTGGGGAAGCTACTGCCACTGCCATTAATAACACTGTTGGCATCATGTTTCTTGTGAAAAAGAAACAGAAAACTAAACCTATATTGGTACTAAATTTATTTTATTGACATTGGATCACTGGGAAAGTCTGACTGGGTAGAAGTCCATTTTCAGTGGAGGCCCAGGGTGAAGAATCACAAAATATATCTATGTCATCTCAAATTTCCATATAGACAGGAGTAGTTTACTGGGTCTGGCTCAGGGTTTAATTTAGGCTATTGACCCTTCTTATAGTTTCTGGTAAAAGAAGGAAGGACACTTCTTTTCCTGAAGAGATTCAAAATTCGGAATCTGGACCAGAAAATGAAGGGACTGATGCAGGATTTTCTCCTCAGATTTCTGATTCAGATTCAGAGGAGAGCTTAGTTTCTGAATCTCCCTGTGGAAGATTCTCTTTCTCTGAGTCCATTTCCATAGTGTGTCAGGGTTTTCAGTGGGAGAACACTAAGATGTTCTTCGTGTTTCACTGTTGCAGTCATTACAATTGGGGTTATCCTGCTGGCAGGCTGCCCTCAGTCGGCCTGAATTCCAAAGTCTTGGTCCGGTGTCGGTTGCTATCGCCTCTTCCCTGACGTCAGAGCGTCAGGGGTATAAAAGATGCAGCCGACGCCATTTTCTTCAGTCTTTCTTGCCGTGTGGTGCCCGAAGCAGAAGCAGTTCGCAAGTGCCGGTCGGCCGACTCCTGAGATTTTCGTGTTCGAATTTCAGATCCGAAGTCTTCATTAAAAGCTAAGTACCCGTTAGAAACTTTTTTCTTGCTCCAGACCGATGTCAGAAAAAGTTAATAATTGTATTTCTTGTGGGAAGCAAATACCTCATAAGGACTTTCATTCTTACTGTATTCTTTGCCTAGGCCCTGACCACGACGTTGGTAGTTGTCGGCTTTGTGCTAGATTTAACCAACGCACTATTAAGCGTCGGTACAATTTTGCTTTACACTATTTTGGCAGAAGATTTAATTATACGATGCCGTCGGATAGCCATCCAACTACCGGAATTCATAAGAAACGCAGAGAAAAAGAAAAGGACAGGCAACCGAGGTCCAAAACCGATGAGGCTTCTTCTAAGCCAGTCACCGGTTCTCAGTGAGGCACCTTTGCAGCCCCTGACGCCCGCTACCTTAAAGCTACAGGCCGCTACCGACTCCCACGTGGAATTGACTAGGCCACTGGAAACTCATGGTATTGGACCCTTGGAGACTATCCCCTCAGATGGGTCCGGAGCCGCTGAGCAGGGATCGACTTCTGAGGGTGTTTTCAGACCTAATCAGTTATACATTAAAACGACTTCAGCTTCAAAGGCAAAGACTAAAGCACCTTTAAATACAAAGAAACAAGTACAACAAGCCTCATGGACAGGTCTCCATGCCCAAAAAACAGATGCTCAAAATGGCCGAAGACTTAATTACTTTGATCAGGGGTTCCCATCCCCCTCCTGATAAAAGGCCTAGGCAAGAGACAGACTATGAATCTTCAGATCAGGTTTCCATTTCTTCTGATTCCTCTTCTGATCAGGAATACTCTCTTCCTCCCTATGAGGATTCTGATGCTGAAGAATCTATCCCTTCAGCCTCTTCTCCTGAGGACTACTCATTTGGGGAAACCTTGCATACCATGAGGGAACATTTCCACTGGGAGAGCAAAGATTTTTCAGAATCTAAGAAAAGGCTCAGAGACTTCCTTTTACTGCCACAACACAGGCCCCTAGCTATTCCACCTGTGTTGGACATTGTGGGTGATGTCTTTTCAGAGTCTAGTCTGACCCCTGACTCCTTAACTCCAGCTCCTGTTAAGCCGGACAGATACTACAGGGTTCCTGACTCTCATAAATTCCTTTTCAAAAACTCTACTGCTGACCCAGAAACTATCTCTCAGGGTCCCAAAGAGATCAAGGCTTCCACTGCAAAAAACCCTACCCCCTCTGACAGGGATTCTAGGGCACTGGACAGATGGGGAAAAAAGATTTACACTTCTGCTACCTTGGCTACAAGGGCCTTAAATTGCCAGTTTCATATGCCCAGATATCAGCAGTATATCATGTCACTGCTTAAACAGAAAATGTTGATAAATTCTGAATGTGCAGAAAACAAGGAAATGCAGGACTTATTGCATGCAGCTGAACAAGTTGGAAAGCATACTTTGCAATGTGGTTTTGATTCTCTGGAGGCCTCCTGCAGGGCCGCTGTTAACGGGTTCTGTCATTAGGAGGCATGCTTGGTTAAAGGAACAAAATTTGCCTGATCATGTCAAAGCAAAATTATTAGATGCTCCGTTGCAGCATGACACCTTGTTTGGTGTTAAGAAAAAAAAATCACTGGGCAGAGGCACAAAAACAAATCTCATCCCTCATGGAAATGGGGGCCATTCAACAAGTACCAGAGCAAGAGCAGGGACAAGGATTTTATTCAAGACTGTTCTTGGTACCAAGAAAGGACAAGGCCTGGAGACCAATACTGGACCTATCTTTACTAAACACATACCAAAATTCAAAATGTTGACTCTACAGCAGCTTCTGCCCATGCTGGGCAAGAAGGCTTGGCTTGTGACTTTAGTCCTAAAAGAGGCATACCTTGCATGTCCCAGTCAGACAAACATGCAGAAGATACGTCAGATTCAAAGCAGGCTCAATGCATTACCAGTTCTCTGCACTGCCCTTTGGCTTATCTACTGCGCCCAGGGTCTTTACAAAGTGCCTGGTACCAGTAATTGCATTCTGCAGGCAAAGAGGAATACAAATATATCCTTACTTGGACAACTGCCTCATTCAAGCAGAGAACAAGGACATTCTACTACAGCATCTGGCGTTTGTAAAGATATTTTTAACAAGCCTAGGGTACACCGTCAACGAAAAGAAATCAAAACTATTACCCTCTCAAGAGATAATATTCCTGGGTGCAAGCTTAAATACAACTGCCCAGATGGCTTATCTCACGCCAGACAAACAAAGGCAACTGACTACCTATTTCAAAAAGTTGGCAACAAAGGTCCAGTTATCTGCACGAAAAATTCTGCAGGCTTTGGGCCTCATGGCATCCTGCATTCTACTAATTCCATATGCAAGACTGCATATGAGGAAACTTCAGTGGTACCTAAAAAGTGTTTGGACTCAACATTGCTACAGCCTGGAAACAAGGATTACTCTCATTCCCTGCCTGCAACAGGAGTTTCGATGGTGGGCGAAGGCTTGTCACCAGAGCAAAGGACAACCATTCACTTTACCCCGAGCCAGGCAGACATTAACAACGGATGCATCAGATTATGCCTGGGGAGCCCACATGGTCCGCAAACCAAATGCATCTGCATATCAATCAAAAAGAGATGCTAGCTGTCCAGAATGCCCTGACAACCTTCAAGGACCTACTTCATCCGGGACAACTACTGATAAGGACAGACAACACCATGGTCATGTGGTATATAAACAAGCAGGGAGGCACTCACTCTTACCCCCCTTTGCAGACTAGCCATGATTTTGTGGGACACAGCATTGACTTACCAAATACATCTGCAGGCACAATTTTTGCCAGGAAAGACAAATACTCTGGCAGACGAACTAAGCAGAAACCTCATGGATCCCCACGAGTGGAAATTGGATCCACAAGTCTTCAGCATGATAACAAGGAAATGGGGATGCCCGAATATAGATCTATTTGCCTCTCCTCACAACTACCAACTAAAAAGATTCTGCACAAGGATTTATCACAGATAAGCATGGAAAGTGGACGCCCTACCTTTCAGCTGGAAAAACTTAGCAGTATATGCCTTCCCTCCACTGCCTCTCCTCCCCAGGGTACTCCTAAAGGTCAGACAAGAGAAGCCAAAGATGATACTGATTGCCCCAGACTGGCCTCACCAGTACTGGTATCCAATCCTAAGGAACTTGTCTCAATGCCCGGCTTGGACCTTACCTCAAATTCCTCATCTACTGTCCCAGCAAAACAATCAGATCCTGCACAGCCAACTCAAGACCTTAAATCTGACAGCATGGCGGATAATGTTGTCATACTAAACGCCCCTCTCACTAAAGCTGTGATGGATGTCATTTTGGAGGCCAGAAGGCCTAGCACTAGAAAATCTTATGCTGGAAAATGGAAGAGATTCTGTGCTTGGAACCAGACACTAGGAATTGACACAGCTGTACCAAATATCCCTCAGATTTTGCAATAGTTAACTGAGATGCTGGACAAAGGCCTGTTATTTTTCATCAATTAAAATTCATGCCACTGCCATTTTCGCCCATTACAATACAGAGCCACCAATCTTTTCTCATCCTTAGTTATGGCAGTACCTCAGAGGAGCCAAAAACTTAAGGCCTCCAAGGAGATCACCAATACCTGCATTGGACCTCAGCTATGTCTTGGAAAAATTCACCCTGCCTCCTTTTGAGCCAGCTGCTACAGCTGATATAAAGGTTTTATCTTGGAAGACAGCTCGGCTCCTAGCAATAACTTCTGCAAGACGAGTTTCAGAGCTACAGGCACTCATGGCTGTGGAACCTTTTATCATTTTTTATCCAGACAGGGTTTCTCTGAGGACAAACCCGACATTTATGCCTAAGGTAGTGTCCATTGTG
Organism: Protopterus annectens; assembly: GCF_019279795.1. NCBI lineage: Eukaryota > Metazoa > Chordata > Ceratodontiformes > Protopteridae > Protopterus > Protopterus annectens. The sequence goes on from NC_056726.1 coordinate 1,405,961,541, forward strand.
GTCCTTAACCAAGCTATTCATCTGCCAATCTTTTATCCAAATCCACAGAACAAGGGGGAGAGAATTCTGCATTCTTCGGACATACACAGACAGCTTTGATTCTACTTGGACAGAACCAAAGTTTTCAGAAAGACAGAGCAATTACTAGTGGCATACGCTGCAGGATGACAAGGAAAGGCTATCTCAAAGCAGACTATTTCAAAGTGGATAGGCCACTGCATTTGTTTCTGCTATTCACAACATGACAAGCCAGCGCCTAAGGGCATTAGGCCTCATTCAACCAGAGCAGCAGCCACTTCAGCAGCCTTCCACAGGGGAGTACCAACCAAAGATATTTTAGTGGCTGCTACCTGGAGTTCAGTGCACACCTTTACAAAGCACTATCATTTACCACTCTTAAGTCCAGGGTAGGCTTTGCCACTGCAGTTCTGCAGGGCCTCATAGCCGTCCCTAATGCTATTTAGCTCCAGCCTCCCAACCATAGCTTTGGGATTCATCCCAATTGTAATGACTGCAACAGTGGAACACGAAGAACATAGTACAGTTGTGTACACTTACCATAAATGTAGATGTTTGAGTGTATTCACTGTTGCAGTCCAGGTTACCCACCCGCCATCCCCCTTACTTTTGAACTTATCTGTACTTCTCTAATCTATACAACTTATGTGGTGTATTTGCTTGTAGATGAAGATAAAATATACTTTGGTGCATGTATGTTTTATTAACATATTTTTAGCCTACACTTTTGGTGGCACCTGACATCTGGAGCAAGAAAAACTGAAGAAAATGGCGTCGGCTGCATCTTTTATACCCCTGACGCTCTGACGTCAGGGAAGAGGTGACAGCAACCGATGCCGGACCAAGACTTTGGAATTCAGGCCGACTGAGGGCAGCCTGCCAGCAGGGTAACCCCAATTGTAATGACTGTAACAGTGAAAACACTCGAACATCTACATTTATGGTAAGTGTACACAACTGTACTTTTTCTCAGTTCCTTTGAATGTACTGGGAACTGTTTATAGAAGGAATTTCCAGAACCTTCATCCATTCTTCCAGATGTTCTTCGTGTTTCACTGATGCAGTCATTACATTTGGGTTATCTGCTTCCAGTAGCCCTCAGTCGGCCTGATTAACAATGTCTTGGGTCCTGCGTCGGTTGCTGTCCCTTCTTCCATGACGTCAGGTCGTCAGGGGTGTAAAACATGTAGCCGACACCATTACATCAGTCTTTCTTGCCGTGCGGTGCCCGAAGCAGAAGCAGTTCGCAAGTGCTGGTCAGCCGACTCCTGAAATTTTCATTTTCGAGTTTCAGAACCAAAGTCTTCAACTAAAGCTAAGTACCCCGTTGGGGAAACCTTTTCTTGCTCTTTACCAATGTCAGTAAAAGTTAATAATTGCATTACTTGTGGAAAGCAAATACCTCCCAAAGATTTTCATTCGCACTGTATTCCTTGCCTAGGCCCTGACCACGACGTACCTTGCTGTTGGTTTTGTGCTTTATTTAATTAGCGCACTATCTGTCGTCTGTATATTTTCGCCTCTAAATATTTCGGTTCTCGGTTTAATTATCCAGAAGTGTTGTTGGTTAGCCATCTGACTACTGGGATTCCGAAAAAAGCAAAGATAAAGACAGAGACAGGCCGCCTAGGTCCAAAGCTGCCGACGCTTCTCCTAAGCCAGTTGCCAGCTTGCCAGTGAGGCACTTTCGCATGCCCCTGATACCCGCTTCTTCTGATTCGCAGGCCTCTACTGGGACCCATTCGGAGTCCGGTATGCGCCGAGATGCTTCAGCTGTGGATTTCTCTACCTTGGATGGGTCCGGAGCCGCTGTGCAAGCACCAGCTTCTGAGGGTGTATTCAGGCCTATGGTCTTGCATATTAAACCAATGCCTCCTTCTTCATTTAGGCCTAAATCTCGAACCATGCCTAAGAAACCAACGCCCAGGCTGCATGCTCAGGCCTCTATGCCTAACAAACAAATGATAAGAATGGCTGAAGATCTTATAACTCAAATTCGGGGAAGCCAACCTCCCCCTTCTAAGAGACCTAGGACTGAAGTTGTTTATGAATCTTCTGACCAGGATTCTGATTTTTCTGATTCTTCTGATTATCTGGACTTGCCCTTAACTACTTATGAGGATTCTGATGCAGAGGACTGTATTCCCTCTGCTTCCCCTCCAGAGGATTTTTCTTTTGGTGAAACCTTACGTACTCTAAGGGAGCATTTCCACTGGGAAAGCCAGGATTTTGCTGATTCAAAAAAGAGGCTTAGGGATTTCTTACTCCTGCCTCAGCATAGGCCTTTAGCTATACCTCCTGTACTAGACATTGTTGATGATGCCTTTTCGGAATCTAGTTTGGCCCCTTAATCTTTGCCTCCTGCCCCCAGAAAACCTGACAGATATTACAGGGTCCCTGATTCACACAAGTTCCTTTTTAAAAATCCTATTGCGGATCCAGAGACTATTTCACAGGGACCCAAGGGCATTAAGGCTTCTACTGCTAAAAATCCTACCCCTTCTGATAGAGAATCCAGGGCGCTGTATCAATGGAGTAAGAAGGTTACTTCTGCAGCCTTGGCCATTAGGGCTTTAAACTGCCAGTTTCATATGTTAAAATATCAACATGTTATTGGATTGCTTAAACAGAAAATGATGTTGATTCCTCACTGTGCTGAAAATAAAGAATTACAGGATTTAATGCATTCTGCTGAACAGGTTGGAAAACATACTTTGCAATGTGGAGTTGATTCATTAGAAGCCTCTTGCAGGGCTGATGTTACTGGGTCTGTGCTCAGAAGGCATGCTTGGCTTAAGGAGCAATTTTTGTCTGATCATGTTAAAGCTAAACTGTTGAATGCTCCCTTAAATCAGGACCGCCTGTTTGGCAACAAAGCTGAGGAAGTTCTTAAAAAGATGGAAGATAAAGCTAAATCTATGCAAACTGTTAAAGATTTCTTACACGTTCAGCCTCCTAGATTTAGTAGGCACTGGCCTCTAAGATTTGGTCCTTTCCAGCCCCTTCCAGGTCTTCTCAAGCCAAACCCAGACACAGCAGAAACCCCCAATTTTCAGTCCCAGGGGACACACAAGACTAAGCAATGGGGGGTTTCTGCACCCAAATCTGGGAGTAGTAAGACTCCCCCCTATGGAAAACTGTCTCAATGACTTGTTTTTAAAAATTCCAAGCACTTCCCAACTGAATGCTTCTTTAGGCTGAAAGATTGGTCTGCAGGCCAAAAACTGGGAACTCATTACCCAGGACAAATGGGTTTTAAATATAGTGTCCCAAGGATACAGATTTCATCTCTACACATTACCAACAGCAAGCGGGTGGCCAGATCTACCCCCAAATCAGTGGGCAGAGGCCCAAAATCAAGTACTCTCTGTCTTAAGCATGGGGGCTATTCAGTTGGTACCAGAAGAGGAAAAGGGACATGGTTTTTATTCGAGACTTTTCCTCGTGCCCAGAAAAGGCAATACATGGCGTCCTATCCTGGACCTTTCTACTCTAAAAACCTTTCTGGTGATTCCAAAATTCAAAATGCTGACTCTTCACCAGCTACTTCCTATGCTAGGCAAAAATGCATGGTTGGCAACACTAGTCTTAAAAGAAGCATACCTGCACATCCCTATCAGGGAGTGTTGCAGTTGCTACCTACACTTCAAAGTAGGCTACATGCGCTATCAGTTCTCTGCACTGCCCTTTGACTTATCTACTGTGCCCAGGGTATTCACAAAGTGCCTAGCTCTAGTCATTGCATTTTGCAGGCAAATAAATATTCAAATATACCCATAACTGGACGATTGTCTAATTCAGGCAGAAAGCCAGGACATACTTTTGAATCATCTGGCCTTTGTTAAAAGGGTGCTGACTTGTCTGGGGTACACCATAAATGAAAATAAATCACACCTGGTATCCTATCAACAAATTGTATTCCTGGGAGCAAGCTTGAATACAACTTCCCAGATGGCTTTCCTCACGCCAGAGAAACGGATTCGTTTGACAACCTACTTTAAACCAGTGTCCACAAAAACCCAATTATCTACAAGGCAAATATTGCAAGCCTTGGGGTTCATGGCCTCCTGCATTCTTCTAATTCCATATACAAGGCTGCATATGAGGAAACTGCAATGGTATCTCAAAAGCCTATGGTGTCAACATTCACAGGATCTAGAAGCAATGATTCCTATCATACCCTGCCTACGCCTAGAGTTCCTTTGGTGGGCAGAGGCCTGCCACCAAAACAGGGGACTACCATTCACACTACCCTCTGCCGCCCAAACCTTAACAACAGATGTATCAGACTAGGCATGGGGGGCTCACCTGGCAGGGAAGTGCATTCAGGGCATATGGAACCTAAGTCAGATGCACATGCACATAAATCAGAAGGAAATGTTAGCTGTACAGAATGCTCTGACAGCCTTCAAGGACCACATTCTTCCAGGACAAGTAATGGTAAAGTCGTTGAACACCACTGTCAGGTGGTACATAAACAAGCAGGGGGTACACATTCTTACCCGCTTTGCAGACTAGCCATGGCATTGTGGAACACAGCCTTGAGCTACCAAGTGAATCTACAAGCTCAGTTCCTGCCAGGAAAACTAAATACACTGGCAGACAGACTAAGCAGAAACCTCATGGACCCACAGTAGTGGAAACTGGAACCAAGGATTTTCAACATGTTGACAAGCAAATGGGGGACCCAGATATAGATCTGTTTGCCTCCCCTCAGAACCATCAGTTGGACAGATTTTGCACAAGGATTCCCCACAAGCTAGCTTGGAAAGTTGATGCTCTGTCCTTCAGCTGGAAAAACCTGTCAGTTTATGCCTTTCCTCCTCTGCCTCTGCTCTCCAAGGTACTACTAAAGGTCAAACAGGACAAGCCAAGGACGATTTTAGTTTCACCATACTGGCCACGCCAACACTGGTACCCCTCTTGCACAGTGTGTCACGCTTGGCCCCATGGCACCTGCCTCAGACTCCTTCCCTGTTGTGTCAGCAGGAGAACCAGATTCTGCACCCTCTGCTGCAAACCCTGAACCTAGCAGCCTGGCGAATTACCTAATCTCTCCTTTACCATCCCTCAGTAAATCAGTGATGGATATCATTTTAGAGACAAGGAGGCCTAGTACTAGAAAATCATATTGCTGCAAAATAGAAAAGATTTTGTGCCTGGAACCAGTCTCAAGGAGTGAGTGCAGCAGTGCCCAATTTACCTCAGATTCTACAATATTTGACGGAGATGATTCATAAGGGCTTGTCCTTTTCCTCCATCAAAATTCATGCCTCAGCCATTTCAGGTCATTATAGCACAGAGCCTCCCCTCTTCTCTCACCCACTGCTCAAGCAGTTCCTCAGAGGGGCCAAAAATTTATGACCACTCAGGAGAGCTACAACTCCAGCCTGGGACCTTAACTTTGTCTTGGAGAAACTCACTCTTTCTCCTTTCGAGCCAGCTGCTACTGCAGATTTAAAATTTCTTTCCTGGAAACAGCGTTCCTTTTAGCAATCACTTCTGCAAGAAGGGTATCGGAATTACAGCCCCTTATGGCAGTGAAGCCTTTCATCATCTTTCATGTGAACAGGGTGTCCCTCAGAACCAATCCCTCCTTCATGCCCAAAGTGATATCCAGTGTGGCTCTTAATCAGTCCATTCATTTGCCTACCTTCTTTCCTAACCCACAGGTCATAGGGGAATGGATACTGCACTCCTTAGATGTGCACAGACAACTTAGATTCTACTTGGATAGCACTAAATCTCAAAGGAAATCTGAACAACTGCAGTTACAGAGGGAAAAGCTATTTCAAAACAAACCATTTCAAAATGGATAGGCCACTGCATTATTTCTGCTATAAGCACTATGGAAAACCTATCCCACAGGGCATCAGACCCCATTCAACCAGGCTGCATCTACCTCTACAGCCTTTCTCAGGGGCATTCCTACAAGGGACATCTTAGAAGCTGCTACTTGGAGTTCTGTACATACTTTCACCAAGCATTATCATTTGCCAATGTTCTCTAAATCCAGAGCTGGCTTTGCCACTGCAGTCTTGCAGGGCCTTATAGCTGGTCCTAATTCTATTTAAATTCCTCCTCCCAACCTTAGCTTTGGGAATCTACCCAAATGCAATGACTGCAACAGTGAAACACAAAGAACGTAGTACAGTTGTGTACACTTACCATAAATGTAGATGTTCAAGTGTATTCACTGTTGCAGTCCTGGTTACCCTCCCTCCAGCCCCCTTTTCTTCTTTTAGCTATATGTCTTCTCTCCCTTACCATGCTTAAAAAGCTTTTTGGTGCATTTCCTTTTTTGTTGGAGGTATATCCTTGTATTTATAGTTTTAATTGCTTCCCATTAGGGGGGCACCTGACATCTGGGGCAAGAAAAACTGATGTAATTGCATCGGCTGCATGTTTTATATCCCTGACGACCTGACGTCATGGAAGAAGAGACAGCAACCGATGCAGGACCCAAGACTTTGATAATCAGCCCGACTGAGGGCTACTGCAAGCAGATAACCCAAATGTAATGACTGCAACAGTGAATACACTCGAATATCTACATTTATGGTAAGTATACACAACTGTACTTTATTTCACATTTGGAGAATGTGTGCGTGAATTGCCTGCAAATTTCCTGATAGCCAACTAGCTGCCCATAAAAAGACAGATAGTATGTATAAAGTTCCTCAGTATTTTAAGTTTTTATACACTCTTCTCAAATGTGACTCAACAGCTATAGCCTTAGTTGATCCTGCTGCTGCTAAGCATTTAGTTAATTCCACTCCTTTTCTTTCTGATAAACATGGAAAGATTATCGACATAGCTGGCCTTAGGCATAGGCCAACTAGGCGACCGCCTAGGGCGCCGATGTAGCAGGGGCGCTTTTCCAGTATTTATCTGGGAGACCAGGATGGGGGCACTGGATGGTGGTGTAGGGGGCGCCATGGAGCCCTTTTGCCTAGGGCACCAATTGACCTAAGGCCGCTCCTGATTATCGATACATATGGCAACTTTGATTTTCAGAATTTTGAATTGTCTGGCTCGTATGGTCCATCTAATAGTGAAAGTATGAGGAGTGTTTTGTCTGCAGTCTCTTCTTGTGAGGAAAAATCTGCTTTAAATAATTTAGTTACATCACAAGTCATGTCTCATTGTTTATGGTGTGTGTATGACTCAGTTGATGCATCTTCCAGGGCTAAGGCCACTGGTACAATTTTGATGAGGTTTGCTTGGCTGAGTTCCCAACTTCCTAGATGATATAAAAATTAGATTTTAAATTCTTCTTTGTACTTGGATTCAGTTTCTTGGCCCTCTGCTGTGGAAGTTATCAGAATGTATGATGAAAGGGTTAAGTTGATACATGGAATCTCGAAGATCTTTCAGTCCTTAATTTCCAAATTTTATAAGGGATATTGTAACCACTCACCCAGTTTTGACAAAAAAACAAAATAAACAATCTCAACAAAATGAAAGTAAACAGACTTTTAAAAAGAAATGGCAAGGGGTTCCAAAAAGAATTCTCCCAAACCAAGGACAGTCCCAAAAAATCAGAATAACTATTTAAGTGACTTTGCCCCACCCCCACCCTGGCAGTCCCATTTAGTGGCCAGGGGCAATTACTATAGCCTTCCCCGCAGACTGGTTCGACTCGCACAAGAACAGGGGTGCTTTATGGACCCTGACCACAGTCAGCATCTATTGACTGCCTGGAATATCGAGTCTTAATTCCCTTTAGGCACTGGTTTACTGTGGACATACAGCAGATGTTAATGGAGACAAAAATGCCTGCTACTAGTTAATCATGTATTAGTAAATGGAAAATGTTTTTTTTTAGTTTGGGACAACAGCATAACCAGCACCCATTCAGGGCTAATTTTTGTCTGGTTTTAAAATATTTGTGTGAGTTAACTGTGCTATGGCCTTTGGTTCATTTATTGACCATTTCAGGTTATTTGCCCATGGATCTTCATCTTTCAATACATTGTCATGGCAAAATTTGTTTGAAAGAGGTTTTGAATAATGGGTCTTCAAAACCAGTGGCCTCTCCTTGGGATCTTAATTTTGTGTTAAAGAAGCTAACACCTGCCCCATTTGAATCAGCTAATCTGGCTGACTTGATGTTCTTAACATCATAAACAGTTTTACTGATTGCTCTGACGTTTGCATGAAGGGTATCTGAGTTGCACGCTCTTATGGTGAGTCACCCTGTCTCATTTCTCACAAAGACAGTTTCTTTGAGAACTAATCCTTCTTTTATAACTAAAGTAGTATCCAAGCTTCATTTATGCCAGAGTATCCATTTCCCTGATGTTCATCGTGTTTCACTGTTGCAGTCATTACATTTGGGTAATCTGCTGGCAGGTTGACCTCAGTCGGCCTGATTAATAAAGTCTTGGGTCCTGCGTCAGTTGCTGTCTCTTCTTCCATGACGTCAGGTCGTCAGGGGTATAAAACATGCAGCCGACGCCATTACATCAGTCTTTCTTGCCGCGTGGTGCCCGAAGCAGAAGCAGTTCGCAAGTGCCGGTCGTCTGACTCCTGAAATTTTCTTTTTTGAGTTTCAGAACCGAAGTCTTCAACTAAAAGCTAAGTACCCCGTTGGGGAAACTTTTTCTTGCTCCTTTCCGATGTCAGTAAAAGTTAATAATTGTATTACTTGTGGGAAGCAAATACCTCATAAGGACTTTCATTTGTACTATATTCCTTGCCTAGGCCCTGACCACGACGTACCTTGCTGTCGGTTTTGTGCTTTATTTAGTCAGCGCACTATCCATTGTCGGTACATTTTTGCTTCAAAATATTTTGGTTCTGGGTTTAATTATCCAGAAATAACGTCGGTTAGCCATCCGACTACCGGAATACCAAAAAAACACAAAGAAGAAGACAGAGACAGGCCGTTGAGGTCCAAAACTGCCGACGACGCTTCTCCTAAGCCAGTCGCCGGTTTGACGGTACTCAGTGAGGCGCTTTCGCAGCCCCTGATACCCGCTACTTCTGATTCGCAGGCCTCTACTGAGACCCATTCGGAGTCCAGTATTCCGCAAGATATTTCACATATGAAACCCGCTGATGTCTCTACCTTGGATGGGTCTGGAGCCGCTGAGCAGGCACCGGCTTCTGAGGATATTCAGGCCTACAGATTTGCACATTAAACTGACACCAACTTCAGTGTTAAGGCCTAAATCAGGCCCCTATGCCTAAAAAACAAGTGATCAAAATGGCTGAAGATTTAATTACTCTAATCAGGGGTAGTCAACCCCCCCCCCCCCCCCCCAAGAGGCCTAGGATTGAATTTGACTATGAATCTTCTGAACAGGACTCTCTTTCTTCTGACTCTTCTAATTATCTGGATTTGTCCATACATACTTATGAGGACTGTGATGCAGAGGATTCCATTCCCTCTGCTTCTCCACCTGAGGATTTCTCTTTTGGGGAAACTTTACATACTTTAAGGGAGCATTTCCACTGGGAAAGTCAGGATTTCTCTGAATCCAAAAAGAGGCTTAGGGATTTCCTCCTTCTTCCTCAGCATAGGCCTTTCGCTATACGTCCTGTATTAGATATTGTTGATATGTTTTCGAAATCCAGTATGGCCCCTGATTCATTGCCTCCAGCTCCTAGCAAACCAGACAGGTACTACAGGGTTCCTGACTCCCACACCTTCCTTTTCAAGAATCCTGTTGCGGACCCTGAAACTATTTCTCAGGGGCCCAAGGGCATTAAGGCGTCTACTGCTAAAAATCCTACCCCTTCTGATAGGGACTCCAGGGCGCTGGATAGATGGAGTAAAAAGGTTTATACATCTGCAACCTTAGCAATCAGGGCTTTAAACTGTCAGTTTCATATGCTAAAATATCAACAGCATATCATGGGACTGCTTAAACAGAAAATTATGTTGATTTCTGACAATGTGGAGAATAAAGATTTGCAGGATTTATTGCATTCAGCTGAAAAAGATGGGAAACATACTTTGCAATGTGGTTTTGACTCTTTAGAGGCCTCTTGCAGGGCTGCTGTTACTGGGTCTGTGCTTAGAAGGCATGCTTAGCTTAAGGAGCAATCTCTGCCTGATCATGTTAAAGCAAAACTTTTGGATGCTCCTTTACAGCAGGACCGCCTATTTGGCAATAAGGCTGAAGAAGTTCTAACTATGCAAAGTGTGAAAGATTTCTTACAAGTGCAACCTCCCAGATTTAGTAGGCATTGGCCTACTAAGAACTGGTCCTTTCCAGCTCCTTCCAGAGCCACTACGGCCAAACTCAGACATTCCAAAAGCACCAGGTTTCAGTCCCAAGGGACTTTCAGAACTAAGCAATTGGGTGCTTCCACTTCCTAATCTGGAAACAACAAGGCACCACCCTATGGCAAACAGTCTCAGTGACTTCCCTTTGAAATTACCAAGCACTTACTTCTTAGCCGCCCCTTTGGGGGGGAAAACTGGCTCTTCATTCAAGAAACTGGCAACTTATAACCCAGGATAAATGGGTTTTAAACATAGTGTCCCAAGGATGCAGATTTCATTTCCACACCCTGCCAACTCCAAATGGGTGGCCAGACCTGCCCCCAAATCAGTGGGCAGAGGCTCAGAAACAAATTCCTTCCCTCCTAAACATGGGGGCTATTCAGCTAGTACCAGAAGAGGAAAAGGAACAAGGTTTCTATTCCAGACTTTTCCTGGTACCCAGAAAAGACAAATCATGGAGACTAATTTTGGACCTGTCTACTCTAAACACCTTTCTGGACGTTCCACAATTTAAGATGCTGACTCTTCACCAGTTACTTCCTATGCAAGGCAAGGATGCCTGGTTGGCAACTCTCGACTTAAAAGAGGCTTACCTGCATATCCCAATTAGGGAATCTTGCAGAAGATTCCTACGCTTCAAAGCAGGCTGCATGCATTATCAGTTCTCTGCACTGCCCTTTGGCTTGTCTACTGCGCACAGGGTATTCACAAAGTGCCTGGCTCCAGTAATTACATTTTGCAGGCAAAGAAATATTCAAATATATCCATATCTGGACGATTGTCTAATTCAGGCAGAAAACCAGGCCATTCTTCTAAAACATCTGCCATTTTTAAAGAGAGTTCTAACCTGTCTAGGGTACACCATAAACGAAAAGAAATCTCAACTGGTACCCTCTCAAAAGATTACATTCCTGGGTGCTAGCTTGAATACAACTGCCCAGATGGCTTTCCTTACGCCAGAAAAGCAAATTCATTTGGTGACTTACTTCATACAGGTGGCCACAAAACCACTGCTGTCTGCAAGACAAATACTGCAAGCCTTGGGGTTCATGGCCTCCTGCATTCTTCTAATTCCATATGCAAGACTGCATATGAGGAAACTTCAGTGGTACTTAACAAGTTTATGGAGTCAACATTATCACAGCCTGGAAACAATGATTCCTATCATACCTTGCCTGTGCCTAGAGTTCCTATGGTGGGCAGAGGCCTGCCACCAAAACAAGGGACTGCCATTCACACCACCCCCTGCCGCCCAAACCCTAACTACAGACGCATCAGACTATGCATGGGGGGCTCATCTGGCAGGGAAGTGCATTCAGGGCAAATGGAGCCCAAATCAAATGCACCTTCATATCAATCAAAAAGAAATGCTAGCTGTACAGAATGCACTGACAGCCTTCAAGGGCTACCTTCAGCCAGGACAATTACTGATAAAGACGGACAACACCACGGTTATGTGGTACATAAACAAGCAGGGGGGTACACATTCCTACCCCCTCTGCAGACTAGCCACGGCCTTGAGCTACCAAGTACAACTACAAGCTCAATTCCTGCCAGGAAAGCAGAATGTTCTGGCAGACGAACTAATCAGAAATCTCACGGACCCTCACGAATGGAAACTGGAACCACGTTCTACTAAAAGTCAAACTGGACAAACCAAAAATGATTTTGATTGCTCCAGACTGGCCTCACCAACACTGGTACCCTCTTCTGTGTAGTGTGTCACATTTCTCCGTGGCACCTGCCTCAGACACCTTCCTTACTGTCTCAGCAGGAGAATCAAATTCTACACCATCAGCTTCAAACATTGAATCTTGCAGCTTGGCTAATCACTCAAATTCCCCCTTAGCATCCCTCAGCAAACCTGTGATGGATGTCATTTTGGAGGCGAGAAGACCTAGTACCAGAAAATCTTATGCTGACAAATGGAAAAGATTCTGTGCCTGGAATCAGTCTCAAGGTATGAGCACAGCAGTGCCCAATTTACCTCAGATTTTGCAATACTTAACTGAGATGCTTCACAAGGGCCTGTCTTTTTCTTCTGTAAAAATCCATGCCTCAGCCATTTCATCTCATTACAACAGAGACCCCCCCCCCATCCTCTTCTGAAGCAGTATCTCAGAGGGGCCAAAAACTTGAGACCACCAAGGAGAGCTCCAACCCCTGCCTGGGACCTTAACTTTGTATTGGAGAAACTCACTCTACCTCCTTTCGAGCCAGCTGCAACTGCAGACTTAAAATTCCTTTCCTGGAAAACAGCCTTCCTTTTAGCAATCACTTCAGCTAGAAGGATATCTGAATTACAGGCCCTTATGGCAGTGGAGCCTTTTATCATCTTTCATGCGGACAGGATGTCACTCAGGACCAATCCATCATTCATGCCCAAGGTGGTATCCAATGTGGCTCTTAATCAGTCCATTCATTTGCCAACTTTCTTTCCCAATCCACAGAACAAGGGAGAGCGAATTCTGCCTTCATTGGATGTACACAGACAGCTTAGATTCTACTTGGACAGGACTAAATCTCAAAGAAAATCTGAACAACTACTGGTAGCATTTGCTGCAGGGGCAGAGGGAAAGGCTATTTCAAAGCAAACTATTTCTAAATGGATAAGCCATTGCATTCTTTTCTGTTATAAGCACCATGGAAAACCTATCCTCCAGGGGTTCAGATCTCATTCCACCAGGGCTGCATCTACTTCAGCAGCCTTTCTCAGAGGTGTTCCTACCAGTGATAGTCTAGAAGCTGCTACCTGTAGTTCAGTGCATACTTTCACCAAGCATAATCACTTACCAATTTTCCCTAAATCCAGAGCTGGCTTTGCCACTGCTGTTTTACAGGGCCGTATAGCTGTCCCTAATCCTGTATAGATCCATCCTCCCAACCTTAGCTTTGGGAATCTACCAAAATGTAATGACTGCAACAGTGAAACACGATGAACATAGTACAGTTGTGTACACTTACCGTAAATGTAGATGTTCGAGTGTATTCACTGTTGCAGTCCTGGTTACCCTCCCTCCAACCCCCTGTTTTTCTTTTACTATACCTCATCTTTCTTTTACTATGCTTAAAATCCTTTTTGGTGTATTTGCTTTTGTTTGGAGGTATATTTTTATGTTTCTAATTATATATATATATTTTGCTCCCCATTTGGGGGGCACCTGACATCTGGGGCAAGAAAAACTGATGTAATGGCGTTGGCTGCATATTTTATACCCCTGACGACCTGACGTCATGGAAGAGGAGACAACAGCCGACGCAGGACCCAAAACTTTGTTAATCAGGCCGACTGAGGGCAACCTGCCAGCAGATTACCCAAATGCAATGACTGCAACAGTGAATACACTCGAACATCTACATTTATGGTAAGTGTACACTGTACTTTTTCTTTCCTGAACGTAAAAATGAGGGCGAAAGGATACTGAATACCTTAGATGTCTATAGGCAGCTTTGGTGCAATTTTGAAAGAATTAAATCTTTCATATCTTCAGATCAAATTATGTCCTTCCTTGTATCTATTGCAGTATTCTGTCCTTACAACCAAAATATGTCTTCCCTTACTAAATTCTAACATCCAAACTATCTCTTCTCTCACATAACTCCAATTTCTGTCAACATATCTCAAGCTTACTAGTGCTGCTATCTTTAGCTACGTATCTCAAGGTTCCTACAGTTTTGTTATATTCCCTTCTTCTTGTACTTTACCTCAATATTGCCTTAGCTCTCACTGTTTAGAACAAGCAACACTAGCATAGCAACAATCAGCCATAATCTTGTTCAAATACCATATATGTATCTCATAAATATTTACTACCAGTACCATGATATTGATCTACTGATCATTGATTTCTCTGTAGCTATTTCATGCTAGTTCATTTGTTAGCTGTCTTTTTTCCCCACTTTATATTACTGTCTCAGCTTTTATTATTTATGTATAAACTATGTACTGCCTACATTTACCAAAGTTACGTATTCTGGATTATTGATTTCTTGTATTATTTATAATGTGTTTTTGTAATGGAGCTTTTCTCCCCGGGCCACCAGTGAAACAGGGCTACAGGCCCAGTCGGACATCCCCAGTAAACAAATGTAAAATAAATTAAATAAATATTCTTAACTAAAGGAATTCCCTGCCATGGGTGCCCAACATCCGGCCAGTATACCAAAGCCTTAGGATTTTATAGACATCATACATCACACGTATGCTCCCTGGTCAAGGCGTAGGGTGTGAAGGTGATGTATGGACGTACATACCTCAGAACTTCTTTACTGCCAGTTTGGACGCTATCATTGATCGTTGGTCTGAATGCTACTTCCTTTGTGCTGGTTACCAAGCTGTATTTAAGATCAGTGCTGTATTGGGGTTGCTTCTTTTCTTACTTCTTTAATTTTATGAGTTTACGTGTCATCCTGAAAGAGAAAATGTCAGTGTGGGAGGCAGATTCCCCATAAGAATCATCTCGAGTGGTGTCTCTTTTGTTTGGGTGTTTCTCATGACCATACAAAGTGCTCTGTCTGCCAAGCATTTGCCCACAAGACCCTTCATAGCCATCACTCCTCCTTGTCTATTTATCTGGAGAACCAACATCTTACATTTTTGGTGCAAGGTGCTATGGCAGAATCTTGCTGTCCTGAAGGTCATTTGCCTGCCAAGAGAAAGGCCAAGAGTTAGGTCTGATTCGGCTGCTGTCCTCCTTCCCCAAATGTCTCTTTTGAGGCTGGTGAAAACCCCGAAAATTGCCCAGCTGTTTCGTCTGGGTCTTCTGACATGACCACATTGTGACTGGCATAGATCCTGTTTCTCGCACATCCTTAGAGGCTCTGCAGCCATCCGTTGCAATGCTTGTTTGGGAGGAGATTTATTAGTTGAATGTAGACAAGGGTCTGAACTTGCTATAGTGTTTAGGGCAGACATCCCTCAAAGAAAAAAACTAAAAAAGACAGACATGTTTCCCCTCCTCATAAGAATCACCAGAGTGAATGGCAGGACTTTACCCAGGAGTTATTTAATGCACTAATGGCCTTGAAGCCTTCCCAAGGAGTTTCTGTTCCTGATTCCCCTTGGTCATGTACCCCACTCAAGAGGCCCAGAGAGCAGGACTCCTCTGAAAAGGAATTGGTTTCTGGGAAAGAGTCTTCTGCATATTCCCAAAAGATTCTTTCTCTGTTGGATCATGGTTCTGAGGAGGAAGACTCTGTTAGCCCAGACTCTCCCGTTGAAGAACTCTGATGTTCTTCATACCACATTGCTGCAGTCCTAACACTTGGGTAGTCCGCTGTCCCAGTCGGCCCGAATACCAAAGTATATGGCTGACGTCGGTCAAGGCGCATTAGTCTGACGCCAGGACGTCAGGGTACAAATGCGCATGACCGACGTCATATCCTCAGTCTTTTTTGCCGCATGGTCCGATGCAGAAGCAGTTTTGCAAGTGCAGGTTGGCGTTCTGAGATTTTCCGAAGTCGGAGTTTCAGACCGAATCCAAGTTGGCTAAGTACCCGCTGGGAATTATTTTGGTTTTTTCTTGCCTCAGTATTTTACCGGATGTCAGAAAAAGTGAATAACTGTATTTCTTGTGGGAAACAGATACCTCATAGGGATTACCATACCTTGTGTATACCTTGCTTAGGGCCTGAGCACGACGTTGTTGGCTGTCGCTCTTGTGCTAGATTTAACAAACGCACTATAAAGAGAAGATTAGATTGTGCCAGGTTAGTTTTGGGAAGCGGTGTAATTATAAAATGTCGCCGGATGCTCCGCCCGCTTCCAAAAAGCGCAAGGACAAAACAGCAAAGCCTAGGTTGGAAGAACCGTCCGTCCCGGACGCCGGTTCTTTAGAGGGCTCGGTGGAGCCAGGGGTTCAGCCAGAAATTTCTTTGGAATCCCAGGAGAGACTTTATTACTGCAAGATGTGACCTCTCAGGAGGTAGGCCAGGCGGAAGGGGCTTCTCGGGTAGCTGTTCTTCCCTCCCTTCCTAAGGTGGTTAGGCCCTCCCTGCTGTTTCCAAGGCTTCTCCCAGGGCAGGCCAGGTTTTGTTTCAGGAGTTACCCCTAGTTCTTCAGGGTCTGTACCTAAGAAGCATATGCTTAAGATGGCAGAAGATTTGATTACAATGATTAGAGGTTCTATGCCCCTCCTGATAAGAGGCCTAGGGTGGAACCTGAGCTTGGGAGTTTTGAGCAGTGTTCGGATGCTTCTGAGTCTTCGGCTGAAGACTTGCAGGAGTATTCCCCTTACTCTGATTCTGATGTAGATGATTCTACTCCTTCTGCTTCTCCTCCTGAGGATTTTTCATTTTCAGAGACTCTTCATTCCATGAGGGAACATTTTAAATGGGAAGGTCAGGATTTCTCTGATTCCAGGAAAAGGCTTAGGAATTTTTGTTTCTACCCCAGCATAGGCCTTTAGCTATACCTCCTGTTCTAGATGTGGTAGAGGATGTTTTTGCAGAGGCTTCTCTGAACCCTGACTCTTTGCCTCCTGCTCCAGTTAAACCGGATAGATATTATAGGGTGCCTGAAGCTCATAAGTATCTTTTAAGAGTCCTAGGGCAGACCCAGAAACTGTTTCACAGGGGCCTAAAGGTGTTAAGGCTTCTGTTGTTAAAAATCCTGTTCCTCCAGATAAAGAGGCTAGGGCTTTGGATAGATGGGGAAAGAAAGTGTATACTTCTTCCACTTTGGCCATGAGAGCTTTGAATTGCCAGATGTCCTTCATGGATGCATCTGCAGTCATAACAGCTGGGTTGTCCTGTCGTCAGGCAGCCCGCCAGTCGGCCGGGCAAAGTAGTCAAAGAGGAATGCCAAATCTACCCAAATCAAAAAAAAGAAGCTTTACAACAGATAATGGAGTTAGCAAACATGAGAGCTGTGGAAAAAAGTACAGCAGAGCAGCAAGGAAAGGGGTCTCTCCTCCAGACTGTTCCTTCTCCAAAGAAAGGAAAAAGTTGAGAGACCAATTTCTACCTGTCCACCTTGAATACATACATCATTGTCCCAAAAATCAAAATGCTGACCCCCTACAGCAACTCCCATGCTTGCTGGGCAAGGAGGTGGCTGGTAACTCTAGATCTCAAGGAGGCTGCACGCTGCACGTCCCTTATCTTCAATCTGCAGAAAGAAATTTTGCAGGAGATGAGCACATCAAGCACTTCAGCATTGCCTTTGGCTGTCACTAACAAAGCTGAACAAATTAACAGCAAGAAAGTTCTGCAGGCCTTGGGGGGCCATGGCATCATGCATAATTTTTTGCCATATGCCAGACTACATATAGAGAAAAATACAGTGGTGGTACACGGAATTTATGGTCCCAACAACACAGCAGCCTCAAAAAACAAATCCCCACTCCATATGTTTAAACAGAGTTCCTCAGGATCAACTTCACCTGCACATCAACCTAAAAGAAATGTTGGCTGTAAAACTGGCTATCCAAGAGTTCAGACCATTTCTCAAAGGGCCAGCTGTTGATATGACAGACAAAATACCACAGTCATGTGGTGTCACAAACATAAAATCAAGGAAGAACATCCAAGGATAATTCTGATATTCCAAATCGGGCTACAAGACAACACTGCACCACACTACTAAGGAGCTTGTCTCGAACAATATGTGGCCAATAATTCCTGATGCTTTTGATGCTAACTCAGACAACCACCAGCACAATACATCCAAACCTGAAAACATTAACTGGAACATCACATAACATCAGCTAGCAGCAGCTAATCAAGAACTTCCCAAAAGACATTAGACATTATTCTTGAAGCACTTCTTCAATCAACAGCATAACTACGCTGGAAAATGGAAAATGTGAAGTAACATCCTGGAGTATCTGGCGAACTTCCCATTCAGGCCTGTCCTACTCCTCCATCAAGATACATGCATCAGCTATTTCAGCAGAATAGCTTTGATCCCTCCTCCTTTTTCACACCCTCTGCTCAGACAATTTCTCAGAGGAATCAAGAAAATGTAACCCATGAAGGAACCCACCATTACCAGCTTGGGACTTAAACTTCGTGACTCAGAAAAGCTTGATCACCCTTTGAGCAGCAAGCACAGCAGACTTACAACACCTGTCATGGAAAACTGCTTTCCTTCTTCTGGCAATCACCTCAGCAAGGAGGGCTCTAGAACTACAGGCCTTAATGTCAGTGCTCTTCTTCCTAATCTTCCACCATAGAGGAGGTCCATGAGGACTAATCCAACATTTATGCCTAAGCAACCCAGCTCTTATGACTGCAGATGCTATCCAGTTCGGACATCTACATTCATGGTAGGTACAAAACTGTACCTTTCACATGTTGAAATACCAAAATTATCTCCTTTCACAATTAAAGTCTAAGGTAGATGCTTTGGCGGAAGGTATTGAGTGTAAAGAGTTGCAGGATTTAGTTCATGTTTCTGAACAGGTGGGTAAGCATTCTTTGCAATGTGGTTTTGATGCTGTGCAGGCCTCTTCGAGGGTGGCTGCCACTGGTTCGGTTCTTCGCAGGCACGCCTGGTTGAGGGATCAGAATTTAGCTGAGCATGTGAAAACAAGGATTTTAGATGCTCCTTTACAATCTGATGTGTTGTTTGGTTCGCCTGTGGAAGCAGTTCTAAAGAAAATGGAAGACAAGGCTAAGTCTATGCAGACTGTTAAAGATTTTTGCAGGTTCAGCCTCCAAGTTTAGTAGAAATTGGCCTACCAAGGGGTGGACATATCCTGCTTATGATTCCCAGTCTAGGGGTAGGTCTAGACGTGGTAGAGGCAGAGCTCAAGGTTCTTTTAGGCCTAGAACAGGGAGTTCACCTGCTCAGTCTTCTGGTGAGGGCAGGGGTCAGTCCTTTCGTAAACAGACACAATGACCTGCCTTTTCAGCTGCCAGAATCTTCTCGTCTGGCAGCACCTTTGGGAGGAAGGTTGGCACTTTTCAAAGAAAACTGGAGTTTAATTACACAAGACAGATGGGTGTTGGATATCATTCACCACGGTTACAGGTTTTATTTCCATACCTTGCCTCCTTTCAAAGGCATGCCAGACATTCCTCCTCAACAAAGGAAAGAGGCTCACAAGCAAATTTCTCTGTTGCTCCAAATAGGGGCCATTCAGCCGGTTCCTGTGCCAGAAAGGGGCCTAGGATTTTATTCTCGCCTGTTCCTAGTACCAAAAAAGGGGAACACGTGGAGACCAATTTTGGATCTGTCTATCCTCAACACTTATCTGGACATTCCCAAGTTCAAAATGTTGACGTTACAACAGCTTTTACCTCTGCTGGGCAAAGATCACTGGATGGTAACTTTGGATCTCAAGGAAGCTTACCTTCATGTTCCTATCAGACTAATTTGCAGGAAATATCTGCTGAGCTGGGAATTCTCATTATCAGTTCTCTGCATTGCCCTTTGGCTTATCTACTGCCCAGAGTATTCACAAAGGTTCTGGCTCCAGTGATAGCTTTCTTCAGGCTAAAAGGAATACAAATCTATCCTTATTTGGACGATTGCCTGATTCTGGCTCAAGGAAGGGACGGCTTCTTCAGCATTTGGAATATGTGATGATAGTGCTAAGATGCCTAGGGTATTCTGTGAACGAAATAAAGTCCAGTCTAGTACCCTCTCAAGACATGTGCTTTCTGGGTGTGAGACTGAATACAGCAACCCAGATGGCCTTTTAACCCCGGACAAACAAAAGAATCTTTCTTTACTTCCATCAACTATCTCATCAGTCCGGGCTGACTGCAAGGACAGTCCTTCAAGCCTTAGGGTTCATGGCATCTTGTATTCTGGTACTTCCCAATGCCAAACTGCATATGAGGAAGCTACAATGGTATCTCAAAATGTATGGACACAGCACTGCCAGGATTTGGACACTGTCATTCAAATAATACCTTGCATTCAAAAGGAATTTTTGTGGTGGGCTCAGGAATGTCACCTAAACAAGGGACTCTCTGTGACCCGCCAGAGGCGAGTCAGATTCTAACGACAGATGCCTCAGACACAGCTTGGGGAGCTCATCTGAATGGAAAGTGGATACAAGACAAGTGGCCTGCCAGTCTGCAGCATCTACATATCAACATGAAGGAGATGTTAGCAGTCCAGTTTGCATTACTGGCTTTCAAGGATTTACTTCTTCCAGGGCAGGTGTTGATTCTAACAGACAACACAACTGTCATGTGGTACATCAACAAACAAGGGGAACACATTCTTATCCTCTATGCAGGCAAGCAATGATTTTGTGGGAGACTGCTAAGCTTGCAGCTGAATCTTCAAGCAAGGTTTCTGCCAGGAGCACAGAACTCCTTAGCAGATGTGTTAAGCAGGCAAATCATGGATCCCCACGAGTGAAAACTGGATCTTCATGTATTTCAGACATTGACAGTGTCATGGGGAACTCCAGACATAGATCTGTTCGCTTCTCCACTGAACCACCAGCTGCCAAAGTTTTGCACGAAAAGGTTTCATCACACAGCCTGGAAAGTGGATGCTCTTTCTTTCAGTTGGAAAAATCTTCATGTGTATGCCTTTCCACCTCTGCCTCTCCTCCCAAAGGTACTTCTAAAGGTCAGACAAGACAAGCCAAGGATGATTTTAATAGCTCCAGATTGGCCTCGGCAGCACTGGTACCCATTGCTGAGGAGTCTGGTAAGGAAGCCTCCATGGCCCTTACCTTTGATTCCACACCTATTGTCTCAGAAGGACGGGCATCTGCTCAATGTCAAGCTTCACTCTCTTCATCTAACAGCTTGGCATATTCTGTTTTGAACCATAGCAGGTCTCAGCTTCCTCAACAAGTTTTGAATGTGATTATGGAAGCCGGAAGACCTAGTACAAGGAAAGTGTACGCAGGAAAATGGAAGAGATTTTTATTTTGGTGTGCAGCAAAGGATTTGGATGTTTCTGAGCCAAATTTGAGTGTGGCTCTTCAATATCTTACTGAGTTATTGGACAAAGGTTTGTCTTTCTCTTCCATTAAGATTCATGCTGCAGCAATTTCAGCTCACTATGATTGTGACCCACCATTGTTTTCTCATCCTTTGTTCAAGCAATTTCTTAGAGGGGCAAAGAATATAAGACCCCCACGAGAGCTCCTACTCCTGCTTGGGACCTCAATTTTGTGTTGGAGAAACTCACTCTACAACCTTTTGAGCCTGCAGCTACTGCTGAATTGAAATATTTGTCATGGAAGACTGCTTTTGTTAGCCATTACATCTGCAAGAAGGGTGTCTGAATTGCAGGCCCTTATGGCGGTTGAGCCTTTCCTGATTTTTCATAAGGATAGGGTATCTTTACGCATTAATCCTTCCTTTATGCCTAAAGTGGTTTCTAGTGTGGCTTTAAACCAAACTATTCATTTGCCTACCTTTTATGCAGATCCCCAAAATAAGGGGAAAAGATTTTGCACACTTTAGATGTACACAGGCAGTTGCGTTATTATTTAAGCAGGACTAAGGATTTTAGGCAGTCTCAGCAGTTGTTTGTTTCTTTTGCTTTGAGTTCTCAGGGCAAGCCTGTGTCAAAACAAACTATTTCTAAGTGGATTGGGTTTTGCATTGCATTTTGTTATTCCCATCATGGCAAGGAGATTCCAGTTGGGATTAGGCCTCATTCCACTAGGGCTACTGCCACTTCAACAGCATTTCTAAGGGGTGGCAACTAAGGATATTTTGGAGGCAGCTACTTGGAGTTCAGTGCATACTTTCTCTAAGCATTACCACCTTCCTCTCTACTCTAAATCTAGGGCTGGTTTTGCCACGGCTATTTTGCAGGGCATGTTGTCAGCTCCTGCTTCCTTATGATTTGCCAGCCTCCCTTACCTCTGCTTTGGGATTCTACCCAAGTGTTAGGACTGCAGCAATGTGGTATGAAGAACATAGTACAGTTTTGTACCTACCATAAATGTAGATGTTCAAGATCCACATTGCTGCAGTCCAATTTACCCTCCCTCCTTCCCTCTGTGTTTAGGGGTGATTGTGTGGATGAGGTTATACTCTTGTAAATTTGTATATATTGTATATATATTTGGTGCAGGAGTGTGTGGTGTTTTTTGGTTTTAGCCTTATCTTTTTAGGGTCTTCTGACATCTGGGGCAAGAAAAGACTGAGGATATGACGTCGGTCATGCGCATTTGTACCCTGACGTCCTGACGTCAGACTAATGCGCCTTGACCGACGTCAGCCATATACTTTGGTATTCGGGCCGACTGGGACAGCGGACTACCCAAGTGTTAGGACTGCAGCAATGTGGATCTTCGAACATCTACATTTATGGTAGGTACAAAACTGTACTTTTTGAGGATACTATTTCTCATATGACAGAATTCTTTAAATGTGGCTATTCTCAGGTTTCTGACATTCAGAAGTAGTATTGTATGGTCCTATGGATGGAGACCCATAAGCCCTCTGCAGTGCCTCCTGTCTTCCTTGCCCTTTTAGCTATCTTTTCAGCAGCCTTTGTGGCTCCAGATTCTCAGCCTCTAGCCCCTAAGAAGCCTGACACATTTTAAAAAGTGCCTGATGAGTGTACTTTTCTTTTACAATGTCCTTTTGCTGACTCTTCTATAGTGTCTGTCACTTCTGACAAGCCATATAAGCTTTTTCCTTCTACTAAAAATGCTTCCTTCAGATAAGGACAGTAGGGCCATGAAATGACTGGGTAAGGAGGTATATACACTGCTGCCACCTTTGTCTTTTGGTCTATTAATTACCAGACCCATATGACCAGTTATGTTTAGTAGTACTTTCTCAGTCTTTCCAGGCAATACCCGAGGACCTTCCTAATTTTGACAGGAAGTTCTTGACCCTCTTTTTGCTGCACTGTACTTCTCAGGTAGCTTACCACTTTGTTAAATTTAGTTATGACGCAGCTGATGCCTCCTCTAGGGCTGCTGCCTTTTGATCTGTTTTGAGATGTTGCTCTTGGCTTCATCTCCAGCCTTTATCTGGCAGTATTAAGGCTAAATTGTTGGATGCTCCTCTTGATAATAAGAACCTGCTTGTTTCTGCTGTTGCTGAGCTTTTTAAGTCCCTTTACAACAAAGGTAACGCCTTGCAAGAATTGAATCATATTTTTGTCTGATATGTCCCCAAGTTCCAGAGGAATTATCCATGTAAATCTCCCTTTGTTTGCAGACAAACCGTATCCTCTTTACAAAGGTAAGAAGAGTTCTAAGCAGGTTCCTTCTGCTAAGTCTATTCAGACTCCCACTTCTCAGAAACCACCTTTTCAAGACAAGCCAGGTTCTATCTGACTGACTGCTTTCCTCTTTCCTAAGTCAGGTTCCTTTATCTCTCTTTCCCTATCTCTTCCCAGTTGGTTAAGGAACACTCAAGACCTTTGGGTTCTGTACATCATCTGTCAGGGATACTTCATGGTATGGAAATCCCTTCCTCCTTTTCTGGGCATCCCCTCAACTTCCTCAGAAACAGCTTTCTTTGTTTCCAGAATTACTTCAGGATCTTCTGGTGCAAGGTACCATTCAAGCTGTGTCCTATTCCCAGGAGGGGAAAGGGTTTTATTCTAGAATGTCTCTGGTTCCCATGAAGGAAGGTCCCTGGAGACCCATTCTGGACCTCTCAACTCAACATCATTTTGAAGATCCCTTCCTTTCAGATGTTATCCTTTCGGGCAATGTTTTCTTTTCTTTTTCCCCATGCTTTCCTGGTCTCTCTGGATTTCAAGGATGCTTATTTTCATATCCCAATTAATTTACTTTTGAGGAAGTTTTTGTCTTTCTCTGTTTCTTTCTTGCATGTTTTGTCCTTTCCACTGCCACAATGGTTTTCACTAGATGCCTAGATCCAGTGATTGCTTTTTGCAAGATGAGAGGTGTTCAGATCTTTCCTTTTCTAGACAACCTACTCATTCAGACTTCCTCCCCGAGATCTTGATTCAACACCTCCACTATATTGTTGGATTCTTGAAAAGCTTGAGGTTTACAGTAAGCTTCTAGAAATTAGTCCTGATTCCTTCTCAGGATGATGTGTTTCTTGGTAGCAGGCTCCAGACCATCCCTATGCTGGATTCCCTGCCCCCTCCCAAGGTCCTTTCTCTGATCTCCTTTTTTCAATCCCTTCCTTCACAGGTTTCAGTTACAACTAGAGAGTTTCTAAGAGCACTAAGTTTTGTGGCCTCCACCGTTCCTGTGCTACCTCTAGCCAGAGTTCATGTCAGAAAACTACACTGGTTCATAAAAGCAGTGTGACTCAAGTACTGTCATCCACTAGACTTTCTAGTCCCTCTTCTTCCATGCCTCAAACTCAAGCTTCAGTGTTGGATTCATCAGCTGTCTCGCAACCCTGAACTTACTTTTCAGCCCTCAATACCTTTTCAGGAACTTTTCTTGGATGCCTGAGAGACAGGATGGGGAGCCTCTTTTGGGTGTCTCAAGGTCCAGGGTCTCTGGCCTCTGGCCTCCTCATAAGAGGTCAGACCATATCAACATAAAGGAAATCAGAGCTGTCCTTTTCGCCCTTCAAACCTTTCACTCCATCTTTCTTCCAGGACTTCCCAAAATCTTCACAGAAAATACCACAGTGATTTCATATATCAGCAAGCAAAGGGGTCATGGTCCTACCTTCTTTGCAGACTGTCTCTTCAAGTTTGGGATCTAGCTGTCCAGTATCAAGTGACTCTCTCAGCAGGTCCAGTACATAGTCTCATGGGTGGATGCTTCACAAAGAAGTGTTTCTGTGCATTGTCTATCGGTGGGGTACTCCTCTGGTAGATCATTTTTCTCCCCTTTGAACCGACCACTTCCTCTTTTTGCGTCAGAGTCCCACATCCTGTGGCTTGGAAGTTGGATGCGCTTTTTTCTTGGAAGGGGATGTTTCTGTATGCCTTCCCATCTCTTACTGTGATTCTGAGGATCCTACTCAAGATACAGAAGGACTCCCCCAAAATCTTGTTGGTGATTCCCTTTTGGCTCAGACAGCATTGTTTTCCCTTCTTCTTTCACCTAGCCAGGGGCAATCACTACATTACTGCACAAGACAAGAGGTCTTTGATCCATCCTCACTTCTCCAGTCTTCAGCTGACATTGTGGGTAATAGGGTTTTGATCCATTTTAGGCACCTTTTTTCTCAAGATATGGTTAGGGTTCTGTAGGAGACCAGAAAATCATGTGTGTCTAAATGGAAGAGATTTTTCTGTTTGGTCCGTTGCTCGTAACCAGGATCCATTGTAAATGAGGTTCCTTCTAGTTCTCTCTTTCAGTTGTGTGAATTGCTCCATGCTGGGTTAGCATACTCTTCTGTTAAAGGTCACTTTTCAGCTGTTTCTACTTGTCTGCCATTAACTCCTCCTGTGGCCTCTAGGTTTGAGGTCAATTTCTTAAAGGTGTCCTTCATATCTCGCCTCCCAGAAAGCCTATTCTGCCTTCTTGGGCCCTCAGTGTTGTACTTGAAAACTTGAATTGGGTTCCTTTTGAGCCTGCAGTTTCAGCTTCCTTGCAACATTGTACATAGATGACCGTTCTTCTTTTGGCCCTTACGTCAGCTAAAAGAGTCTCTGAACTCTGGCTGTTATGGCTGATGGCCTTCCATTTCACTGTTGCAGTATTTATTACACTAGGGATCTCCTGCCAAGGGTGGCCTGACATTTGGCCAGTATACCAAAGGCTTTAGGTTGCTTTAAGGTACTGTGTACATCACGTGTATGCTTGTTGTGTAGCATAGGGCATAAAGATGACATCCAGATGTACCACCTTCAGAACAACTTTGCTGCCAGTGCAAACATCATCTCTTGATCATCAGTCTCAATGCCTGTTCTGTTGATGGTTCACCAAGCCATTACAGATAAGTGCCCCTTTGGGGTTTTGTTGTTTTATCTTTCTTTTAGTATATTGTTGCTTGTGGGATTTCATGTTATCCAAGAAGGGTAAATGCCAGTGTGGGAGACAGATTCCCCATAAAGACTGTCACGAACAGTGTCTGTTTTGCCTTGGTGCTTCACATGACTGTACAAACCTGTTCAGTCTGCAAGCCTTTGTTCCCAAGAACCTTCATAGTAGGCTTTCTTCTTTGGCACATTATCTTTAGAGTTAGTATTATAAGCTTCTGGCTAAAGAGACAATGACATCTCTCCCGAGGCGAGTGAAAGGCCAGAGGTTCGCCTGGCTTCATCATTGGATTCTTCTGCCGCAGCCGTGTTGGAGGCCGGTGGGAATCCGACCTTAGGCACATCTGAGGAAGCATTGCAGACGTCCGCTTCAGACATTCAGGGGGAACCATGACCGATTATCTCAGGGGCCTAGGGGTGTTCCTCAAATTTTAGTCAGAGAAGTCCCTGCTATAAGTATTGAATGCCATTTGGGGTTAGAGTCCTCTAAATTTTATAAGTTGTTGTCCCATTAAAGAAAAAGCAGAAAGCTAAACATATTTCTTCACTTCCTAAAGATCTACAGAGTGAATAGCCATCCTTCACTGGGGTTGTTTAGTGCTTTGATGGCTTTAAAACCTTCTTAGGGCGTTTCTGCTCTACCCCTCACCTTCCGTGGTCCTCTACCCCCTCCTTTAAGAGATTAAGAGACCCAGAGAACAGGATTCCTTGGTGGAGAAGGAGGAGGAGGAGGCAGATTCAGATGAGGAATCTTTTGCTTACTTCTCATAGATTCCCTCTCCTTTGAATTATGGATCAGAAGAAGAGGAATCTACCAGTCCTGATACTCCCTTTGAAGAAATTTTTATTGGGGACACTCTGTTACCTTGGCTTTTAGGGCTGTTAATTATCAGACCCATGCGTCCAAGTACTTGTTGGCTGTCCTTTCCCAGGCCTGTCAGGTGATTTCTGATCTTCCTGACTCTGAAAGTAAAATTTCTGCCCTTTTCCTATTAGGGACTTACTTCCAAGTGTCTCATTATTCCATCAAGTGCAGTTATGATGCAGCAGATGCTTCCTCTAGGGCTGCTGCTTTTGGGTCAGTGATGGGTAGGTATTTTTGTCTTTGGCTTCATCCTTTGCCTGATGATATTAAGGCTAAGTTTGATGGATGCTCCTCTAGATAGTAAACAGTTGTTTGGCGAAGCTGCTACTGCTTTGTTTAAGTTTCTTCAGGATAAGGGCAAGGCTTTACAGGAACTTAAACATGTGTTTGTTTCTCCTGTGCTTAAATTTCAGAGTAATTACCCCCCAATAAGCCAGCCTTTGTTCATAGGCAATCTCTCCCTCCTCCTGAGGATAAAAAGTGTGGCAGTCAGGCTCCTCCTGCAAAAAGGCTATTCAGACTTCTGAACCTTAGATGTCTCCTATTTCCTGATAAAGCAGGTTATGTCTGATTATCCTGTTCTTCCTAGCCACTTTCCTCTTTCTATTCACCTGTCTATGTCTCTTCCCGTTTGGTTAAAGATTACTCAAGATTCCTGGGTTCTGTCCATTCTCCTCCAGTGGTATTTCATGGTCTGGAACTCTCTTAGTTAATGGGAATTTCTCATTCCTGTCAGGAACAGTTGTCCTCCTTTCCAGGAGAGCTTTAAGATCTTTGACTCAGAGTACTATTCAAGAGGTGCCTGTGTTCCAATGGAGGAGGGAGTTTTACCCCAGGATGTTTCTAGTACCCAGGAAAGAGGTTACTTGGAGACCAATTCTAGACCTCTCTCATCTAAACACTTTTCTCAAGTAGCCTCCTTTCAAATGTTGACCTTTTAGATTTTGCTCCCTCTTTGCTTCCTCAGGCTTATATGGTGTCTCTAGATGTTGATGATGCTTATCTCTGTATCCCTATTCATCCCCCTTTCAGGAAGGTTTACGTTTCTGAGTTCCTTCCTGGGATTTTCAGTTCTCTGCGTTGCCTTTTAACTTTTTTACTGCCCCAAGCGTAATCACCATATGCTTCGCTCCTGTGATTGGATTTTGCAGGCTTTAGGGGATCCAAGTCTTTCCTTACTTGGACGGCCTCTTGTTTAAGGCATACTCTCCAGAGATCTTATTGCAGAGTTTTCATTTTGCCATTTCCCTTCTGCAAAGCCTGAGGTTCACAGTAAACTTCAAAATCTTTTCTGACTCCGTATCAAGACCATGTTTTTCTGAGGTACAGGATCCAGACTGTGGCTATGCGGGCATCCCTGTTTTCCTCCCAAGGCCTTAACACTCATTTCCTTTTCTCATACTCTTCTTCTGGCCTCTCTAACAGCCAGGGAATTTCTGAAAGTTCTGGAGTTCATAGCCTCCACCATTCCTATGCTCCCTGGGAAAGTTTCACTGGTTTCTGAAGTCAGTTTGCCTTCCACATGCACATTTCCTTGAATTTGGTAGTGCCTCTTCTACCTTGTCTCAAGAAGGAACTTTAGTGGTGGATTCGGTAGTTGTCTCTAAATCCAGGCTTCTTTTTCATCCCCCTCTTCCATCTCAGGAACTGTTCACAGATGCTTCAGATGTGAGATGGGGAGCAGCATTTGGTTTCCTAAAGATGCAGAGTGTTTGGTCACCTCATCAACAGAAAGAGTCAAGTGAGTCTTCAGGCAGTTTACATCCCCTCGGATCAAAACATTGTGTTAGACACATTGAGCCGGTCCTTACTCAATCCAACAAATGGATGCTTCACAGGGATGTGTTTCTGGAGATTGCCCACTTTTGGGGTACTCTTCAAATAGATCTTTTTGCCTCCCCTCTGAACAGACAACATCCTCTTTTTTTGTGCCACAGTCCCAGCTTCTCTGGTTTGGAAGGTTGGATGCCCTCTGTTTTTCTTGGAAGGGCATGTTTCTTCACACTTTTCCTCCCCTTCCCTTCATTCCAAAAGTCCTGTTCAGAATTCAGCAGGATGCTCCCAAAATCTTATTGGTGACTCCCTTTTGGCCGAGAGAGCATTGGCTCCTTCCTCTTCTACATTTAGTCAAGGGCAATCATCACATATTGCCCCACATGGTTGACCTACTCACACAAGTCGAGGGATCTCCAGCCCACCCCCACCTGTCCACTCTTCCACTGACACTGAGTGGTAGGACTTTGATTCTACATAGACACCTTTTTTCTGAGGATGTGCTTAAGGTACTGCAGGAGTCCAGGAAACCCAATACTAGGAAATCCTACTTATCCAAATGGAAAAGGCTTTTTTTTTAGTGTCCTCCTTGTAACCTGGATCCACTTTCTGTGGATGTTCCTTTAGTTCTCTCTTATCTCTGTGAATTGCTCAATGCTGGGTTGGCTTATTCTTCTGTTAAGGCCCTATCTCTGTGTGTCTGCCTTTGTCACCTCCTTTAGCTTCTAGATTTAAATCTAAACAATTCCTTAAAGGTGTCCTTCATTTTAGGCTGCCAGGAAGCCTGTTCCACCTCCTGGGGATCTTAATTTTGTTTTGGAAAAATTGATTTGGGCTCCTTTTGAGCCTGCAGCTTCAGCTTCCTTGCAGCATTGCTTTTGGAAGACTGTATTTTTGTTAGTCCTTACTTCTCCCATACGGGTGTATGAGCTTCAAGCCGTCATGGCTTGTCCTCCTTTTTTGGTGTTTCATAAGAACAGGGTGCTCTTGCATACTGATCCTTCTTTTATGCCCAGGGTAGTGAATGAGTTGTCCCTTAATCAGTCTATTCATTTGCCCACTTTTTGCCCTTCTCCGCAGTCTGGCAGTGAGAAGATGCTGCACACATTGGATGTACATACACAATTCGGATTTTATTTGAATAAAACTAAGACTATTAGAAAATCTGATCAGCTCTTTGTTTCCTTTCATCCTAGGTCCTTAGGATTAGTTGTGTCCAAGCTGACTATTTCTTCTTGAACCTCTAAAGCCATTTATTTTTGTTATTCCTTTCATGGTAAGAGCTTTCTTAATTCTGTTAATGCTCATTTTGCTAGAGCTGTGGCTTCTTCTGGTGCTTTTTTCAAGGGTTTGGATGCTAATTCTGTTCTTGAGGCAGCTACCTGGACTTCTGTGCATACATTTACCAAGCACTACAAGTTAGATGAAATCTCTGGAGCTAGAGCTGGTTTTGCTAAGGCTAGCCTTCATGGCTTCCTAGAGGGCTGCTCTGCTCCTTTCTCTCTCCTTCCTGAGCTTTGGCACTCTCCCTAGTGTAATGAATACTGCAACAGTGATGTTGAAGGACATAGTACAGTTGTGTAAAATCTTACTATAAAGGTAGATGTCCTTCTCTTCATTGTTGCAGTATTCACTCTCCTTCCCTCATCCCCCTGGTCCACTTTTCTTCTGGATGTACTGACTACAACTTTTTTCCTTGGACTGACGTTCCTGCTGGGTCTCCCAACTGCGAAGATGGTACTTATGTATTCCTACGCTATGCAAGGAGCATATGCGTGATGTATGGCATACCTTAAAGCAACCTAAAGATTTTTGTATACTGGCTGGATGTTGGGCCACCCATGGCAGGGGATTCCCTAGTGTAAAGAATACTGCAACAGTGAAAAGGATATCTACCATTATGGTAAGATTTTACACAACTGTAATTTCCTCCTATTTTTTATAGGGATAGGGTGTCTGTTCATACTAATCCTTTTATGCGCAAGGGGGTTAATGAATGGTCTCTTAGTCAGTCTCTTAATTCGCCCCTTTTTTCCTTTTCTGCATTCTGTTAGTGAGAAGGTTCTTTACACCTTGGATGTGCATTTACAGCTCAGACATTATTTAGATAAGACTAAGACCATTCTTAAATCTGAGCAACATTTTCATCCCAGATCTCTGGGTTTGGCTGTTTCTATGCAAACCATATCCTTGTGGATCTCTAAGGCCATCTCTATTAGTCACTTCCTTCATGGAAAATGTCTTTCTTCCTGTGTGAAGTCTCATTCTACCAGGGCTTTCTTCTTCTGGTGCTTTTTTAAAAGGATTTTATACCAGTTCCATCCATGAGGCTGCTTCTTGGACCTCTGACTATACTTAAACTAAGCATTACAGATTGGGTGTTGTTTCCAGAGCAAGAGCTGGTTTTGCCATAGCTATCTCTGCATGGCTTTCTTGAGGGCTCTTCTTGGCCTTCCTCCTCCCAGATTTCCTCTTAAGCTTTTGTATTCTTCCTTTGGTAAAGAATACTGGAACAGTGATATGGAGGGGCTTAATACAGTTGTGTAAAATCTTACCATAACAGTAATGCCCTTCTCTTCACTGTTGCAATATTCACTCCCTTCCTCCTCCCCCTTCTGCTCTGCTCTTTTTCTTTTTTCTCCTCCTGGATGCACATGTTCCACCTATTTCTTTGGACTGTTGTTCCTCCTGGGACTTTTTAGTTCTGAGGTATGTATGTCAATAATCACCTTTACGCCCTACACCTTGGGCAGGGAGCATTCTTGGGTCATTCGACATCTAGAAAATCCCTAAAGCTTTGATATACTGGCCAGACATTGTGCTACCCTTGGAAGGGAATACCACTGGTAACAAATACTACTGCAGTGAAGAGAACTTGTTTGACTATCTACAGACACCTTCTCCCCACTTGCCTAAATTCTTTGAAATCCCTAAGGCACATAAAAATAGAGAAAACTATCCTTACAGGCTAGTAGCTGCAAGTAGGGGGGGGGTCTATGACCGAAGCTACTAGCCATCTACCTGGGTCTTTTTTTGTTACATCCTCTGGCTGAGAACAACATCTCACACGTATGACTCTGATTTTTTAAGGAAAATGAAAAATATTACAGTTGATGCTGACAGTATTAACAATAGATGTTGAATCATTATGTACTGTACTTCCACATAATTATTGTATTGAAACAGTGATTGATTCTTACAGGAAAAACAACAGTGGCTTACCAGCACAACATGAAAGAACAGGTAAACTTTTAGATATGGTGCTTAGCTACAATATCTTTACATTTAATGGAAATTACTATAAGCAAAAGACTGGTATAGTTATGGGGGCAGCGGTCTAGCCAACATAGCCCTAGGCAGGTGGGAGGAGGATTCTGTTTATAACAAGAGAGAATACGTGCAAAATATAATGGTGTATCAGTGCTTTATTGACAAATTTTTTTATTGTGTGGAAAGGCGTCAGTGCAAAATTAGAAGAGTTTATCATCTATCTGAATCAAACAACCAGCTTCCTGCATTTCACCTCTTCCCAAAGCCTCACCTCGGCCGTCTTCTTAGATATGCAGATTACTAAAGATTTGGACCAAGGTAAAATTGCCAGATCTTTACAGAAAACCTGCCAGAGTAGCCCTCCTGGTACATAATAAGAGTCTCCATCCCACCAGGACAAAATTCAACATTAAGTCCCAGAGCTACAGGTTGGTTGGGATCACCACAAAAATGGAACCCTTCCTTAAGAACCTAAATGAATCTGAAAATTATTTTTGGGTGAGGGGATATGAAAGCAATATGTTAAGAAGCATTTTGGAACCTATAATTGAACTAAAAAGTACAAATGCACCAGCATTATAGGAGGGTGTTAAAGAAATCTATGGACAACAAATCTAAAGACGGTTGTATCTTAACTTTTACTGTTGACTATTACAGCATCGTTGATGTTATTAGAAAGAATTGGGCCATAATTACTGAAAGCTCATATTTAATAAACATCCTTGGAGAAGCTCCTTCCTTTGTGCATAGGAAAGCCAGGAACATCAGGAGCTGGGTTGAAGGTAGGCCCAGACCACAGGATACATGCAGCAGTATGTATGGAGCCAGCTGTGTCTTTTGTCAGCACATGCAGGAGGGAGACATGTTTTTCTGACCTTATTTAAACAAAAAGATTAACACCACTGCAGGAGGTGACATTAACTTAATATAGGTGGTTTGCATGGCTAGCTGCAATGACTGTGAAGCATTTTATGTAGGGGAAAATGCTCAAAAGTCTTAAAAGAAGGTTTTCCGGCCATCTTTCTGAAATTAGAGCTGAGTGCAAGATTAACACACTGGCTCAGCACCTGCAGCTACATGAAAGACGCACTGGATTTAAATTTCAAATTATTGACCATGTGGACCATACCTCTCAACCTGGAAACATCAAAAATCTGGACAAGGCCCATGAAAAATAGGTACAAATCTGTACGCTGATTAACATCTAATTTGCATACATAAGTATGCAACCCCACCCACTCCAATGGAATTGTGGGATACCAACTTTTGAACGCAAATTGAAGAACAGACAACCAAAACATGGCACCAGAGTCCCCCTGCAGCCATTCCAGTGTTCTGTTACCTGGCTATTTTGCCCCATTTACCATAAACACTACTAATGTATGCATGCTGCTTTACTTCTGCAATGATCTGAATTTTATTTTTATATTTTACAGCACAACAATGCAGAAACACTAAAAGACATCATCTGGTAAACAAAGCAGTACTGTCTCACAATGAAAATAGGCATGACATTAAACTTTGCCCTTGAAACTCACATTCATTGAAACAGCATTGAAACCCACACACACCACATCCAAAGAAAATGCATCTGGCCAGTAGTGGATAAAGATTACCTTTGGGCTGTTTTCAAATCATTGGCCCCTTGCACACAAAACAAGAAACATACATGTGTTCATTTCTTTATACACCTTCCTGACTTTATTAAATTATATTCCTTGTATAATACAACACACATGTTAGAGCGCATTTTAAATTTATTGTTTGAACATTTTACCAGTAATCTGTACTGTAGGCAATGAAACAAAACACATGAACCAATAATGACAAAACTGCCCAATTCAGAACTTTTCCGTCATAAAAGTCTGCTTCCACACCCACACTATAAATAGAATGACAGTAGTGTAAGCCATAGGCATCTTGCACAGCTTCTCGCACTTATTTTCAATTTCATTTTTTTTGGGGGGGGAGGGGGACAAAAGGTCAAAAACCAGGGACACATTTTAAACATTGCTTGTATAATTTTGTAAAGTTGCCAGAATAAAATGCTGCGCTACCATCATGCATTTCACTGGCAGGTTTTGAACCCAGGACTCTATGCACTACATTCAGAACAACATACCACTATCCCAAATCAGCAGCTGCCTGAAAAATAGGAAGACTGAAATCATTTAGTGAATTAATTTATCACTTCTCAACATAGCTCTTAACCTCAACACAAAAAACATGGACAAAACAACAAAGCCAATAATGGGGGAATCATATGAATAAAAGGTAACATTGTTAAGTGTCTATTTTAGTGGGAGCAGTAGTTAACATGTAAAAGTTTAAATACAAGAGATTGAAGAATGAGAGCAAATCTGAAAGTGTTAGCTAAGGTCTTTCCTTCTTTCCTCAGAGCTCCAGGGTCTAGACTTTAATGAGAGCACATCTGAAAGTGTTAGCTAAGGTCTTTCCTTCTTTCCTCAGAGCTCCAGGGTCTAGACTTTAATCCTGATCTTTAGTGGGTATCTAACTGAAACAAGTATGTTCTCAACATATTTAAATGTACAGGGGAAAAAAACTTGCAGGCTGCCTGGTTATGCTACTCTAAAGTATCCAGATACAGCATGCTTACCTAGGTAGTGACTGTAAAGAGTCCAACATTTCAAGCTCATTTACCTGGTTAAGAAATTAATAAACTAAAAACTTAAGCTAAAACTGTAAGCAAGTTTGTTCTAGATAGGGTCGGGCAGTAGTGTCGCTTTTTTCTGACAGCAAAGTAAACATTTGTATCTTCTCTGTAGTAGTTTGTACAAAGTTGGCAGACAGTGGATAATACCTCTTATCCTTATAGCAAAAGAATTCTGTACAGAGCCCAACATAATGTGTGTGGGTGTAAGGGTGTAGACAAAGGACCAAATTCATGGCTAGATTTTACATATTGCTTTAAAAAAAAATAGAAAGTTGTTGGAATAACAGGATGTTCATCGTGCATACAGCTGCAGTCATAACAGATGGGTTTTCCTGCCGTCAGGCGGGTCCTCGGTCGGCCGAATTCCAAAGTCTAGGTCCGGCGTCGGTTGTCGTCGCTTCTTCCCTGACGTCAGTGCGACAGGGGTATAAAAGAACCAGCCGACGCCATTTTCTTCAGTCTTTCTTGCCGCACGGTGCCCGAAGCAGAAGCAGTTCGCAAGTGCCTGTCGGCCAGCTCCTGAGATTACGAATATTTTTCAACCGAAGACTTCTTGAAAGCTAAGTACCCCATTGGGGAAACTTTTCTTGCCTCAGACCGATGTCAGAAAAAGTTAATAATTGCATTTCATGTGGGAAGCAAATACCGCATAAGGATTTCCATTCCCTCTGTATACCTTGCTTAGGCCCAGACCACGACGTCTCGGCCTGTCGTTTTTGTGCTACATTCAACAGACGCACTATTAAGTGTCGGGCGGAGTTCGCCCAACACTATTTTGGCAAAAAATTTAATTACATGTTGTCGGATACTCCGACTCCAATTTTGAGTAAACGACGTAAAGATAAGGACCGACATACGAGGTCCGCGACTTCTACCGACACCACACTAAAGCCGACCACTTGTGCTCCGGTTCTCAGCGAGGCGCCTACGCAGCCCCTGACTGCCGATGACACTTCATTAGCGGTGTCTTCTGTGCCCGAGGTCTCAGGCTCTTCGTCCCACACCCCAACTACAGATACCGAACTCACACTTGGCGGGGAAACTCAGAGTTCAGACAGGCCTGCCACCTCTCAAGGTGTCTTCAGGCCTTCTTCTTCCTTTTCCATTAAGGCTTACACTAAATCTAAAGTAGCCATGCATTCTAAAAGACAAGCTCCACAGGGCCCCTCTCAAGGCCCCATGCCTAAAAAGCAGATGCCTCAAAATGGCTGAGGATTTGATTACACTTATCAGGGGTTCTCAACCCCCCTCGGACAAAAGGCCCAGAGTGGAGGAAGAATACCCTTCCTCGGACCAGGCCTCCATTAGTTCAGAACATTCTGAGGACCAGGAACATTCTTACTCCCCTTTCGAAGATTCTGATGCAGATAAGTCCATTCCCTCTGTCTCCCCCCCTGAGGATTACTCTTTTTGGGGAAACCTTGCATACCTTGAGGGAACACTTCCACTGGGAAGGCCAAGAGTACTCAGACTCCAAGAAAAGGCTCAGGGATTTCCTCTTGCTCCCTCAGCACAGGCCTCTAGCTATACCTCCTGTCTTAGTCATACTAGATGATGTGTATTCAGAGGCCAGCCTTAACCCAGATTCTTTACCTCCAGCTCCAGTCAAGCCTGACAGGTATTACCGGGTTCCTGATTCACACCAATTCCTATACAAAAGCAATGCGGCTGACCCAGAAACTATTTCACAGGGTCCCAAGGGAATTAAGGCCTCCACTGCCAAAAATCCATTACCTTCAGAGAGAGATTCCAGAGCTTTAGAAAGGTGGGGGAAAAAGGTATACACCTCGGCCACTTTAACCATGAGGGCATTAAACTGTCAGTTCCATATGTTAAAGTATCAACAGTTTTTGTTATCTCAATTGAAAAGCAAAATGTCACAACCTGAACAATAGAGACTTGAAGGAGTTACAAGATTTGTTGCATAGTGCAGAGCAAGTGGGTAAACATACCTTGCAATGTGGTTTTGATGCTTTAGAGGCCTCTTGTAGAGCTGCTGTTACAGGATCAGTCATACGTAGACATGCTTGGCTCAAAGAGCAAACCTTACCAGATCATGTCAAAGCTAAATTACTAGATGCACCTCTTCAAAAAGATGTATTGTTTGGTGTTAAAGCTGAGGAGGTATTAAAGAAAATGGAGGAAAAGGCAAAAGCAATGCAAACAGTGAAAGATTTCCTACAGGTACAACCGCCACATTTCAGTAGAAATTGGCCTTCAAAAAATTGGTCCTTTCCAGCCACGGACAGACCTCAAAGAGGTAGATACAGGCGCCCGAGAGGTAGAGGGCAATCTCAAGGATAATTTAGAGGCAGACAGTGGCAAACACCTACACCAAAAGGGGGTGAGGATAGTTCACAGCCATTCAGAAAGCAGACCCAATGACTTTACCCTTTGCATGCCAAGCAAGGCTCAAATGGCAGCACCTTTAGGCGGAAAACTGGCATTATTTTCAAAAAATTGGCATATTGTCACAAAAGACAAATGGATCCTGGACATTATAGACAGAGGCTACAGATTCCACTTTCACACCCTTCCAAAAATGAGAGGCATGCCAAACCTGCCACACAATCAAAGGGCAGAGGCACAAAAACAAATTTCAGATCTCATGGACATGAAAGCTATTCAAGAGGTACCTGCACAAGAACAGGGTCAAGGTTTTTATTCCAGACTATTCCTGGTACCAAGGAAGGGCAAAGATTGGAGACCTATTTTGGACCTATCCATCCTAAACACATATTTACTTGTACCAAAGTTCAAGATGCTCACATTACAGCAGCTTCTTCCCATGCTGGGCAAGGAGTCTTGGCTGGTAACATTGGACCTCAAGGAGGCATACCTGCATGTCCCAATCAGACAAGATTGCAGGAGATACCTCAGATTTCTTGCAGGTTCATCCCATTATCAATTCTCTGCATTGCCCTTTGGCTTATCTACTGCGCCCAGAGTGTTCACGAAATGCCTGGCATCAGTAACTGACTTCTGCAGACTTCAAGGGATACAAATATACCTATATCTGGACGACTGCCTGATCCAAGCGGACAGCAAACACACTCTTCTGAAACACCTGGCGTTTGTAATAATGTTGTTGAAATCTCTGGGATACACAGTCAACAAAAAGAAGTCAAAACTAATACCCTCTCAAACAATAATTTTCCTGGGTGCCAGCTTGGATACAAACACCCAGATGGCCTACCTCACGCCAGAGAAACAAGGGCAGTTAACTCAATACTTCAGAAAACTGGCAACTTTCACCAGGCTGACTGCAAGGAAAATCCTGCAGGCTCTGGGATTCATGGCATCTTGCATCCTGCTAATCCCATGTGCAAAGCTGCATATGAGGAAACTTCAATGGTA
This sequence comes from Protopterus annectens, assembly GCF_019279795.1. NCBI lineage: Eukaryota > Metazoa > Chordata > Ceratodontiformes > Protopteridae > Protopterus > Protopterus annectens. The sequence continues at coordinate 1,405,999,543 of NC_056726.1, forward strand.
CCTAAAAAACTTATGGTCTCAACACAGCCACAGTTTGGAAGCAATCATACCACTGATTCCATGTCTTCAAAAGGAATTTCTGTGGTGGGCTCAAGCATGCCAAAGAAACATAGGTCTCCCATTCTGCAAGCCTCAAGCAAATCAAGTCATCACAACAGATGCCTCAGACTATGCCTGGGGGGCACACATGACAGTTCAGTGCATTCAGGGCAAATGGTCACAAAAAGAAAAGCACCTACACATCAATCAAAAGGAAATGCTAGCAGTAATAAATGCTATTATGGCTTTCAAAGACCTACTGCATCCAGGACAGCTATTGATAAGGACAGACAACACCACAGTGATGTGGTACATAAACAAACAGGGAGGAACTCATTCATATCCCCTGTGCAGACTAGCCATGTCCCTTTGGAACACGGCTCTGGAATTGCAAATCCAACTTCAAGCACAATTCCTGCCAGGAAAGGAAAACACACTGGCAGACAACCTGAGCAGAAATATGACAGATCCACACGAATGGAAGTTGCATCCTCAAGTTTTTACAATGATAATTCAAGCATCGGAAAGGCCAGATAGATCTCTTTGCCACCCACAGGAATTACCAATTGACAAAATTCTGCTCAAGGACCTTTCATCCACAGGCCTGGAAAGTGGATGGACTCTCTTTCAGTTGGACAACAATGACAGTTTATGCCTTTCCACCTCTTCCACTGCTGGCCAAAGTTCTACTAAAAGCCAGAGCAGACAGACCAAAGATGATTCTCATTGCTCCAGACTGGCCAAGACAGCACTGGTACCCACTCCTGAGGAGCCTGACGCATTCCCCACCATGGATCCTGCCTCTAATGCCTCTTCTACTGACTCAGCACAACTTCAAAACTCTTCACAGTCAGCTGAAAACACTCAATCTAGCCGCATGGAGGATTCCTTAAATTCACAGCAGACCCTACTCTCCAAGGAGGTGCAGGATGTCATTTTGGAGGCCAGAAGGCCTTCTACTAGAAAAGCCTACTGCACAAAATGGAAACGGTTTTGTGTCTGGAATCAGAAAAAGGGTCAGAATCCTGGAATACTGAATTTACCTCAAATACTACAGTACCTAGCCGAGCTGCTAAGCAGTGGACTTTCATTCTCTTCCATCAAAATCCATGCCTCAGCCATTTCTGCAGAGTACAACACTGATCCTCCTTTATTCTCTCACCCTCTCTTAAGACAGTTCCTCAGAGGGGCTAAGAACATAAAACCCCCAAGGAAGCAACCAGTACCTGCTTGGGACCTCAATTTCATTCTAGAAAAACTAACCCTGCCTCCTTTTGAGCCAGCTGCTTCAACAGATCTGCAATATTTGTCATGGAAAACAGCCTTCCTTCTAGCTATCACCTCAGCACTCAGGGTTTCGGAACTACAAGCCCTCATGGCTGTGCAGCCTTTCATCATTTTCCATCAGGACAGAGTTTCCTTACGAACCAATCCTTCATTTATGCCAAAGGTAGTATCCAGGGTAGCCTTGAATCAGGCTATCTACTTACCTACCTTTTACCCTAATCCACAAAACAAAGGGGAGAGGCTACTACATTCCTTTGACATTCACAGACAGCTCCGTTATTATTTGGACAGAACAAAGACTTTCAGAAAATCAGAGCAACTCTTTGTGTCCTATGCTACAGGTGCTCAAGGGAAGCCTATTTCCAAACAGACAATCTCAAAATTGATAGCCCACTGCATACGCTTTTGTTACTCTCTTCATGGTAAAACTGTACCTACAGGCATCAGATCTCACTCCACAAGGGCCACAGCTACCTCTGCAGCTTTCCTCAGGGGGGTTCCTACCAAAGATATTTTGGAAGCAGCCACTTGGAGTTCTGTACATACTTTCTCCAAGCACTATCACCTACCATTATACTCCAAAACTAGAGCGGGCTTTGCCACTGCAGTCTTGCAGGGCATCCTGGCTCCACCTAGTGCCTACCACCCCTTTATTAGCTTTGGGATTCTACCCATCTGTTATGACTGCAGCTGTATGCATGATGAACATAGTACAGTTTTGTACCTACCATAAATGTAGATGTTAGAGTGCTAATACAGCTGCAGTCCAGGTTTCCCTCCCTCCTTCCCCTCTTGGGACAGGCCTTATGGCTAACACCTCCTCATACAACCTCATTGGGGTATTCTTTTATGGTGTATTTGCTTGCAACTACTGTTTTTTGATTATATTGCATTTGCTTTATTACATAAATTTATATTTTGCCTTCCTTCTGGGGGCACCTGACTTCTGGGGCAAGAAAAACTGAAGAAAATGGCGTCGGCTGGTTCTTTTATACCCCTGTCGCACTGACGTCAGGGAAGAAGCGACGACAACCGACGCCGGACCTAGACTTTGGAATTCGGCCGACCGAGGACCCGCCTGACGGCAGGAAAACCCATCTGTTATGACTGCAGCTGTATTAGCACTCGAACATCTACATTTATGGTAGGTACAAAACTTTACTTTTTGCATTGTTCCACATTTTCTTAAGGATATACCATCCAAATGCTTACCATTATCTAGTGACATCAATCTTCAATTAATTTTGCCAGAAAACTATACCCTTTAAAAGGAACAAAATGAAAATATGATGAAAACGTCTAGACATTCTGCAAAATTTTGGACTGTTGAGAGTTATGCAGTGGATAAATCTGAAGAGTTATAAATGGACAACTAATTGTTCTAAGAGCTTGTTTTATTTGTAGTAGCTCATATAATTTTAGCATTACAGAACCAAAATGTTGCAAATGGAAGGCAGTGAATATAACTGAAGATTTATAAATGGATAACTAATCTGCAAACGATTAAGTGTGTGCATGGTAACTTAATTTAATACATCCCTGCTCCAAACAACATTTACTTATAATTTCTCCTCTCAGTGTACACCACTGTTGTTTGCTGAACAAAGTACACTGGCTGTCTTGTAACTGCATGTTGCTTTTTTTAACTCAACTTTTAAAAACTTCTACTATCCTCAATAACTAGGACTGCACACTATTATTTTCTGTCACAATGAACAAATAAAACAAGGAGACAACGTACATTCTACTCTCTTGCCAACCATTTTTTTTGGGGGGGTACACTCTTTGATAGCTATTACAGACCTGTACAAAACATCAAAACATATCCTGAACTATGCCCAGTTTGTTGTGTCTAAGTTGTGTGCCAACTATATCATGAACTATGCATGTGTCTTAAGCATACCTTTGAACTGCTACATAACATAATATTTTTATGCTCCCTCACACACTCTTCTGTCCTTACCTGCCTGAGTAGTTTGTTCGGCTTGACGGACGAACTACAAGCCCTTCTTCTGTTCATTCTCGCCATTAATCCTTCCTCCTAGTGTTGCTGCCCGGCCGCCGCAATAATTCCTGCCGTTTCAGACTAACTGCTCAGCTTTCCTCCTTGTGTTGCTGACTTGCTGCCCGGCCGCCGCCATTAATCCTAGCTCGAATTCCCACCATTTCAGCCAGCCGGAAATGATGATGTGAGCTCCTTGAGCTCAATTCCGACTGGCTGGTAGCCTGGCGGAGCTGACGTCATTGCGCACGTGATGACGTCAGCTCCGACAGCGCGAAAATTTTAAAAATGTAAAGAAAAATCGGAAATGAAGGCGTGCCACTCGGGAATCGTGGCACCCCTTCATTTGGACCCCAAAACTCGGTAAAAACCGAGTAATTCAGAACGGTTGGGAGGTCTGATGTGGACCATTAAGAACTGGAAGCAGACATCCCTAATCTTTTAGAAAAACGTGAAGTAGTGTGGCAGATAAAACTGAACTCTTAGAAAACAGGGGCTTAATTATTTTTGCTCCATAAAAAGCATACTAGATCTCAGAAAACTGCCCCACTGTTTAAAAGACTGATGTGTGACTGATTAGTGCTGACATTACCTGCTTGTATTGCATTTAAAAGCAAATGTCAAACAGTTTACTACTTTTAGCAGTAACTTACATTGTTTTAAAGGACATACTTTAGATGGCTAATGTATACATTAATCATTTTTAATGGATCCACATTAAATGATACTTCAGATTTTAAACCGAACACTTGTTACACTTTTTCCTTTTAGGCAATAAAAGTCTGATAGTGCGCACAGTGTGCATGGGCCAAGTTTTTTTTCTTTTACTTTTTTAAAAGTTACAATTACTCTTGAGTGCACTCTTCCACACTCAAACTGAGTGTTTTCTTTGTTAGATGCCACACAGATCCCCATGACCTTAGTGTTTTATTTTTAACATTTACCACTGTACTTCCAGCTTAGCAATTATTTTTGTTTTTTCACCCTGCTTAGGTTTTCAGTTGTATATCTATGCACATGTTCATTCATATTATGATTTGTTTTTGACACAAAAACCTGATGAAGTATTTATTTGATACGGAAGCAATCTTTGTTAAATTGTATATTTATTAATATTTATTGTGGTAGATGTTTAATGGTAGCTCTTTTTTTGTTAGTCTGTCATTTTTTTAGTTTCTTAATAAAGATTTGATTAGTTGGTTAGCCTATACAAAGTGTTAATAAACTGGTCTTAGATTGCAATTTGTCTCTAGCTTTTTAGTTTCAGTTTTAGGTAGTACATTCTCTGATTACACTATGGTGTTAAGGGGAAAAGGAATGATTTTAGTGCTCTTAACAGAATCACCCCGTGTACCTAATCCCTTACTCCAAACAACCTGATTATGTATTAATAAGGAATGTTTTTGATGCTTTTCATTATACTGAACTATGATTGCTTGTTTGTGTGTTTCAATAAAGGATATTCCATTTTTAACTCAACTGTGGGCTACCTACTGTTTTCTATTTGATTATTATATAGCACATGTTTTACAGTTATGTTTTACAGTTCGATTTTTATTAAGTGAACTAAGCACATAACATAATTCAGGAAGCGAGCATCACACCCTCCATTCTGAAGTTTCTTCTTGGCTTGTTTTGGACCCAATTTAGGTTGCATGCTGGAATTTTCTGAGACTTCGATGGATACCACTGGTTTCTATTTTTGAATCACAAAATCCCAAGCCTGATGATGCAGTCTACAAAGAAGTGATTTGGTGCCCCCTTACTTGTTTATGTACCACGTAACTATGGTATTGTCTGTGAAAATTCTCAAGGGACGTTGGACCCAAAGGTTGTAGAAAGCATGAAGAGCCAAAAATCAAAGCTCACAGCACTTTGATGTTGATATGGTCTGCCAATTTCAGGGAGGACCGAACTCTCTGAAACCCGATGCCATTGGAAGAGGTTTCCCAACCTTGATCCAAATCATCTATATACAAGTCCTGAGTGGAGAGAAGAGCCTGGAAAAGGCAGACTGGGATTCTGAGAAATCTTATGACTCCACCAGAGGAACTAGAGTTTTAGGCAAGGTAGGGATGAGAAAGTCCAGAAGATGACAGTGTTGAAGCCAAACAGTTCTGAGATGCCACTTAAACTTCCTTATGTGAAGTCTGGCAAAAGGGACCATAGGAATCAAAGATGTCATGAACCTCAGAGCTCGAAGAAGTTCTCTTGCTTGCACCACTTGAATAGGAAGAAGAGATTGGAAGTAACCTGTCAAAGAAAGGCTCTTGGGAAAAGGAAACAAAGTCAATGTTGGCAAGGTCTGAAACTTGCAACCCAGAAAAACTTGGTCCTAAGAAGGGATCAGAGCAGAACTTTTGAGATGTTAAGTGAACCCCACACTGTGGATCAGAAGCATATTGTATTCTAAGTACTGAAGCAGAAGCTACTGAGAGATGGCTTGAAGTAGAAGGTGATCCTAATAAAGGAAAATCTGAATTCCCTGAAGTCTACTGAAGGCTACCACTGTAGCCAGGCATTTAATATAGACTCTCAGAGCTGTAGAAAGTTTAAAAGTCACAGCAGAGAACTGATAATGTGGAAGAAAAAGAGAAGAAGAGATGAAGAGAGGGTAAATACGAATGTGTGGATAGGCATCCTTCAGATCCAGAAAGACTAGGAAGGCCTTTATGCATTTTGGAAACTAAACTTTCGCATCTTGGTCTTTGGATTGAGTGACTGTGTAATACAGAGTTACTCTTGGGTTCGGAGTGTATCCTGTTTTTGTATAGGCCTGAGGCGGTGATAGATGACTGGAGAGAGAGAGTATCTTGAATAAGGGAACTTTTGGAAATGTGTTGAGAAAGGAGAGATCCAGAATTGGCCTCCAAGAACCCTCATTCCTGGGAACTAGGTGTACCTCTCCTCCATTCAGATTTTTGCCTAATATCAATATTTTTTGCCTCATATCTTCGGTTGTTCCTCATAAAATTTGTGTTTTGTTTTGCCGCATCACTGAGGATTGTAGTCACTAAATAATGGCAGATTTTTGAGTTTCAGACTTCATATCCTTCAGAAGATGCATGCTAATACAAATCCAGTTATTCTAGCAACTTTCTTTACAAGAGCAATATTTAAAAACTGTCCCTATTTTTGGGCCTTTGCCCCCCCCCCGAGTATTTTAGGCTTTGTCCAGATTTTTTGCACTAAGAAGTTGAGAGGTATAGAACCAGAAACATTCTGGAATAAAACCTTCTGCACTGTTGAGAGGTAGGAACTGGTTGAATTGTTCCCTGCACCAAAAGGCCTTAAATCCAAGGAAAGTGAGGAGGCTGCAATGGGAAGGTTGGGGAATGCCCAAAAAGAGAAGGGACTTCCATACCATGAAGTAACCATTCTGAATGATAGAAAGCACCTAGGAATCTCGGGTGATTTGTTGCCAAATAAGAAGAAACAGAGTCATTCTGAGGTCCAGATGTTGTTTAATGTTCAGTTGAGGTAGAATTGTCAGGAAAAGAAGGCTTTTGATCCTAAGTACTCTGAGAAGACTTAACATGATGTTATAAAATGTCCTCTGGGAAGATATTTTACCTCTGGAAGGCTCTTTGCTGCCTATGTGCAAAAAAAGATTTAGATGGGTAATTCCTCTGAAACATAGGATTAAGTGAAACAGTGATCTGCTTAAAGTCCTGCATGAACTTCCTCTTATCTTGAAAGGTCTTGAAGAGCTTGAAGCAGCAGCAAACAGATTCTAATTGTTTAAAGGGAGAATCCATTAATCTAGCCTTAATATCCTCAGGGAGAGATTATAACCTTAACCAAGAATTCCTCCTCATAACAGACCATGACACAGCACCCCTAGAACAGGCATCATCAGCATCATAACTGCATTTGATAGAGTCAGGAGCTATCTAGAAAGCACAGTTCAAAAGGAAAATGACAGAGGACTTCTCTTCCGAATCAGGCATGTCAAACAGAATGCCCCCAAGTTTGGAAAGAAGAGCCATCAAATACCTTGTCATAAGGGTCTGGTAGTTTGTCACTGAAAGCTAATGTGGCAGAGGTGTATGCTTTATTCCCATATCTGTCCATTTCCTTGCTGTCCATCATCATCACTGCCACCACCACCCTTTTTCCCATTTTCTGTATGGGATTGGGGTGTTGTGTCAATTGTTGCCATCTTTCTCTCGATTCAGTGTCACTCTTCCACCTTCTTCAACAGTCATGCTTGACTTTCACGGGTCTTCTCTCTAACAATCCATCTATCTTAGTGCTGGATGCCCTTGTTTCCTCTTGCCTTCTTCCCAACTGTCCCATATCATCTTCACCAGATTTTCTTTTCTGCACTTGTGCCCAAGCAAGCATAATCTGTTCTCTCTGACCTTCTGTGCGTTTGGAGATCCTCTGGCTTCTGCTCTGATGTCCTCATTTCTTCACCTGTCCCTCAGTGTGCATCCTACTACCTGTCTCAGGCACTTCATCTCCATTACTTTTAGTTTTCTCAACTACTCTGCCTTTACTGCCCAGGTTTCTGTACCATACAGTAGTAGTGGTTGCACCACTGTTGTGTACACCTTACTTTTCTGCTTTTTGGCATTCATCCATTTTACACCACCCCTGCCACTCTGTCAGTTGGCTTCAAGCTCCTCTGAATCTAGCTTTGACCTCCTCATCCTCTACTGACCCTGACAACTACTTGAAGCTGGTAACCTGTTCCACTAGGTTTTCCCTTCCATTTCAGTTCTCAACTTCTGTTTTCCCACATTTGCTGCCATTGCAATTGTCTTGTCTGTAATCAGTTTCATCCCACGTGCCTTCAGTTTTGCATTTCATTCCTTTATCCTTTCCTGATATTTTTCCTCAGAGTTCTGTCTGTAATGCAACATCATCTGCATATAGCAACTTATAGGTTCATAGGTGTGTACTAGGCTAATGGCCCTGGAGGCTTCACAAGCCTAGCTCATAGGATTACCCTGGTAGCATGCCACCTGACCTTAGTTTGCAATGACTCTGTCGAGTAAAGCCACTGGAGTGATCCTTGGGGTGAATTTTCTATTTCCCATCCACTCATCAAGATTTCTCTTGAAGAGGGCCAGTGAGGTGCTCTGCATGACATGTATGGGAAGTCTGCTCCATAGCATGGGTAGTCTCTAGGTTATGAACCTGTCCCTCCAACATGTTCTGTTGATTGTGGTAATGAGGTTGAGGTCTCTGGAGCTTGTGGTGTGGTGGGATTGGGATTTCTTTAGATGTAGCATTTCTAACAGAGCTGGGTCAGACATGGCTTTGTAAGGAGGCGATATGAAGTAGAGAATAGTTGGCGTTTTTTTATCTCTCCATATAGGACAAGTGTTTAAGGCCTTGGATCCTCTTTGTGAGGTACTTTTGTGGCCTCTGCAGTTGTTGCAGGTGTTTAGTGAGGTACATGCCAAATGGGGCATTGTACTCCGTGATTGGCCTAATAAGGGAAGAGTAGAGGGAAACAATGAACTCTTTCTTCCTTGATGCAAAACCCTTAGTAATGAGATGTGCCACATAGAAGTACTTTCTGGCCACAATGGCAATGTGGTGGTCAAAAGAAGGTTGCTGTCAACCTGTGTTCCCAGATCTCTTATTACACCTTCTGTGTTCAGTGGACTACCATCGATGTGGTAATTCATGGGAACCAGGTTTTTCCCAAAGGGGATGACGACACATTGTTTGGCATTGAGCTTAAGGCCATGGTTCTAACACCAGTTGTTGGTCTCAGTGAGGCCTTTCTGTAAGATGTCAGCATCACTTGGGAAGATAATAATTGCTCCCAACTTGCAATCATCTGCGAACTTTGTCAGCCAGTGTCCCTTCGTGTTGGTCTAGACTTCAGAGAAGTAGATACCAAACAGGAGAGGACCCAGGACCGAACCCTGTGGGACTCCACTCGTGATTGGTCAGCAGTCTGACTTGGAGTCAGCTACTTTCACAATGTGGGTTCTACCTGTGAGCCAGTTTGCAACCCACCTAGTTGATATAGGGGTTGATGCCTAGCTTAGTGAGTTTTTCTGTGATTCCTGAGTGGGGAATGGTATCAAAGGCCTTGGCCAGTTCAAGTAAGCTGTATGAGCCACCTTGCCTTCATCCACAACTCTGGTGACTGACTCAAAGAAGTTGACCAAGTTGGGCAGGCATGATCTATCCTTCACAAAACCAAACTGTGTGGGATCCAGAGTTTGGAGATTCCCTGTATCCTTGTTTATTAGGTCCATGATGATGCGTTCCATAGCTTTGCATATCAGACTCATCAGGCTAATGGGGCGATAATTCCCAGGGTCTGTAGTCGCTCCTCCTTTGTGGAGAGGGATGACTGTAGCAGTGCACCATTTGGTAGGGGCAAAGCCTGAGGTGAGGCTGTGATTGAACAAGGCAGACAGGTGAGGTGCTAGTTGACTCTGTAGTTCATGTAGAACACAGCCAGGGATATTATCAGGTCCCATAGAAGCTGTATTCTTGTCATTGGACAGTGCTATTTTACCCTGTGCAGTAGTAATACAGGCTGTCTGGCAATCTACTGGTATTGTGACTGGTCCTTTTGGGGGGGGGGGTAGAGGGGTAAAGTTGGCACTGAGTATGTTGGCCAGTATATTGGCAATATCTGTTGGCTCAGTAAAGGAGGTACAGTTGTGCAGTAGCTTAGAGCAAATCTGGGTATTGCCATGGAGATTCTTTACATAACCATAGAAGGCCTTGTGGTTGTCTTTACTATCTGGTGCAATTCTATTTTCATAGCTAGCTTTAGAGGATTTGATGAGGGATCTCAACTTTTTGTTGAGGCTGATAAGGGAGTTTTTCCATTCTTGGGACTTCACCTTATTCTGCATCAGTTTCCTCCCTCTGTTGTAGAGTTTGTGTTTATAGCAGGGGACCACCAGATTGGCTTCCTTTTTTTGGATGAGACCATCTTGGTTCTATTGGGTATGGCGAGATCCATGCATTTGTGTACATGTTCGTACAGTGCATGTGTATGATTCGGCGGTCATGCAGCTATTCTCCATTTGCATGATTGCCATGAAGTTAGCCACCTCTGTTTTTAGGAGCCCAAAGTTAGTTTTGACAAAGCTTTTCATGGTGGTTACCTTTGCGGTGGTGGGGTGGGGGGTGTATGGGATGTGGATTTACAAGGTGATTAGTTTGTGGTCGGATCTAACCAGGGAGGAGTTGACTATTGTTGTAGAACAACGGTCGCCCATGTTAGTAATTACCAGGTCAAGGATGTTGCTACCTCTAGTGGGGGTAAGAACAAGCTGGTCCAGGGCATTAGAATAAATGAATTCCAGTAAACGTTGGGCAATTGTATTGCTACATGAGTAGTTTTCCCAGTTAATGGAGGGGTAGTTGAAATCGCCCAGTATGAGAGTGTTAGGTTGGACCCTAATATTTTCCAGGGTGCTTAGGAACGTGGAGCGTGAGTTTTAGGACATGGTTGGGGATCTGTAGCAAGCTATGACCTGAATTGCTGCCTTACCCAATGTTAGCTGCACCTGAAGTATCTCAGATGTGATATGTTGGGCTACCAGTCTGGAGGTGTGCGCATCCTTTATGAATATGGAAACACCACCACCTTTGGAGCTTCAGTCTAACTACTGGGACCGAAAGGTCTGGAATGAGTTATAGCCTGGTAGTGCAGGGGTGCTTTCTGCTGCCTTGAACCAAGTCTCTGTTATGACACAATAGTCGAAGTTCTCGATTTTAAGGAGTGCTTCAAGCGAGTGCATTTTGAGATTTAAACTTCTAACGTCGAGCAGCATGACCTTCAGATTCCATTTGTTTGTAGCTGTTAAGGTAGTAATTTGGTCTTTGGAGCAGCACCTAAAAAAGGCACTATAGGGGTGGCAAGAGCCTTGGCCAGTATCCGTAAGCCCACGGGTGACTGATGCAGGCCATCTCTGGCAAAGCATCGCGGTCTGTCAGTTATGTCATCCCAGGCAGACAGATACTGGATCCCCTTAGAATGACACCAGAAGCTGAGCCAATCGAATCTTAGTTGATTCATCTCCTCTGACCAGTTTGTTAATGTAGTACATCGCTGATTTGTCTCCTCTGACCAGTTTGTTAATGTAGTCCATCACCATTATGAACAGCAGTGGACTCACAGTTGAACCCTGAGGCCCTACTGTCCTAGTCAAATGGTAAAAGTTTGGAAGAGGGCAGTAACTTATGCTTATCAATAGCCAGAGAAATCACTTCAGGGTCAGAAGAAGGGTTTTTTAATTTTTGTGCCTCAGGCATTTTATAGAGTCTGACAGGTTTCTTTGGAGCAGGAGGTTGGGAGTCAGAGGCCTGGGAAGCAGAAGAAGGTGCCTTAGAGCATCCAACACTGGAAGGACAGCTGAAGGCTGGGGTGGGGGTGAGTCAGTCTGCAGGAGGTCATAGCACCTTTTCAGGATATCAGAAATTTGGGAACAGTCCCTTTTCAAAAGTTCTGTAATACAAGCAGTAGTGTCCCCAAGAGACAATTCCTCAATGGGGGAATCGGAGGAAAACAAATCCTCTTCCTTAAATTTACGAGCAAGAGTGTAATGGATCTGAGAAAAGTAAGCTTAGGACTCCTCCACAGAATCCAAATCTACGTCCTCATCAGAAGAATCAGAATCCCAAGGGCTTTTAGAAGGGGAAGAAGACCAAAGAAAAGAGGAAGGAACAGATAGACCCCAGGGGGATGCTTCAAAGCCAGTACGGCTTTGAAAAGACCCTGAGTGAAATCCTGCTATTTTCTGTGTAAGTCCTTAACTACAGGAGATACATGTCTGTTTTTCGTTCCTTTTTTAAAGGAATGTCAGCCCTGACAAACTAAGGGGGTTTACACTTCTGCCTGACTTCAAATATGGAAACCAAGAACTTCTTCCCTAACAAGAATCTGCATTATCCCCTTCAGCCCCTCTAAAATCAGTCACAGCTCCTTTACTTCATCTGCAGCAGATGTAGGCGTAGCGTCTGCAGAAGTGCAGGTAGGCATCCCCGTGTCAGCTTCCAACTGGTTTACAACAGAGGATACTGGTATCGGAACTGGAGGATCCTCAGGTTCTTCATCCAACCTAGTAGAGACACCTGTAAGATGCTGAACAGCAGAAGTCTCAATACTCATCGTGCTAGACTTTTTTGGAAGTGGTGACTTAACGTCCGGGTAGGTGGATTCAGAAGCCATGGTTCCCTGAGCTAATAGCTTTAGACATTGTTTTTTCTAAATATATGGAAAAGGAAGACAGGTGGCTCTGCAGGGTCTTTGCTACAAATGCGTTGGCAAATTTCACACTGAGTATGGTCGTGGGTAGCACCTCGACAAAAAAGACACTTTTCATGCCTGTTTTTATGGGTAATCTGCCTCCCAAATTCACAGTTTTCCTTCCTGGATGACATGTGAATGGTAATTATAATCAAAGAAAATGTAATCAAAGGGAGAAGGAAGGAAGAACCCCTAATGGGGTAAATTTCTTTTGAAAGTTCGGGAGCTGATACAAAGTGTCAAATGACTTGCAGAGCAAATTCCAAAAGAAGTTTGGACTGGCAACTAAGACGTTCTCTGACTTAGATGCTCATATGTCATGTTTGTAACTTGTGCCTTAGCCATAGGACATGTAGCACTTGGAAGGATCTAAGGCTTTGGCATCCTGTCTTGAACGTTCAGCTGTCCGTACCAGGATATGGCTTTAGTAAGGAATACTGCAACATTGAGAAGTATGACATCTGCTGTTTATGGCAAGGTCTTGCACAGTTGTACTTTCTGTGATATTTCTGACTAAATGTTTATGGTCCGGTGGCATGATTTTCAATGTACTGCTTGTGTTTACTAATGTGGGGACATTGTCTTTGGGGAAAGGAGGTGTGCTTTTATACTTACTAATCAACATTAATCTTCTTACAATGTTACTGAGCTTTACTGTACTGGCAGTCAGGCTTCTTCTTTGGCTACAACATGGATAGTATTGCCAGTTCTGCTTATTTGCTTGTAACTGGAAAGAAAAACAAGTAAAATTATTGCCTCAGCCTATGGTTAGTGACTCTAGCGTGGCCAAAGATGGTTCTGCAGACCACTTACCTATTGCCTCTACTCCTTCTAATGTAGGTGTAGTTGCCAGTATGGACCAGGGGTTAGTCATGTCTTCAGGGATGTTTGAGTACCTGTTACAAGTATGGGAGGACCAAACACTTCAGGTACAAGAGCTCTCCAGGGAAGAAGATCTCTTGCCAGGAATAGTAAGCTGTCCCATGGCCACTTTCCCATGTGGGATATTCCTAGAAAAAAGAACCAAAAACTTAAAGGGCTGATGATCAGATTGCTTCTCTATACAAGTCAGATGTTATATTTTTAGCTGTGTTTCCAGTCTGTCTGTTCTGGAGGTTGTTTGCCTTTTCACAATTCTAATGCAGGTATTACCATACCTCTCAACTGTTCCTGATTTTTTGGGATGTCCCTGATTTTGACATAAATTTTAGCTCTGTCCCTCTTAATCCCTCTTAAAATTGGTGACTTTTGGAGACATGGTGGTGAATTATACATAATAAATAATGCAAAACACAAATACATGCGAGAGATGCAACTATACGGCCAAACTGGAGGCTGAGCTCTCTCAACATAGGACTGGCAAGACCAGTCAGGAGGAGAAGGTTACCACACACACTATAGACCCAGTCTCACATAGTACCATTACAACCTCAAATCATACACATAAACACACAAAGACATACTCGGAGGCTCTGATCAAAAATCTACCAAAACAGCAGAGGCCACCAAAGCAGACACCCAAACAACCACCACCTCAGAACACAACACCCGCAACACATAGACCTCACAGTCAGAGTGTCAAACAGTCACAGCCCTTAAGGCCAAACACAATGCCAGACACACTACTCATTGGTGACTCCATAGTCAGACACACTGATGTCCCGCTCACCAGACTGAGTAAGGAGAAGGTCACAGTAAGCTGCCTGTCGGGCGCTAGAATCCGCCACATAACGCAAGCACTCAGGTCTCTCAACAGCAGGTACAAATATGACTCAGTCATTGTCCACGCTGGTGTAAACGACCTGAGACGTACCTCCTTGGACTACATGAAAAGAGACATTGAGGAGCTCTCTGATTATGTAGCCCAGGCAGGTATGACCCTGACCTTGAGCAGTATCCTACCTTCACCAAGAATGATGCCACAATACAGAGATAAGATGATCAGCTTTAACAATTGGCTTAAACACTGGTGTCATTCAAAGGGGATCCAGTATCTGTCTGCCTGGGATGACATGCTGGACAAGCCACGCTGCTTCAAGGGACGGCTTGCACCTGTCACCCTGGGATTCCGGATATTGGCAAAGGCTCTTGCCACCCCCATAGTGCCTTTTTAGGCAAGGCTCAAATTCTAAACCTACCACCCTAGAACACAAAAAGGAAAAAACTAAGGGTAATGCTGCTCAATGCCAGAAGTCTAAATCTCAAAATGCACGCACTCGAGGCCCTTCTCAGTATGGAGAACATCGATGTCTGTGCTGTGACAGAAACCTGGTTCAAGGCTCCTGAGAGCACCCCAGCTATCAGGTTTTACCTCATATCATGCGTTCCGCCCCAAAATCCGGACAATACCAAGAAAGGAGGGTATCCATATTCATCAAGGACACCCACACCTCAAGACTGGTGGCAACGCACGATGCATCGGAGACCATCCAGGTGCAATTAACCATAGGCAAGACTGCTCTGCAAATTGTAGCATGTTACAGGCCACCCTCACAAACTCAGGAAACTCACATGGCCTTCCTGAAAACACTAGAGGGATAAATGTATCACCAAACACCATCATACTAGGTGACTTCAATTACCCTAATATAGACTGGGAACACTACTCAAGCCCAAACACCCTAGCCCAAAAGTTCCTGGAATTCATAAACTCAAATGCCATGGAACAACTAGTCACCATCCCCACAAGAGGAGATAACATACTTGATCTCATCATCACGAACATGGGAGCACAATGTTCAACACCGGTAGTATACCCCTCACTGGTGAGATCAGATCACAAACTAATCTCGCTGGAGGTCCTCATCCCACCCCCACCTGAAATAAAAAAGACCACAGTAAAGAACTTCTCAAAAGCCGACTTCACACTTCTAAAGACTAGTGTGGTCTCCTTTCAGGCCCCCGAGGCGGCGGAAAACAATACTCAAGCCGCTGAATCACTTACAAACGCCTTCTACCAGCACCTGCAGGACTGCATGGATAAGGCAATCCCAAGCAAAACAAAGACTCTTTGTACCAAAGGCAAGCGTCCAGTCTGGTGGACCCCAGCCATAAACAAACTCTACAACAAAAGGAGGAAGCTACTACAAGATAGAGCAAAATCCTTAAAAGGTAAGACACCCTTGATCACTATAAGTAAAAAACTAAGAGCTCTCATAAAATCATCCAAAGCAAATTTCGAGAGAAAAATAGCTAAAGACTCAAAAGACAATCATAAGGCCTTCTTTAGCTATGTTAGAAACCTAGGAGGAAACTCCCAGATATGCTCAGAACTAGTTCAAAATGATGTGAAGATTACTGATCCTACAGACATTGCCAACATACTGGCTGACAGGTTCAGTGCAAACTTCTCCCCTCCCCAAAGGAGAGATATCTATACCAAATGAGTGCAGCCCCCAAACATCTCCAGCCCAAGTGAGAACTGCTCTCTCCAAAGCAAAAACACAGCATCCATGGGACCCGATGGTGTCCCCGGCTGTGTGCTCCACGAACTCAATGAGGAATTAAACCCACAGCTAGGACAGCTGTTTAATCAAAGTCTTACCTCTGGATACGCCCAGGAGTGGCGCACTGCAACTGTGGTCCCACTTCACAAAGGCGGTGCCTCCACAGACCCTGGAAATTACCGCCCATTAGCTTGACAAGCCTTATCTGCAAAGCCATGGAGAGGATCATAATGGACCTCATAAATAAAGACATAGGGAATTTGCAGACTTTGGATCCAACCCAGTTTGGCTTTGTCAAAGGCAGATCATGCCTTTTAAACTTGGTTGACTTTTTCAAACAGTCACCAAAGCCATTGATGAGGGAAAGGCAGTCCATACAGCCTACCTCGATCTGGCTAAGGCCTTCGATACAATACCCCACTCGGGTATCATTGAAAAACTCATCAGCTTAAATGTTAACCCATACATCACAAGATGGGTTGCAAACTGGCTGAGTGACAGAACCCACAGGGTCAGAGTTGCTGGCGCCATGTCAGACTCAAAGCCTGTCACAAGTGGTGTCCCACAGGGCTCAGTCCTGGGCCCACTCTTGTTTGGCATCTACTTTTCCAGTACAAGCAAACACAGGAGGGTTATGGCTGACAAAGTTTGCAGATGACTGCAAACTGGGCGCCATAGTAGAAAACACATCTGACACAGATATCCTTCAGAAGGGTCCCACAGAACCGGATAACTGGTGCCAGAGCCACGCCTAAAGTTAAATGCCAAAAATGCATAGTCATACCCTTCGGGAAAAACAAGGTTACCCCTAGCTACCAAATAGGTGGCAATCCACTGAGCACAGAAGAAGTTATCAGGGACCTGGGGACCCAGGTTGATAGTAGTCTGTCATTCGACACCCATGTAGCTAAAGTAGTTAGGAAGTCCTTCTACATTGCCCACCTTATCATGAAGGGATTCTCATCTAGATCAAGGGAGGTCATAGTCTCCCTTTACTGATCACTCATCAGACCAATGATTGAGTACAATGCCCCATTCGAATGTATCTGACCCGACACTTGCAGCAGCTGGAGAGGCCACAAAGTTCCTCACCAAAAGGATAAAGGGTCTCAAAAATCTGTCCTATGCTGCCCGACTGAAAGAACTCCAGCTCTATTCAGTCGCCACCGCTTGCTCAGAGGTGACCTTTGCCTAACATACAAGGCCATGTCAAACCCAGATTTGATGAATATGCTTCACCTCAAAAATCTAGATCCATCAGAGCCACAAGGGCGGAGACTTAAACCTCGACACGGCTATTAATAGGACGTGCTGGAGGGATAGATTCATCACCCAAAGACTCCCTATGCTGTGGAACAAAATCCCGGTACATGTGAGGCAGAGCACCTCGCTGGCCTTGTTCAAGAGAAATCTTGACCAATGGATGGGAGATCGCAGATATACCGCAGGAATTACCTCAGTGTCACTGCTCGACAGAGGCACAGCAAAATAATGGGTATAGTTCCCCATACTAAAGGGGTGGCGTAAGCCACAAAACAATGGGCTAGGCTTATAAATGCCCTCGGGCAGATAGCCTAGTATGAACCTATGAACCTATGAACCTAACAGTAATTAGAGTTACAGACTTATTTTACTTTAGAAAATGTGCAATGTGAAGTTGTTCCACCTCACCGTTCATTCTTTAATGATGGGTTCAGAGACGATCCCTCGGCTCCGATGCGGCAAATTGCAAAGCTCGAGGTCAAGTCCCTCTTCCATGATGCACCTGGAGTTACCTCAGATCTAGTTTGCCACTGCAATAGATCAGAGGTTCTGCATTAGCTTGGGTCAGTAAAACTATTTTTCTACTTATTTAGATAGTTTAAATAGCTTAGGTAGTTTAGCTCTTTCAGCTTTATAGTGTGTGTTACTGTATTTTAGTCCCTTCCCTTAGTGTGTTTTAAAAATTTTCTAGTTGGCCTCTTGTTTTAGGCCTAGTTTAAACTCTTTGCTAGTTGATAGTGTGTGCTTAGTCAGTGACCTTCTGTCACTATATTTGCTAAAAACTTATTTAGTGTATAGTGTTTTTCTGTGTAGTGTGTTTAGCCTTCAGTTTTTTTAGGAAAGGCTTACATTTATAAATACTGTTAGAGTTTTTCTAATTAACAGTAATTTTCAATTACTGGATATTTCTTAGACAGTGTAGTATATATTAGCAGCTGTCTCCCTTTTTTGTATAGCCTGTTCTTATTGTGTGTTGAGAAAGTTGTGGTGACAGTAAAGGCTTTTCCTGTCACATTTATATTTATATTCATATTTGCATTTCTCTCTGTAAGTGCGGTGGTGGTGCTGCGGTAGACGCTGTCTGGTTCAATTCTCAGCTAGAGCATCTTCTGCATGGAGACATGCGTGAATGGGCGTACCTTCGTTGAAGGTTGTGTGTCAGAGCTGGCAACTCGCACGTAAAAATCTACTGCCAATCATTAGTGGACCAGAGTTCCGCTGTGGCGACCCTTAACCGGGAAAAGCTGAAAGACACAACATTTGCATTTCTCTGTGTGTGTGTGTATGTGTGTTTGACTGAGCCTGATTTTATTAAGGCTTTTGGTAGCTAATTATTGTTAGAATTGTTTTGTGTGACAGTAATTCTTCTCCAAGATTTCCAGTGGCTGACCAAGACAAGCACCCCAAGTCTGGGTTTAAGAAGTGCCCAAAGTGTGGCCAAAAGATGTCTGTAACAGACAGCCGTGTAAATTGTGTGTACTGTCTAGGAGCCCTGCATTTGCAAGACAGCTGTGCTATTTGTCATTCCTTCTCCTCAAGGATCCTTCAGAAAAGGAAGAGAAAACTTATCAACAGAGGGTTGTTGAAACTTTCGTTTCAAGAAGCTTTGAGTGACCAAGATGGATCCAGCAAGTCATCAAAGTCTTCTAAGACTTCGGACTCAAAAAAATCTAAAAAATCTTCAACTTCAGCTCCACTGCCATCGGAGCCGACAGTCTTTTCCTTTCGGAGCCAGTCCCCAGTCTTGGAACTGGTGTCTGAAGCTCCTAAGAGTCCATTACTTCAGTCGGTACCACTTTCAGTGCGCTCTTCTTGGTCCTTTATCAGCCTGTCAGATCTGGATGTGGATTGTGTGGTGCAGAAGCTGTTATCAGCACCGGCCTCGGCAAAAATTTTATTGGCTTCGACCCAAATGGCTTCTGAGCCGAAGACCATTACACCAGCTTAAACTATTCCTCCTCCGAGCCATGCTGGTCCTTCGGAGCCGGACGAGTCAGACTTGATGATAGTGGAATCCTCGGAGCCGATGCCTGCTCCAGTGTCTTCAGCTCCGTGCACTCTGATGTCCTCGGTGCCGATCGAGGACTCTAGGAGCCGACACTCTCTGGTCGGGTCCAGGGAGGATAGTCGGACCAACTTGTCGGCTCCGACTCTCCGTCTTGAGGCTTCAGCTCGGATGGGCTCGGCTCCTACTTCTGGTTTGGAGCCCACTGTCCCGGTGCCAGGGCATCCGTCGGTTCCCTCGCACAGGAGCAGAGGTGCTTTCGATGCCGTGAGGAGAGTCATGTCTCCTAAGACATCCTCAACCTCAGGTCTGGGTTCCTCCTCCCTGAAAGCGCCTGTGTCTGCTCCTGCTTCACACATGCTGACCAAGCGTGGAGACCCAGAGCCTCAGGAAGCCCCATTGGGTGGCCCTTGCTCTTCCGAGACCTCACCAGAAGCTTCCACTGATGAAGTTCCTAGGAAGAGGTTGTGTAAGAGGAAACATCTAGACTCCCCTCAGGAGCCTCTAACATCGGATACTGACTTAGATGAGTCAGAAGGGTCCCCACGGTCCCCCTCTGAAGATATCTCATTTGCTGAGATACTTAAAATTCTTAGGCAAGGGGGTGACTGGCAGTCCAAAAGCCCTACTGAGGATGAGTCCGTTCTCCTGAAGGCTTTTGGGTCTCAGCCCTCCACCTCTTGGTTGACTTAACCCTTCGATGAGCTTATGCAGCTGGTCTCTCGAAGGGCATGGGAGTCTCCGGATACCATGGAGCCTGTCCCTAGGAGGCCTAATAAGTTAATTTCTGCCCTTCTTGACAAGTCATTTTTAACAAAAGGTGTTCCAGTTGATGCCATGGTGGTGGCACAGCCACCAAAAAGGAAATGTCTGAAACTTCCTCGTCTGTCCATCCTCCTAACGGGGACTCTAGGATCATGGATAGATATGGGAAGCGCATGTTTAGTTCAGCCACCTTTGCTCTTCGTTCGCTCAATTACTTAACCCATTTTACCGGTTACAAAGAGATCTCCTTAAGGAGCTAGGAGGTGCTCTTCATGGTACAGTAGCTGCAGGAGCTTGTGACAGAGTTGCTGCCCAGCTTGCTACTCTCGGTTCTATAGTAAACTCATCCATGTGCGTCATCTCATATGCAGCCGATGGAACGAGTAGAGCAAAGGGTACAGGAGTCGCTCTTAGGCGACACTCCTGGATGCGCTTGTGTTCCTTTGTGGAGCCCTTCAAGTCTTCCTTCATGAATGCTCCTTTTGATGGCTCATCCTTTTTTGGCCTTAAGTGAAGGAAACCATAACCAGGTGTGAACAGGACGGAAAGACACTGTCTGCCGTCTGGGTCTGTTTTTCCACCCCTACCAGACCCTACCCTAAGGGTCAAAGGGGAGGAAAAATGTGGTTCCAAAAAGCCCAAGGAGCCTTTCAGGACACACGTGGGGAACCCCGCTCCAGAGGCGGAGGAGGGGGCAATAATGAAAGACCCCGCCCTCACGACAGAGATCACTTCTCTGGGAAGCCCTACCAACGTTCCTGAAAGGGGGCCCAACTATCCTGCTCTGGAGGCAGTCGATGGTTGCTTATCTTTGTATCCAGACACCTGGCTCGAAATAACAAAAGACAGCTGGGTACAAAGTATGATTTCCAGGGGATACTTCATCCCATTCGTCACACCCCCTCCACCCATAAGAAAAATCCCAGACGTTCCACCCAGTTACAGGGAACAGGCAACAATAGAGGTCCAAACGTTGCTTTCAAAAAGAGTCACTCAACCAGTCCCAGCAGAACAGACAGGATCCGGAACTTACTCGATTCTTTTTGGTTCCAAAAAAGACAGCGGACTGGAGACCCATATTGGACCTCAGCAGACTGAACAAATATGTAGAGAAAGAGAAGTTCCGGATGGTCACGCTTCAGTCTATACTTCCCTTCTTGGGGAAAGACAATTGGATGTGCTCTGTAGATCTGAAGGATGCGTACTACCACATAAAAATGGCCAGGCCATCCAGGGATCATCTGTGCTTCCGTCTGGGAGCCAATCATTATCAGTTTTGAGCCCTGCCCTTTGGTCTCACTTCAGCCCCCAGAGTGTTCACCAAATGCATGGCAGTGGTCACGGCTCACCTGAGGCGTCTAGGATTCCAGGTGTTTCTGTACCTAGACGATTGGCTCCTTACCTCCACCACCAGGCATCAACTCATTCAGGCCAGGAAGTCCACTCTGTCACTCTGCAGTCAAGTGGGCATTACAATCAACTCAGAAAAATTGGCCTTGTCGCCATTGCAGCTTATCGGTTTTATCAGGGCAGAGTTGGACACCACCACCACTACAGTAAGGCTTCCAATAGAAAGAGTCTTTGTCCTTCGTCAGCACGTCAGCATTCTGATATCAAAAGACAGAGCACCAGCATCAGATGTTCTGAAATTATTAGGCATGATGGGCAGCAGCAATTCTAGCCATACCACTAGCTCACATGCACATGCGGTTACTACAATGAGTGCTGTTCGCTCAATGGTCTTACCAAGAGCTTCCCATGTCTCACACAATAATGATGACAAATTCCTGCAAGAAGGATCTTCATTGGTGGTTGATTTCTCATTTGTGCTACCCCCTCCAGCGGCCACAGTGACCACAGCCACTTCCCTGATAGGGTGGGGGGGCATTGTCAGGAAAAAACAGCCCAAGGCACATGGACCGATCAAGAGAGACATCTGCGTATCAATGTACTGGAGATGAGAGTGGTACTTTTGCCATTTCAGTACTTAATCAGGACTCTCTTCCTCTAGGTACAATTGCAATTTAGACAGACAGTGTGTCGGTGGTCTGGTATTTGAACAAACAAGGAGGAATCAGGTCCTACTCCCTTTATTGTGAGGCTCTCAGAGTATCGCAGTGGGCTACATCCACCCAGTGCTTCCTGTTGGCAATGCACATCCTCGGGAAATCCAACGTGATAGCAGACGAGCTGAGCAGGACAATCTTGTTACCCCATAAGTGGTCCCTCAAACAACAAATAGCGGACAGGATTTTCCAGAGGTGGGGCCAGCCTTGCTGCAACCTCTTTGCCAGACACATGAACACGAAATGCAGAAGCTATTTTGCCATGATTCCTCCTCCGGGATAAGCCCCAAGGGACGCACTCGTACACGATTGGCCTCTGGGTTTCTTCTATGCATTTCCACCGATCCCATTGATACCTAAGGTTCTACAGAAAGCAGAAACCCTGGGAAGGACCATCATTCTCCTAGCCCCTCATTGGCCTTGTCAGATTTGGTTCCCCTTCCTTCGACTTCATCTTTTGGAGGACCCCTGAATTCTGGACCCAGTTCCACACCTTCTGACACACTCATTAGGGGGAACTTCATTCCTCTCTGCAGTCCCTGAAGCTGACAGCTTGACTTCTCCAATTCCCATCATAGCCAGGTTCCATAACCTTTTGCAATGAGAGGAAGCAAATTCTCTTATCCTCTCATAAATCGTCTACAAGGAAACTATATCTTAGCAAATGGAAAAAATTGTCTATATGGGCCTCTAAAAACAATATTGATCCTTATCAAGCCCCTATGGCCTCCATTTTAGAGTTCTTAACTGATTTTCAACAAAAGAGCTGCAGCAGCAATAGTTCATGTTCAGCTGGCTGCTGTTTCTAATTTTCATCTTGGATTCGAAGGATTGAATATCATGTCACACAAGTTATCCAAAGCCTTTCTCAAAGGGACCTTTCATATTAGACCACCTGTGAAATCTCTCTGTTCTCCATGGAACCTAAATGTTATACTTTCCCGCATAATTCTTCCACCATTTGAACCAGCTTCCTCATGTGACCTAAAATTTTTGTCATGGAAAACCATGTTTTTAGTAGCTATTACTTCTGCCCGTAGAGTGTCAAGAGCTTCAGGCTTTATCCATCAAGCCTCCTTATTTGATATTTCATGCTGACAGAGTCTCACTTAGAACAAACCCCTCATTCTTGCTCAGTGTTTGCACTGAAACCAATCTCAACCAAACTATTGATTTGCCAGTCTTCTTCCCCAACCAAACAGTTTAGAGTACATGCTGCACAAACTTGATGTTCACAGACAGCTCAGATTTTATTTGGATAGAACAAAAGATTTCAGGAAATCAGACCAGCTTTTTTGTTTCATTTTCAGATGCCAGAAGAGGTAGACCAGTGGCAAAACAACTCTTTCTAAATGGTTTTCTGATTGTATTACCTTTGCTTATTCAGCTGCTAACATGCCTTTACAGCATAAAATTAAAGCTCACTCAACCAGAGCTGTTTCTACATACTCTGCCTTTTCTGCCAAACTTCCTATTGATAACATTTGTGCAGCAGCCACTTGGTCAAAACCTCATACCTTTATCACTCATTACAAAGTTGATAAGACCTCCAGAGACATGGCTTCCTTTGGATCTACAGTCCTGAGAAATATACTCCCGTGAGCCACCCGAGGTTGATGGTGCTTGTGACACTACCCATCAGTAAAGAATGAACGGTGAGATAAAACAACTTCACATAAAGAAGTTCTGTACTTACCATAAAGTTCCATGTGAGTTGTACATCTCGCCTTCATTCTTACGTCCCTCCCTCCTACCCCCTCCTGGGCTGTTAGATGCCCGAGATGCTGGTTCCATCCTGGTTGCTCAATCCTTCTTTACCTTTCTCTTGAGAATGAAAGAATGACATATGGTATTATTATACGCAGCAAACAAGATCTGAGGTAACTCCAGGTGCATCATGGGATATGGACTTGGCCTCGGGCTATTTGAAGACCTCGAGCTTTGCAATTGGCCTTATCGGAGCCGAGGGATCGGCTTCGAACGCATCAGTAAAGAATGAAGGCGAGATGAACAGCTCACATGGAACGTTATGGTAAGTACATAACTTCTTTTTATTTTGCATTTTCTTATTCTGTTAACATCTCAAGTTAGCAGCACTGAAATTTTAAAAAGTCTCTCTGATTATTTCTGGATTTGTCCCTGATTCTGTTGAGATTTGTCCCTATTTAGTTGAGAGCTATGGATATTACCAGAGAACAGTATGTGTTTTTAGATGTTGAGGATTCTGACAGAAACAGAGGTGACTCTCCTCAGGAATCAATCATCGAGAACTCAGACTTAAGGTGGTGAACCAGAAATTAATCTTTGCTGAAACTATTTCTAGACTCGGGGATGTTGTTTTTTGGGAGCAAGCAAGGAGCTTCCCAGGTACTGGACAAATTTTTTATGAATCTGTTAGAGGATGAGGTTCCTGTGCACTTATTCCTCCTGTTTGCCAACTCTAGATGACACTTTAAAGCTCTGTGCAAAGCTCCTGACTGACTGCAGTTCCAAAGAAAGTGTGGGTGATAACTCGAAAAACATTTCTACAGGGACAGGCTGTCTCTGCAACCTCCTTTGTGTCGGCTTTGTCCTCCCACACCTTCTTTACTTTGTGTACTAATTCCACTAATTTCCCAGTTTGAGTACAAAGGAGAGAGAGATTTAACAATGAAAAAAAACTATTTTGCTATAATCACACAGTGCAATATATATATGGAAAAATATTCAGGGATTGCACGGGTCAGAAATGTTGGAACTTGGGGAAACTGCATTCTTGGTGGTAGCTTTCACTGAATAATTGATCTTCCTTAATATGCATGTGTAACCTGTAGAACATAGATAAGCATGGACATCTGTGGAAAGTAAAGATCATCAGAGGCAAAACAAAGTTTTGCATCGTATTTGCTAATATAAATACCCATTATCCGTTGCTGTAATGTAGTCTAATATTTTAGAGTGTACTGATCTGTTGCACATTTTCTTGGTGTGTTTAATCTTAGGTGTTAATGCTGTCAGCAAAGTGCAATAATTGTTAAATTGCCTATATCATTGTATATTTATAAATGTGGCAGTAAATAAGGTGGTGTCATGTTTTTCCTGACTGATTAATTGTTTTTTAATTTACCTAGTCAGAATTTCTGGCTTGGAGGAAGAACTTAAAAATATGAAAAGTTCAATATCCAAAGTGGAGCTGGAAAAGCGGAAGCTGCAGGAAAAACTCTCAGAATTAGAAAAGGTATAAATGTGCTTGTTCTATTTTGACGTGTATGTCATATATTTACATTCTGTTTAGAAAACTCTCTTTATATTAGGAAAATAGAGTCTAAACACATATGTTAACATTTCATAGTAAGTTCTCAGTGTAATAGCTGATGGAGTAAAGTGGCAAAATGGTTGTGTAGTGTTAGTGCTATGTTGTGATGCATCACAATTAGGCCGTTTTTTCAATTTAATTTTGAATGTGGCACTGATGATCCAAGTTTTTTTACCTTTTATTTCAATGAAGAGCTGTCAGTGGTAAATAGAAAAGGTGCAGTTAACCAGCATTTCTGTATTCTCTTGTGATCTGGATGTAGACAACTGTTAATTGTGAGGAAATCGTAGCAGATGTAACACTGCTCAGTCGATATCCACTGTAGTGTGGGTGCAGGTTATTACTGGTTTCACTGCATGGTCTGCCTCTTGTTTTAAAACTTTGAGGGACCTTCTTATATCTTTGCTAGTACTTCTAGATAACTCTCCACTGTGGTGCTGAGGTCCCCTCCTCTTTTGGCCTGTGCCAAGACAGAGCACTTGAGACCATTTCCTCCAAAAGCATGTTCCTTATCTCAAATGTGTGCTGCTGAAGTTTTGTCACCTGTAACAGAGAAAAAGAGATAGCAAGACGACAGAAAAAATAAAAATGGAGAAGGGTCCCTTTACTGTTTTACTTTCTGAGATGGCTTTTGTTGAATTTTGTAGCCACTGAAAAGCATTGAGCACCTATGAGTATCTTATACTTCATAAAATGTAGTGACTAAATAAGATACTGTTAGGCCAATAGACCAAATGTCAAAGTGACTTCAGTGTTTGTATTGTTTTATAGTTACTGTTGCTGTGAGCAGTGCTTGGCACTAATATTTGATTGATTTTTCTCCTTTTCTTGTCGAATGCATTTGTTTTTTATGTTAAGGACCCACTGCTTTGTGCTTTCTGCTGAATTATTATCCCCACTTTTGTAACTAGCCTTAAGTTGGGACAAAGAAAGTAAGGAGGTAGAAACCTGCACATCTCTTGATTTTTCCTTAGCTTTAGTGGTAATATGCGATAACATCTCTCTCTCTCAGTCCTGTGTGCTCTTATTCCAGGTCCCATCCCTTTAAAGTTTTTTTTAATGCATTTATCTCAAAGAAAGCTAATATTTTGAAAGATCTGAATAATTGAAACATCTGAAAATTTTGAGTCCAAATCCTATTTATAGCAAGGGTATGATTTGCAGTCTGTTTACCTGAGTAAGTGAAATGCAATCCAACTTTCATTTTGCTGTTTTTTTTTTTTTCTTTTGCAATCACACTTCTGCCTCACAGGCCTCTGCTATGAAAGTCCTGCTGTGATGGTGTGGTTTTGCCTTTTTCTTGGTACTTCTCTATGTATGGACACATTTCCATGCCCTGATTTAATTTCAGTAAGTTATCCTAAAGACTGTGTACCATTGTTATTTGTTCAATTTATTATGAAAAAAGGTGATAAGAGAATATGAATATCATTGAATTTCCACATAAAGCAGCATTTTCAGCAGCATTTTTTTTAGGTTGCTGAGGAAAACCACATTTGGTTATTTGAGTCTGCCTATGAGTTGGAGCTTCCCCTTCTCGGCCATTCTTTCTTCTCTCTTGGACAGCCTTCTGTCTTCCTAATGATATTTAGGAAGATTGTTGGAACTAATTTAGAGTATGGAAATGTGTCCATGAAGCATTATGAAGGCACAGGCAGAACAGTAGTATACTTGCAGTGTTTATGAAATATGTATATTGCCTTATTTGTTGATATATAGAGAGAAAGCCTTGCCTGTGATGTAAGTGAGGAGAATTTCATTGGAGGCTTGGGCACATGGTGTAGCTAGCATGAAAGGAGAAGTGAATTTTTTTAGCTTTCTGCTATCTTCTGCTGATTGTCAGCTCTTTCTTCAATCACTTAGCTGGGCCCATTCATTCCCCTTCAGCTCTCAGAGGAGTTGGAGTCATTTTAACTATGAAGACACTGCCACCCTGCTTATTGGATGGATCTTAACCGTACCACCCTCATGCCTGCTCCAGGCTTACTTTGCACATCTGAAAATGTGAAACAAACATTCCCACTTCTATAATGATGTGCCTGCCTTAAGGCTCGACCCTGCAGAGGTGTGCAGTTAAATTTTATGAGACCATGAGCTGCCTTCACAATAGCACATCGCCACCTTGGTGTTCCCACCCCCCATCCTGATCGGCTGTACACTCTGCCATGTTCTGTAGTTTGCATTGGCTGATGGGCATGCTTACCCTGGCATACAGAAAGGTGGATGGATATAACTTCATCATTTGTCTCCCTCCCTTTGTTAACTCCCCCTTTGCCAGGTCCACTATTTGTACTCAAGTAACCTGGGTCTTAGACAGTGTTCCTTCATTCTACACTACAGAGTCATTGCTGGCACAGGCAGAAAAGGAATAACTAGGTATTGCCTGTTTGTCTTAGGAGGAGGGTACAGTGACATGGTAAGGGTGTACAGCTACCAGTGATGATACAATAACTTTGAAAGAGCCAGTGCAGCTGTGGATTAGCAGGCTAAGAGAGCATAAATAGGTGAACACTTTTACTTCAAATGTTGTGCACACATCTACATGCATGGCATGTCATAAGGCAGTAGGACTTAAAAGAAAGCCCCAGATGGAGTGGCTGCAGTATAATGGCCTTGGGTTTTCTATTTTTTTCCTCTTTTTGCAGAGGTGTTCGTATCCCACTAACAATGAGGTGTTCTTTTCCAGAGAGACAAGACTCAGCAGGATAAGAATACATCTTTAGTACCCCACCTCAGATGTGGTAGCCCCAGTAAGAGAAGGAGCAATGGGAAAGTCAAAGTTCTGAAGTCAGTTGTAGCTAGCCAGAGTAAAAAAAAAAAAAAAATCACGTTTCTTTTCCTTATACTTGTGAAGGCATTCCTTAACTAAGCTTGTGTTATGTTTGTAACTGTTATAGTTATGCTTTGTAACACACGATCTTGTGGCTGTAGCTGTAACTACCAGAAATTATCTCACTGTAAGGCAGACTTGCATAAAACTGGAACTTTTATAACCAGAGATTTGATTGATTCCTTAATTCTTTTGGAGTAGCCAAGAAGCCTGAGAGGAGTGGTGCACCACATTATTTCCCATCATGGAAGAAGTAATTTTACTCTTCCTTTAGAAGGCAAAGATGAATCAGCAGCAGCTAGAGAGACGTTATACCTGTGCCACTGACTCAGAGAGGGATAAATCCTCAACTTAGGCTCAAGCAATCTCAGTTTGATTAGCAGCTTGGATGTTTGATGGTGCAGGCATGGAGGGATGGGTGTGTCCATGGTTGATCCCTGGTAGAGGCTGCGGATGAGTGGTGAATGCTGTCTACATAAGAGGGATCATTGGCTAGGCTACATGTCAAGGAATGGATGATACTCACCAGACCCATTGCATACCACCCCTTTGGACAGTATGAGTGCTTACAGAGGGTGGAGACAAGGCCTGAGGAAAAACAAAATTGACACTGCCTTAATATTTTGATCACCTTACCCACCATGAACAGACATCAGAATTAGCCCAGGACTGCTTTGGTAGACCTTGTGAACAATGAGGTGCACTGGGGGCAGCTGATGGCCAGCTGAATGGAGCAAAAAAAAAAAAAGTAAAGAAGTTCTGTAATTGTTTTCAACCTGGAAAAAACTAACATTTATTTACCAGTTGTTCCACAAGGGTTTTACAGGTTATAGATGTTTGTGCTGCTGTGCTAAAGGTTTGAACCAAAGACTGGTTTTGGTGAGTTACATAATTCGTTAATAAAGCGAAGGGAGATAGTGAATGAATCAAGCAAAAGGCAACAGATTAAGAGAAAGAGACCTCAGATTGTCAAAAGCAATGGATTTGTGTAGAGCACGTAAGATTATATAATTACTTAGTTTAATTAATTAATAGCAGAAATAATGTGTAAGATGCTGAATATGAGTTGAAGGATTTTAAGTTTCTCTTGCCAATTTAAGGCATTTAGCTCTCCATTTGAGAGAGCAAACTATAGAATGGGTTGTATCAAAATGTGTGATTTAAATGTTGGTCAGTTGGTGAATCTGAATATGTATATATATATATATATATATATATATATATATATATATATATATATATATATATATATATATATATGCTTTTAAGCTTCATGGACACTTTCCATTAACATGTGTTTAAATGCTTGAGTTTTATAGCTTGACCTTATGCTTTTATGTAGTGTGTTACTGATCTACACTTCTACACTGCTTTTATTTATTTCTTTTGCTTTTTGTTATACTTGCTTGTTATACTTGCAATCTAACAGCATGTAAATACAAAAGCTTAATTTTTACAGCTCAAACACACAGGCTTTTGTAGCAAGCTTTTACACCACTCATCCACACAAATTCACTACTTTTACAACATTATTCTAAATTGTTTTACCAGTACTATGATTTTACTAACATAATTTTGATGTTATTTCTCCACTCTTCAGCAGCTTGCTTCTAACTTTTCATTGCCACTTTCATTAGTAAACGCTGCTTTACATGGCTAATTATTACAAGTCTTTTTTTACAAGCTCCTTATGCTTACTTTTATAATGCATATTATCTCATATGTCTTTTTACAAAATAAGATGTTAAGTTGTCAATCTCGCCTTCATTCTTGCTGGATGGGTTCGGAGCCGATCCTCGGCTCCAACTTGGCACTTGCTAAGCTCGAGAGCTAATTTTACCAGCTCGAGGCAACCCTATATCCCATGATGCAAGGCGGAGACTACCCAGATCTCGTTTGCCGCTTCGCTAACGAGGTGCCTTCTTTTACCAGCTCTAGGTAAGTGAATAGTTTTTGAGACTTTTTGTCTACCCCCCTTTAAATTTATATATATAATTGTTTTTTGTTAACTTTAACGACTTACTTTAACCCTATTCCCGTCAGTGTTCCTTTTTTTTCCGAGTATTTTATTCCCTTTCCCTAGCTTAGGCCTTCCCCTCCCTAAATTTTTTCCTGTCAGGGATTGTTTGTGTATGACTGTGTGTTATCCCTGTGTATTTTAAATTGTTGGATTGAGTGTGTTTGTGTGTGTGTTATTGTATTGTGTTTCCTCGACACAGTTTTGTCGAAGGACACTAAGGTCTCAGGCTTCAAGAAGTGTGACTTGTGCTGTCAGAAGATGTCTCTGACAGACGGTCACACTTCTTGTGTTTATTGCCTGGGACCTTTGCACCTGCAGGACTCTTGTGCTATCTGTCATGCCTTCAGCCCAAGAGTCCTGCAGGAGCGAAGAAACAAGCTGATATTAAGGGGCTTATTAAAGCCCGAGAGCTCCCCGACTAAGTCGGCGCCGGGGAAACCCTCGAAACCTGTTAAACCTTCGGCTCAGACTTCCAAGCCGTCGGCTTCAGGTTCACCCTCACCAGGGTCGAGATCAGCTCCGGCCGGAGCCGATCCTTCCACCTTACCAGTCTCAGTATCGGCTCCATCCGGCGCCGATACTGCCCAATCCAGACATTCAGTGTCGGCTCCGTTGGCTCCATCGATCTCAAAAAAGAGATCTCGATCCCCTTCAGTGGAATCCATACGTTCGGCTCCGAGATCACCCTTGCTCTCGGAGCGGAGCCATCGGAGCCGTTTTTCTCGGTCGTCCAGGCTGTCCGATCACGACCTCGAGAGAGTGGTGAGTAGACTATTAAAGTCTCAGGCATTGGCCCAAATACTCCATAGCCATCTCAACAGACGGTAGCTATTTCACATCCACCAAACATTCCTCCTTCGACTCCCTTACAGAGCTTGGAGCCGGAGCTCCTCGGAACCGGCACCATTGTAGCTTCGGAGCCGATACCACCCCTTTCGGCTCCGTCGTCCTCTGCTCCGATTTCCTCCTTGAGACCTTCATTGGAAGGATCCGGGCATCTGGTCTCCCTCGTCGGCTCCGAGGGGGCGAGTGGCATCGGACCCTTGTCCGACCCCGTTCTCCCTCTCGGAGCTTTGGCGTTGGTGAGCTCGGCCCCAACATCTGCCTCGGAGCCTTCCCTCTCGGTGAGGCCTCGGTGAGGCCTGGGGTTCCTATCTCTTCGGAGCGGGAACTTTCTGGTCTCTCTGACGGGGGAGCTTTCGAGGTGATGAGGAGTGTACTAGCCCCTGGGCTTAGTCAACGGACAGTTCCATCAGCTCCTCCCACTACAGTGCCTGCTGACGTCTCTTCTCACTCTCTTGCTCCCGGACCCAGAGATCCAACGCCTCAGGTTTCCCCATTGGGAATATCTTCCTCTTCCAAGGCTTCTCCTGATCCGTCAGGTGAACCCCCGCGTAAGAGGACATGTAAGAGGAAACATCTAGACTCCCCTGAGTCTACTACATCAGATACTTACCTGGATGAGTCGGAGGGATCCCCAAGGTCCTCCTCTGAGGATGTCTCATTCTCAGACATCCTTGAACTCCTTAAGCAGAGGGGGAACTGGCCCTCCCTTAATCCTTCCGAGGACGAGTCAGTATACCTGGAGGCGTTCGGATCTCGACCCTCCACCTCCTGGGTGTCTCCGCCTTTCGACCCTCTTATGGAGGTAGTGGCTCGGAAGGCGTGGATGGCTCCGGATTCGGTTGGAACCTACCCCTAGGAGGCCTTCAAAATTTATTACGGCCCCACAAGATAGACAGTATTTAACAAAGGGTGTCCCAGTTGATGCCATGGTGGTGGCTGCTGCCACCAAGAAGGAACTAGCTGATCCTTCAGTACCTGTCCATCCTCCTAACAAGGATTCTAGGACTATGGACAGGTACGGCAAGCGGATTTTTTCTTCAGCGACTTTTGCCATGAGATGGCTGAACTACTTATGCCACTTCACCCGCCTCCAAAGAGATGTTCTGAAAGAGTTGGGATAAGTTTTACAGGATCCGTCAGCTGCTGGGTCTCAGGATAAGATTAGCTCACAGCTAGGAATCCTTAACTCCATTGTTAACTCCTCCATGCGGCTCATTTCTTATGCAGCCGATGGAGCGAGTAGGGCCGCAGGCAGAGGAGTGGCTTTAAGGCGTCAGTCCTGGATGCGGCTTTGTAATTTTGCAGACCCCTTCAAGGTGTCCTTCACAAACTCCCCCTTTGATGGGTCGACCTTGTTCGGACCTCAAGTGAAAGACACTTTGACTAGATGCGAACAAGATGGCAAGACTCTTTCTGCCTTAGGAGTCCGTTTCTCCACCCCTTCAAGACCTTACCCCAAAGGACAGAAGGGAGGGAAAATGTGGTTCCGCAAATCTCAAGGAGTCACGCCTGACGCACAAAGTCAGTTTACCCCCAGAGGCAGAGGGGGTAACAATAATAGACGCCGCCCTAGGGGCAGAGGTGGTCCGCAGAATCAGGGTAGCAGAGAGCCTCTTTCTGACAAACCCTTCCAGCATCCCTGAGATGTTGCCCGATTGTCCGCCTTCGGAGGCAGTCGGGGGGAAAATTATCGCTGTACCCAATAGTCTGGCTTTCCCTTTCTCAAGACAAATGGGTACAGTCAATTATATCCGAGGGTTACAAAATTCCCTTTATTCAAACCCCAATTCAACAAAAGGGAACCCTTCCAGACGTTCCACCCGGTCTAAGGGAGCTAGCAGTACTAGAAATATCAAAACTGCTAGTAAAAAGAGCCATCCAGCCAGTCCCAGCGGACCAAATAGGATCCGGAATCTACTCAAGGTTCTTTTTAGTTCCAAAAAAGACAGGGGACTGGAGACCAATATTAGATCTGAGCAAACTCAACAAGTTGGTAAAGAAATCAAGATTCCGATGGTCACGCTTCAGTCCATTCTGCCCTTTCTGGGCAAGGACAATTGGATGTGCTCGATAGATCTTCAGGATGCGTACTATCACATGAAAATTCACAGATGCTCCAGAAGATTTCTCCGCTTTCGGCTGGGGACCAGTCACTTCCAATTCAGAGCCCTGCCCTTTGGACTCACTACAGCCTCCAGAGTGTTCACCAAATGCATGGCAGTGGTTACGGCTCACCTGAGACGTCAAGGATTCCAGGTGTTTCCATATCTAGACGACTGGCTCCTCACTGCCACCACCAGGCATCAGCTTCTCCAAGCCAGAAATTACACCATTCACATTTGCAGATGGCTAGGAATTTCTATAAATTTCGAAAAATCTGCCTTGTCGCCTTGTCAATCTATTACTTTTATAGGCGCAAGATTAGACACCGTACAACTTTCAGCAAAGTTAACAGACCAAAGGATCTTGGATATTCAAAGACACGTCCAGGTGATTCTTCTCAGCAACAAAATTCAGGCCAGATTTGCTCTGAAGGTATTGGGTCTTATGGCGGCCGCTATAACACTTCTTCCCCTTGCCCGCTTTTACATGCGTCTTCTACAATGGATGCTATTCACCCAATGGTCTTTTTAACAACTTCCCATGAGTCACAAGATCATAGTAAGTCCAACTTGCAAAAGACATCTGACTTGGTGGATATTGTCCCCTCAAATCCATCAAGGTAGACCTTTTGTTCCTCTTGCCCCAGTTGCCATGGTTACATCGGACGCCTCCCTGATTGGGTGGGGGGGGCATTATCAGGGCAGAATGGTCCATGGCACTTGGCAACCTTTCGAGTACCATCTGCACATAAATGTTCTGGAGATGAGAGCGGTGCTTTTAACGTTGCAAGCCCTCAACGACTCTCTTCCCCTGGGAGCTATCGCAGTCCAAACGGACAATATGTCCGTAGTGTGGTATATAAACAAACAGGGCGGAACCAAGTCCTATCCACTGTGTCGAGAGGCTCTCAGACTTTGACAATGGGCAATCTCCTCTCACCGGTTTCTGATAGCAACGCACATCCCCGGGAAATCCAACATCATAGCGGACAGATTGAGCAGAGCTATTCTCATGCCTCACGAGTGGTCTCTCAAACAATCAGTGACGGAAGAGATTTTTCAGAAGTGGGGCCTTCCTTGCTGCGACCTTCTCGCTACACCTCAAAACAGCAAATGCCCAGACTTCTTCTCTCTCTTCCCCCTTCCAGGCCATCCCCCCAGAGACGCTCTAACCCAAGATTGGCCCCGGGGACTTCTTTATGCTTTTCCCCCTTTTCCGCTGATACCTCAGCTAATTCAGAAAGCAACCGCCTTGAGAGCCAAGTTGATTCTCATTGCTCCTTATTGGCCTCGACAGATATGGTTTCCGTTCCTACATCATTATCACTTGGTACAGCCATGGCATCTGGACCCGGTTCCAGATCTGCTGACCCACCAGTCGGGTCAACTGCACCAATCCATACCTTCTCTCAACCTCACTGCTTGGTTGCTCCACTTCCATCCTTAGCCAGGCTTCCTATGATTACTAATCCTGTACGGGATATCATTGTAGCTTCCCTAAAATCTTCTACCAGAAAGATTTACACTAGTAAATGGCGACGTTTCTCTTTCTGGGCAAAAGCTAGGAACTTAGACCCCTATACTGCTCCAATTCATTCGGTATTGGACTTCCTAGCTTAGATTTTTCATTCAGGATCCTCTTCTTCCACAGTGAAAGTTCAACTGGCAGCCATTTCAAATTTTCATATAGGCCTTTTGGACCACAACATTATGTCACATAAACTTTGCAAGGCATTCCTTCGAGGTATCTTTTTATTGAAACCTCCGATTAGAGACCCCCCACCACAATGGGATCTAAATTTAATTTTAACATCCTTGATTCTTCCCCCGTTCGAACCTGCAGCTGCCTGTTCTTTGAAATTGCTTTCTTGGAAGACACTTTTTCTAGTTGCCATTACTTCTGCCAGGAGAGTATCTGAACTTCATGCTCTCTGCATTCGTCCTCCCTATTTAATATTCCACAAAGATAGGGTATCTCTAAGGACTAATCCGTCTTTCTTACCAAAAGTGGCATCGCAGACCAACCTAAATCAATCCATTGATCTTCCAGTCTTTTTCCCGAATTATTCTGGTAGAACGGAACAAAAGTTGCATTGTCTTGATGTTCACCGCCAGCTCAGATATTATCTGGACAAAACAAAAATTTTTAGGAAATCTGATCAACTGTTTCTATCCTATGCAGACAACAGGAGAGGCCTTCCAGTTTCTAAGGTAACTTTATCTAGATGGCTGTCTTCTGTGATCACTTACATTTATCAGCTCAAAGGTAAAGAATTGATTTCTAGGCCAAAAGCCCATTCTACCAGAGCTCTAGCTACATCTACAGCTTTTCAGGCTAGACTTCCAATAGACACTATTTGTGCAGCAGCCGCATGGGCCTCTCCTCATACCTTTGTTTCACATTACAAATTGGACTTAGCCTCCAGAGACAGAGCGAATTTTGGTTCCACCGTTCTCAAGAGTCTGTTCCATTGAGCCACCCAGGATAGAGGTGCTGGGGACGCGGTCCCATCCAGCAAGAATGAAGGCGAGATTGACAACTTAACATTTAGAAGTTATGTACCTACCATAACGTTCCATGTTAGTTGTCTTCTCTCGCCTTCTTTCTTGCGTCCCGCCCTCCATCCCCCTAGCCTGGTCAGACCGGGAAGATTATGCATCTTCTATTAAGAGGTTATTCCCCTTTTTCTAGCTGTTCAACTCCTAGTGTCACTAGATTAGGTTGATTCTTTCTAGAGGGTTATGATGTTATCTAGTATTATTATTTTCTTCCTCCTCTTCAGTTGGAAGAAAATATTACTATTTCTTTAGCTACCAAACGAGATCTGGGTAGTCTCCGCCTTGCATCATGGGATATAGGGTTGCCTCGAGCTGGTAAAATTAGCTCTCGAGCTTAGCAAGTGCCGAGTCGGCTCCGAACCCATCCAGCAAGAAAGAAGGCGAGAGAAGACAACTAACATGGAACGTTATGGTAGGTACATAACTTCTAATTTTTTTAAACTGCTTGTTTTTATTTACTGTATGCCACATTTTATGTTTGTTAATAGCATTTTTTATTTTTTCCAACTGGGAAGAAGGTGCGTCTCTTATGCTCGATACTCATTGGCTTCAAAACTCTAATGTAATTCTTTCAGGGGCAGGGTTTTCTAGTTTTGATAATTTGCATTTGCCTTTATATTGCTGATAAGTTTTGTAATTTACACATTTCTGAAGAAGTCCTTGGATATTAAGGATGAAAGTGCTAAAATAAAATCGGTTCCGTTATAAGAATTTCACAGTGTTCTGCAGTTTATTTTCCATGCCGTTGAAGTGTGAGTTTTATTTGTAATTTTTCTTCAACTAGTCCTTTCAGTTTGTGCTTCATATATATATATATATATATATATATATATATATATATATATATATATATATATATATAAAATGTATATATAGTAGCCTAAATGGCTTACCTGTAGAGGCTTATACAGTTGGGGGGGGGGGGGTCTGTTAACATTCACTCGTGTAGGTATTTTTTTTTTCCCGGGGGGACTACCGAAAACCGATAAGCATGTTATTTCATTAATTCCTAAACCAGGAAATGACCCAACATTTGTGGGTTTATATTACTTCATTTTAACATTGAAACTCCCATTATAAGCAGTTCACAGTTATAATTGCCATTAGGGTAGCTTTGATATTACCCAACTTGAATGACCCTGATCAGTCCAGCTTTATTCCAGACAAATCCACTTTTAACAACCTGATCAGAACTGAGTTAGTTCTGAAAAAACATATGCCCAAAGATGCCTATGTTATTAGTGAGTTTTGACACACTCAAGGAGTTTCACAGTGTGAGCTGACTTTTTCTGCTTGAGATGCTTAAGATTATGCACCCCCCCCCCCCATTTATTCAGGCAGTTGAGTCCCTGTACATTCATTGTAAGACAAGGGTGGGTGGACATCTGTGTTGCATTATTCCAGTTGAGGATTTATTTATACAAATCAAAGTAAAGTTTTGTCACATGTCGATGGTCTGTTGATATACCTTGCAAGGCCTAATCATGACTTGCAACTAGTCACTGACATCCAGGGAGAATTCTGTGAATTTTCAGGTAGAGTAATAAGACGAAGTTAGTCTGGATGAATCAAAACATGAGAGAAGATATGATAATAAGGTTTCCATTTCTGAAGAAGAGGAAGAAGAATGAATAATTTAGGTGCTTGGGACTGATTTTAGCACACAGTATTAAGTCTGTAGTTGATCACAACTGCAGACATATTCCTTAACTATAAAGAGATCCTGAAGAAACAGAAGGGGGTATCTTTGGATTTTACAACAAAGATTACAGACCTTAAATTAAGTTATCCTTCTACTTACTTTATTCTTGACCCAGGGTGCATCATGGGGTCCCTTTCCTAACTAGTTCTGACATATTTAAAGAAAATATGTACCAAATTTATATGGACTGGGAGCAATTAAACACGGTATTGGGAATTGATGTCCATCCCAGCATCAAAAGAGAGTCTTGAATTCCAGAATTTCATTTGCTATACAAAACTAGCCATTCTAAGAAATATATTTTAATACCGATAATTGCACTCCAGTCTGGAAGCAACTGATTTTTGAATAGTCAGGAGGAAGGGAGGGAAGGAATATGTCGGACTGAAGGCTTTGGTGGATGTGGAAGGAAAGCTTGAGAAGGATCTATATTAGGTCAGTTTGAAGAAGCTTTTAGAGTGACAAAGGTAAAAAACTAGATAGGTGATGTTTGCCAGTTGACGATGAAGATTAAATTACTAAAAGATTCTTTTGACAATTGCTTAAGTCATATCCCTAAGTTGGTTCTTGAAGGACCTTTTGTACACAGGGAAACATTTAGCTTGAAATAGTTTTTCCATTATGCATAACAGAGATCCAAGGAATGGACTTATGTTTGAATTGGCTAGCCACCTTTTTTTTTTTTTAATCTGGACTATCCAGAAATCTGAGCAGTTGTCCAGTAGTCTAGGAAGCACTCTGCAAAGTCAAGTATTCTGTTTAGCAGCACAAACAGAATGAAGTGTCATATTAGACTGACTTTGTTTCAAGAAAAGCATCACTAATGTGATGTGATCAAGTCCAAAGAAGGAAAAAAAAAACAAGATGATGATCTGCTTTGCACTGATGAGCCCATCATTTTCGTCGCAAAATAGTCATGAAGGTGGGCAGAGTGGGCTGATAAGAGAGGCATAGCTGGGGAGATAGAAGGGATGGAGTTTGCTATGGCTGGGTCTGAGGGTTCTTTACCTGCTTTGAGTCATAGAGCCACCACAGCTTTCTTCTATGATGCTGGTACTTCCCCCTTTTAAAATATTGTCAAACAAAGCCTTCCAGATCTTTATCACTTTCCTCCCTCCCAACAGAATAACATCTATTCCTGGACATTTCCCTGTGTTTTGATTTATACATCACCATTTTTATCTCCTGTACTCTTATCTCAGCTATTGGTTCTGTTTATTCCTCTTACCTTGGCCTAATTAAATCTTCCATAAATGTTTCCATTTGTATATTTTCTTGGTTTCCACACTCTTCTGCTTTATATAGGTTTTCATAACTTTCCAAAGTATTTCTAATACCTGTTTAGGGGATCTGTTTTTTTTTTTTTTTGTTACAGGCTTCTAAATTTGAGACAACCCTTTCTACTTTCATATGCCTAAGTTGTTGTGTGTTGACCATTTTTTGTGCTCTGGAATTGTTAGGAAAAAAATAGTTGCTTAACAGCAACTTTGCTAAACATATGCATATTACCCAAATACTCCCTTATTTTTCCTTTAGTACTTTACAGTTGCTCCTTCTCTTCTTGGAGATTCCCCTTATTGTACGATACTTTTAACCTTAGTCAATCACTTTAAATAACTATTACTTTTATTCCCATATCGCTTTCTCTCTCATTCCTGCCATACTTTTAAATTACATTTTCATTCCATCCCAGTCACTAGCTATCACTTCTGAAAAAATATAGCTTCCCTAGTAATTTTGGAATTTCCACTGCTCATTCCTTAAATTCATCTTTTACATTTAAGTTGAAAAGTGCCATTGTCTCAATTTTACTTTCTTTTCCTGCATCTTTACCTCAGTTTTCTAAATGGTACATGATCTGAAATAGTTGTGTGTGTTTAAAGGCTTTCACTTAAGTATGCCTGCTTCTATGAGATGTAATCACTAGCCCAGTTTTTGTATCATGCGGATTGATATATCATTCTAAGTGCTTACTACTGAATTCATGTAGTCTGTACCTAACATTTTCCTGTATTTATTCAGAAATCTATCCTCTTTTTGTTATGTTTTCCCTTCCTGTTCCCCAGTGCATCCCCACTTTTGCAAATGCAGTTCTAGTTTCCAACCATAAATAATAATCCTTGCCGTAAACTGGTTATTTCTCTAAGAATTCTGTCAAGCTGTATGATAGCAGTTTTAGGTGGAATACAGACACATGCTGTCATAATTTTCCACCCTGTAAATAACATTTTATTACCACAAATCTACCATTATTATTTTTTTTTTCATCTGTTTCTACTGGAACCCTCTAGCAATCAGTGTTTTAGTCCCTGATATTCTGGTGATTCTCTGCCCTGAAGTCCTTTCTTTGTCAAATGAACAATGCTCATTTAAATCCAAATATGTTTCCTGCAACATTCTGTTTGTAGCCTACACCTTTTAATAGAATTCAGTTTTCGTTGTTTTTATTTCTGTACTTGTAATGTCATTAACATTCCATGATAATATGAATAGAGTAGCCATTATGCTAGAAAGCTATTACTCCCAGCTGCTTTACCTGATAGAGCTTTTGAATGTAAATCCAACTTTTAGCTTATATACAGACAGTGGCAGACTAATTGCTTATGTAGTTGCTTTTTTCATCTCCATCACATTTTCAAGACTTATTCAATGAAAATGGTCAAACTAAAACTTAAAATAGATTTTCAGAACCTGCAACCCCTTTAACTGAGAACACACACAAAAATACATACATTTTCAAAAAATGTTTACTTCTCCAGATGAGGGTAATTTCCCCAAAACGACGGCTGCATCCACACACATTACCTAATCTAAAATGGTTATTCATACTATAGCACATTACAGCTGTGTCCCCACTTAATTGCTATCTATTCTTTTCATACCTCTATTCCCCTGCCAGATGTGAAAAACAACTTGCATGCTTTCAGTGATCATTCATTTTTAGCCTTAAGCAAAATTTGCACTGGCTACCTTTAAATAAATAAACTAAATTGTGTATTGTTATATTAAATACATTAAAGTACTTGGACTGCCGAAGAGGACCTACTTGTATAAATTAATCACGTCCCACAGTTTTAAACGTCATTTGTTTTTCATTGAACTATTTCCCTGTGTACCTTTAAATGTTAATTACACTTTACCTTAGAAATGTGTCTGAGTCAACAGTGTTCAAACCTGTCATGATTAATTGCTTTCACCTGCATACTTTTCATCTCCAAGTAAAAGCAGTAATTGGTTTGCAGATGTATGAAGGAATCCTTGTATATTTCACTTAGTACACACCACTCAGCTCATTCATGATTAATGCCTTCACCTGTAGACTTCTTGTCTCCCACTGAAAGACTTTGCTAATGGAAAAAGTAGCTAATGACTTTACAAATACAAGAAAGAACTAGCATTCTCCAAGTTTTTCATAATTTTATCTTATTTTCAACATTATATTTACTTAAAAAAATGTGTATAACTTAAAGCAAGGACATTGTTCATTAACCATATATATATATATATATATATATATATATATATATATATAGGAAAACAGGAGAGCACAACTTCTTCTTTCGGCTTTTCCCGGTTAGGGGTCGCCACAGCAGATCATCTGTCCTGTCCTATGATTGGCAGCGGAGTTTTACAGTGTCGAGTTGCCAGCCCGGCACCCAACCTTCCACAGAAGTCACACACACACACACACACACTCACACCTAGGGCGAATTTAGAGTGTCCAATCCACCTACTGCATGTCATTGGGATGTGAGAAGAAACCGGAGCACCCGGAGGAAACCCACACGACCACAGGGAGGACATGCAGACTCCGCACACATTATATCAAATTTAACATATTTCTGTCCAGCTTTTCTTACCTTTTTACGGTGTAAAGCCTGGGTACCTTACAACTAATAAAAAGTACCTTCTTGATTTACTATCTTTAGCATATAGAGCAGTCATTGATAAGACACCCATATCTCTCATTTAAAATAGCCTTGACTGCATACCATGCAAAACTGCTTCACAGTATACCTTGTAGTGTATGTACATCATGAAATTTGTATAAAGTGTTAGAACAAAAATTATTTACCTAGAGTTGCTTCTTAAAGCCATTCAGTTTTGTCTTAAACATTAATGACACAAAGTAGGACATATGCTTTACTGCCTACCCATCAATTTAAAACCGTCACCAAATTTCCAGTCTTTCTTCACCCACTTCTTGTAAGGCTACATTTTCACGTGTCTGTTATTTTATTTAATAGGATTGTTGCTTTATAATGTCCCATTTC
The DNA here is from genome assembly GCF_019279795.1 of Protopterus annectens. Taxonomy (NCBI): domain Eukaryota; kingdom Metazoa; phylum Chordata; order Ceratodontiformes; family Protopteridae; genus Protopterus; species Protopterus annectens. Next base: position 1,406,041,282 of record NC_056726.1, read on the forward strand.
TTCACTGATTTCACAGTGTTGCTGGCAGTGTGCTTCTATTCCTATGTTGCAGTATCCTTGGTATGGGATTTCCTGCCTTCAGGTGACCCGTACGTCGGCTCCTATACCAAAGCTTTAGCTTGGCTATTCCAGGTGCGTGGGACATCACATGTAAGGCCATAAACCAGTAACCCTGTGAGTGACGTCTGCACGCACACTCCTCAAAACTTTTCAGCCGCAGACGACTTTGCATCGTACGATCGCTCTCCAGACGTCGGATCGACTGTAGATAAGTAACCCGTTGGATTTTTTGCATTTCTAATATTTTACCGATCTTTTGCATTGCTTAGGCTTGGTTGTTGTAACTTTCAGCTGATGTCAGGTAAGAAGGGAAAGTGCCAATGCATGTGCCAGATTCCCCATAAGGACACCCATGACAAATGCGTTTTCTGCTTAGGCCAGGAACACGACCATAACGCCTGCCCTATTTGTAAATCTTTTGCGCCTAAGACCTTGCATAGCAGTCTGACAGCACTAAACCTTTACTTAGAAAACCAGTGCCTCAAACGACTGGCTCTCAGGATGGATCCTGCTTTGGAGGCCGCCCAAGAACCTCCGCGTAAGAAGGCCAAGATGCCTAGGCCTTCATCGCCTGCTGCTTTGCACCCAGATGCCCCACCGGCTGCCGATATAGGAGTTGAGCGTTTGGCGGATCCGTTGCCTCCATCGACCTCCCTTGTGGAGGCCGCTGCACAGCCGATGTCCGACATGTCCACGGAGCTTTCTCAGACACTGACACCTGTCGATGTCGATGGGAACCAGATTTGAGGGTTCCTTTGACCGGGATCCAGACCTCAGATATAGCCGCTGCCAAACCCAGCTCTAGACTGACTCCATCCAAAAAGAAGCAGAAAACTAAACATATTTCACTTGCTTCTGAAGCCCTTCCAGACTGGGAGGCCTTCACCTCCTCTCTTATGCAGGCCTTTATGGCCCTTAGGCCTTCTGCCTCACCCACAACTACATTGCCTCTGCTAAGCCCTAGGCCTACCTCTGCTGCTTCTATTCCTATGGCTCCCCTCCCTGAGGAAGGATCAGAACATAAATCTACCTACTCTTCCTCGGATTAATCCATCTCTTATGCATCCCAGATTGCTTCTCCCAAGGAATACTACTCTCTCGATGAGGATTCTGTGGAAGGGGATTCTCCACCTGAAGACATTACATTTGGTGAAACCATCACCAAAATGAAAGACTACTTCAAATGGGATACTTCCCAGATGACAGAAACCCAAAAAAGATACTTTGAGCTGCTGCAAGTGGAGTCCCCCTCCCCTTCAGCTGTTCCCCCTGTTATTCCTGCATGCTTGGATGCATTTACTGCAGCCTCTAGAACTCCTGACTCACAGCCCCCTGCACCTAAGCACCCAGACTGCTTCTTACAAGGTGCCAGAGGAACAATAATTCCTCATAAAGCCACCTTTAGCAGACCCAGCAGTGATTGCTACTGCCCCTGATAAACAATCTAGGTTGCTACCTTCTACCTCCCTATTGCCCACGGATAAAGATAGCAAATCCAAGGATAGGATAGGCAAGAAGGTGTACACTTCCTCCACTTTGGCCTTCAGAGCCATTAACTATCAAACACACATGCCCAAGTATGCCCTGGACTTAATATCCCAAACCACCTCTATGTTGGCTTCTATTCCTGACAGTCCCATTAAAACGGATATCTCCTCCAAATTATCCTTAGCATTACAAGTGGCTAGACACTCCATAAGATGCAGCTACGATGCTGCAGAAGCTTCTGCTCGCTCTGCAGCATCAGCATGTGTCCTTAGGAGATATTCTTGGCTTAAGACTACAAAATCTGTCAGAGGACTTCAAGTCCAAAATCTTGGATGCTCCACTGGATCACAACTTCCTCTTTGGAAAGCAATCTGCAGACCTATTTAAGAATCTGCAAGAAAAAAGCAAAGAGTTACAGGATACTAAACATCTCCTGGTATCCCCTATACCCAAATTTTATAGGAACTACCCGGCTAAGACTACCTTTGTTAGGCGTAACCCGCATTCTGCTGCCTCCTCCTCCAGACCCAGAAGAGAAACTAGGAGACATTCCTCATCCAGGCCCACTGGCCCACCTCCTCAACCTAGACAGCCATTTCAGGACGGGGGAGGTCCCAATAATGCGTGACTGCCTTGCTCATCTGCCCCTCTCAGCTCGCCTTACCGACTGTTTCCCCTTCTGGCAGAAAATCACCACAGACCAATGGGTATTAACCATTATTCAAAAAGGATATTTCCTATCCTGGAAACAAATTCCCCCCTGGAAAGGCTTTCCTTTCCCCCCCCCAAAAAAACAATGCCATCTCCTTCCACAAATTCTGTCAGACCTGCGACAACAAGGCACAATAGAGCCTGTTCCCACAGGGCAAGAAGGAAAGGGATTCTACTCCCGTCTGTTCCTGGTCCCTCGAAAGGGCGGTCCCTGGAGACCCATTTTGGATCTCTCCTTCCTAAACCTTTACCTGCAGGTACCATCCTTCAAAATACTGTGACTTCCCAATCTCTTGTCCCTCATACCATCAAATGCTTTCATGGCCACCTTGGACCTAAAAGATGCTTACCTGCACATTCCTATCAGGGCCTCACACAGGCACTTCCTGCGTTTCTCTGGTCCATCCTCGCACTTCCAATTTATGGCCTTGCTCTTTGGCTTATCCACTGCCCCAAGAGTGTTTACAAAGTGCCTAGCCCCTGCCATTGCCTTCTGCAGGACCCAAGGAATCCAGATTTACCCATATCTGGATGACATCCTTATCCTGGCACAGTCAGAAGATTCCCTCTTAAGACATCTACACTTCACTATGTCCCTTCTACAAAGCCTAGGGTTCACCCCAAACCTCAAGAAGTCCTTCCTAAACCCAGACAAGGACAAGATATTCCTAGGTTGCAGAATTAATACAGACCGAATGAAAGCCTTTCTCCCACAGGACAAGGTTCTATCTCTAGCTTCCCACTTCCAGGAAGTCTTGTTCTCCCAGACAGTCACTGCAAGGCAATTCCTTCGATTCTTGGGACTGATGGCAGCAACCATCCCCATGCTACCATTGGCCAGAATGAATATGCAAAAACTGCAGTGGTACCTCAGAAATATCTGGTCACAACTCCAGAATCACTTGGAGCAAGTTATTCCCCTTCTTCCCTGTTTAAAGAAGAAAATCATTTGGTGGATCCAACAAGTACAACTAAACCCGGGCCTTCCACTGCAATCTCCTCAACCCACACAAATATTGTTGCATACAGATGCCTCAGACTCAGGTTGGGGAGCCACCTTGCACTCTTAGAGTCCAAACCCAGTGGCAACCTCCCATGAAAACCAAACACAAATGACATCAGTTCTTTTAGCTCTGCCAACCTTCCTACCCCTACTGCTACCTGGTCCTCTTCTGATAGTGACAGACAATACCACTTTAATGTGGTACATCAACAAACAGGAAGGTACCAAGGCATTAATGTGGTACATCAACAAACAGGGAGGTACCAAGGCATACCAATTGTGCAGGCTAGCCCTACTAATTTGGGACCTAGCATCCCAGCACAACATATCCCTGCAAGCCAGCTACATCTCTTCCCAGGACAACAAGCAAGCAGACCTCCTGAGCAGAACATTCTCTCTACAACACGAATGGATGCTGGACAGAACGGTCTTCCTAGACATAGTCCACCGGTGGGGCACTCCACAAGTAGACCTGTTTGCCTCCCTCGAGAACAGGCAACTGCAGACCTTCTGCACAAAGACTTACTCCCCCCAAGCCTGGAGAGTAGACGCCTTTAGTTTCAACTGGGAGGGAAAGTTCCTGTACACCGCTCCCCCTTCCCTCTGATTCAGAAAGTCCCTCTGAAAATCAGGAAGGACAAACCAAAATCTTGCTAGTGACTCCCTACTGGCCAAGGCAGCATTGGTTCCCCCTTCTATAAAATTTAGCCAAGGGCAATCGCTGCAAGTTGCCCCACAAGGTGGACCTTCTGACACAGGACAAAGGAACTGTCCTACACCCACACTTGCAATTGCTTTCCCTGACTCTGTGGGTAATAAATTACTAACCCCATTCAGACACCACTATTCAGAGGACTTGCTATCAGTCCTGAGGGAGGCCAGGAAACCCACTACTAGAAAATCATACCTTGCTAAATGGGAAAGATTTACTCAGTGGTGTCTGGGACAAGAAAGCAACCCTTATGAGGCTGACACCCCCTAGTCCTCTCATATATGTGTCAACTTGTAAAGGGTGGACTTTCCTATTCATCGGTGAAAGTGCACCTCTCTGCATTGTCAGCCTGCTTACCTCTAGATCCTCCCGTGTTAGCCAGGCTATATGTGAAACTCTTCCTTAAATGTGTCTTGCACATCAGACCACCTAAGAAGCCTTTCCCTCCTCCATGGGACTTGAACTTCATAGGTTTATACTAGGCTATCTGCCCTAGGGCATTTATAAGCCTAGCCAGAGTGTGTTTGGCTTTCGCCACCCATTTTAAATTAATTTTGCTATGCCCTTTTTCGAGGTTAGTATACTGTGCCTCTGTCTAACAGTGACACAGAAGTGATACCCGGGGTAAACCTACGATCCCCAATCCACTCATCAAGATTCCTCTTGAAGAGAGTCAATGAGGGACTCTGCCTAAGCTGGACTGGGATTTTATTCCAGAGTGAAGGGAGCCTCTGGGTTATGAATCTGTCCCTCCAGCATGTCCTATTTATTTCAGTGCTGAGGTTCAAGTCTCTCAATCACGTAGCTCGATGGGATTTGGATTTTCTGAGGTGCAGCATGTCCATTAATTCCGGGTTGGACATGGCTTTATACGTCAGGCACAGATCGCCTCTGAGCAGGCAGTATGCCACTGAGTAGAGCTGGAGTTTCTTTAACCAGGCAGCATACGGCATCTGTTTGAGCCCTTTGATCCTCTTGGTGAGGTACTTTTGGGGTCTTTCCAGTTGCTGCAGGTGTCTGGTAAGGTACATCCCAAAAGGAGCATTGTACTCAATTATGGGCCTGATGAGGGATGAGTAAAGAGGCACGATGACCTCCCCTGATCTAGATGTGAATCCCTTCATGATTAGGTGGGCTATATAAAATGTTTTTCTAACCACTTTGGCCACGTGGTTGTCAAATGAGAGATTGCTATCAACTTGGGTCCCCAGGTCCCTAATTACTTCTTCCGTACTTAATGGATTACCACTTGTGTGGTAATTTGTGGGCACTTTGTTTTTGCCAAAGGGGATGACAATACACTTTTTGGCGTTTATTGAGGCCATGGCTCTGGCACCAGTTGTCTGTTTCTATGAGGCCCTTTTGGAGGATGCTTGTGTTGGCTGGAGAGTCGATTATGGCGCCCAGTTTGCAGTCATCTGCGAACTTGGTCAGCCACAGTCCTTCCGTGTTGGCCTGTACCTCTGAGAAATATATACCGAACAAGAGAGGTCCCAGGACTGAGCCTTGTGGGACACCACTTGTAACTGGTTTGGAGTCTGACATGGCTCCAGCAATTCTAACCATGTGGGTTCTGTCCTTGAGCCAGTTTGCAACCCATCTAGTGACATAGGGGTTTATATTTAAGCTGGTGAGCTTATCTATAATGCCCGAGTGGGGTATTGTATCGAAGGCTTTTGCGAGGTCCAGGTAGGCTGTGTGGACCACCTTCCCCTCGTCAATGGCCTTGGTGACTGTTTCAAAGAAATCGACCAGGTTTAAGAGGCAGGATCTGCCCTTAACAAAGCCGAACTGGGTAGGATCCAGTGTCTGTAGGTCCCCAGTATCTTTATTTATAAGGTCCATGATGATCCTTTCCATAGCTTTGCAGACCAAGCTAGTCAGGCTTATGGGGCAATAGTTTCCAGGATCCGTTGAGGCACCACCTTTGTGGAGAGGGACCACCGTTGCTGTATGCCACTCTTTGGGTACATATCCTGTAGTAAGGCTGAGATTCAACAGTAGTTTTATGTTTGGGGTTAGCTCTTCTTGGAGTTCATGTAGGACGCAGCCCGGGACACCATCTGGTCCCATTGATGCTGTGTTTTTTGCTTTGAAGAAGGGCGGCTCTTACCTGAGCATCTGAGATGTCAGGGGGGCAGCACTCTGCTGGGATAGATATTTGCCCTTTTGGTGGGGAGGGGGGGGAGAAGTTTGCGCTGAATCTGTCAGCTAGGATGTTGGCAATGTCTGTGGGTTCGGTGTATTTTTTGTCATTTTGGACTAATTCTGAGCATATCTGGGAATTCCCACCCAGGTTCCTAACATAACTAAAGAAAGCCTTGTGATTATCCTTAGTGTCCTGTGCAATTTTTCTCTCAAAGCTGGCCTTAGACGATTTTATGAGTGCCCGTAGTTTTTTGCTAATACTGATCAGAGATGCCTTCCCTTTTGGGATTTTGCTCTATCATGTAGTAGCTTCCTCCTTCTGTTGTATAGTTTGTTTATGGCTGGGGTCCACCAGACAGGACGCCTGCCTTTGGAGGATTGGGTCTTGGTTTTATTTGGGATTGCATGATCCATGCATTCCTGAAGGTGTTCATAGAATGCGTTTATAAAGGATTCTGCGGTCTGGGCCATATTTTCCACAGGCCCGGGGGCTTTGAAGGATTCCACCTTGGTTTTGAGGAGTGTGAAATTTGCTTTAGAGAAGTTTTTCACTGTGGCTTTCTGGGCAGGGGGTGGGGTCGGGATGTGAATATCCAGTGAGATTAGTTTATGGTCTGATCTTACCAGTGAGAGATACACTTCTGGTCTGGAGCATAGAGTCCCCATGTTGGTGATGATCAGGTCCAGTATGTTTTCCCTCTTGTGGGAGTGGTAACAAGTTGTTCCATAGCATTTGAGTTTATAAATTCTAGGAACCTTTGGGCTAGGGTGTTGGAGCTAGAGTAATGCTCCCAGTCTATGTTTGGGTAGTTGAAGTCGCCCAATATAATGGTGTTTGGAGAGACCTTCATATTTTCCAGTGTTCTCAGGAAGGCCGAGTGGAGTTTCTGGGTTTGGGAGGGTGGTCTGTAGCAGGCTATAAACTGGAAGGCAGTTTTACCCACTGTTAGTTGCACATGGATAGTGTCTGATGCTTCGTGCTGTGCCACCAACCTGGAGGTGTGGGTATCTTTGACGAATATTGATACTCCCCCTCTTTTTGTGGTTCGGTCCAAGTTTTGGGGCCGAAAAGCAAGGTATGAGGTATAACCTGGTAGTGCTGGGGTGCTCTCAGGAGCTTTGAACCAGGTTTCTGTTACTGCACAGATATCGATGTTCTCCATGCTAAGGAGAGTTTCGAGTGCATGCATTTTGAGGTTTAGACTTCTGGCGTTGAGTAGCACTACTCTTAGTTTCTTATCCCTTGTGATACCTATGGAGGTGGGTTTGTCTTTTGAGCCTTGCCTAAAAAAGGCACTATGGGGGTAGCAAGAGCCTTTGCCAATATCCGAAAGCCCAGGGGTGATAGGTGCAAACCGTCCCTAGCGAAGCATCATGGCTTGTCGAGCATGTCATCCCAGGCTGACAGGCATTGAATCCCCTTTGAGTGACACCAATTCTTAAGCCAATTGTTGAAATTGATCATCTTGTCTTCATATTGTGCATCATTCTTGGTGAGGGTAAGATGCTACTCAAGGTCAGGGTCATACCGGCCTGGGCTACATGGTCAGAGAGCTCCTCTGTCTCTTTTCATGTAATCCAGGGAGGTACGTCTCAGGTCATTCACACCAGCATGGACAATGACTGAGTCATATTTGTACTTGCCTTGGAGTGACCCGAGTGCTTGTGTTATGTGGCGGATCCTAGCGCCCGACAGGCAGCTCACTGTGACCTTCTCCTTGTTCAGCCTGGTGAGCGGGACATCAGTGTGCCTGACGATAGAGTCACCTATTACAAGTGTATCAGGTGTGTTGTTTAGTCTTAAGGGCTGTGACTGTTCGGCACACTGGCTTTGTGAGCTGTGTTGCACGTGTTTTGTTTTGGGTGTGCGGTTGCTTGGGTGTCTGCTTTGGAGGTCTCTGCTGCTTAGGCAGATTTTTATTTAGAGCCTCCAAGTATGTTTTTGTGTGTTTATGTGTTTGGTTTGCTGTCGTGGTAGGTCTATGTGAGACTGGAATTGTAGTGAGTGTGGTTTCCTTTTCCTCCTGACTGGTTACGCCAGTACTGAGTTGAGAGAGCTTAACCTCCAGTTTGGCTATATGGTTGCATCTCTCAAGTGCTGGAATTTGTTGGGAGGAGGAGAGGAGAGGGTTGTCTGTGTACATGAGGCAGTTGTAACATTGCCTCAAGATTCCCAGATTCACCAGTTGGACCGGAGAGGAGATTGACAACTGACCTTTGGACATGCTAGAATAGTATTGGGAATTCCTTTATAATTGAAAAAAAAGTGCCAATGGGGAACAAGGTACTCAAGGGGAGTTTGTGAGGGTGTAGTGCTTTTAATTTTTTTAGTGCTGACTTCTACAATTACTTTAGTGATATATATATATTGCTTCATAATGGAAAAACTCACCCAGCCCCCCTTCAAGCCGGCTAACACAGCCTCTCTACAGTTTTGTACTTGGAAAACAGTGCTGTTATTGGCTATTACTTCTGCCAGAAGGGTTTCCAAGCTACAAGCCTTAATGGCATGCTCACCTTGCACCATTTTTCATAGGGACAGGATCACTGTGAGAACTAACCCTTTCTTCATGCCCAAGGTAGTCAGTGACTTATCTCTAAATCAATCCATTCACCTACCCAATGTTTTCCCCTCTCTCTCTCTCTCTCTCTCTCTCTCTAACCAAGGAGAGAGGATACTCCACTCCCTAGATATCCACAGGCAACTGAGATTTTACCTGGACAAGACTAAAGACATTAGGAAATCCAAACAACTCTTTGTATCTTTCCACCCCAGGGCATTGGGCAAGGCAGTCACAAAACAGACCATTGCATCCTGGATTAGAAAGGCAATCGTTTTCTGCTACTCACACCACGTAAAAAACTCTCCAGTTGCGGTTAAGGCACACTCCACAAGAGCAGTGGCCACTTCCAAGGCCTTCCAAAAAGGCATGGACACAGCTTCCATTATGGAAGCAGCTACATGGTCCACTATACACACTTTCACCAAACATTACAAACTGGACCAAATTTCCAAAGCACGCGCAGGATTTGCCAGGGCAATCCTACAAGGCTTTGTGGAATCATCTTCTGCAAGCGCCACCCTTTCATCAAACTAAGCTATGGTACTCTCCCACACCAAGAATACTGCAACATAGGAATGGAAGGACATAGAATAGTTGTGTAAAACCTTACCATAACCATAGATGTCCTTCTCTTCCATGTTTCAGTATTCCTTCCCACCCACCATTCCCCCTCACAGACTCTACAGTCTAACTGCTCCCTGATGCTTCTCTCCATTACAGAAGAGGTCCAGGGCATTATATATGTCACCTTTGGAAGTCTATCCTGTTGGGCCATCTACTTTACCTGCTTAGCTTCAAGTTCTGAGGATTGTGCTTGCAGATGTCACTCATAGGTTAAAGGTTTATGGCCTTACGTGTGACGTCCCACGCAGCTGCAACAACCAAGCTGAAGCTTTTGTATAGGAGCCGACATACGGGTCGCCTGAAGGCAGGAAATCCCACACCAAGAATACTGCAACATGGAAGAGAAGGACATCTATGGCTATGGTAAGGTTTTACACAACTATTCTTTCTTCTTGATACTCTGTCTCTCAATGTCAGTGTTTTGTTCAGTTTAAAGATACACCCAGTTCTTTTATGCAGCTCCTGTGTGTTTTTCTGTCACTCAAGCTTTTCCTTTGGAACAATGGAAGAGGTTTCACTAGCAAAGTCTCTGCATGGGCTTTGCTGCCATCGGAATAACGAGAACCAGAGTCCCTTTTAGTGTGCAACCATCTTGGAACTCGCAGAGGACTTTTGGTTCTTGACTTAATGTATTCTCTAGATATTTTGTTGAGTTACCATATTAAGCAAATATGGTTCATTTGTTTGCAGTGCATTAATGTACTTTGTACCTGTAGTTTTGTGGCTAAATTTTACCACAGAACCCAAAAAAAAACTGGCACATTATTTGGTTGTACCAAACAGGTTTGATATTGTTAACATTGTAGGAGTTCACTGATTGTACTGGTTCTCTTTATATGAGTATAGAGGATGGATGTTGGCACTGGTATGCATGGAGCTTTTGGGATTGGTTGACATGATGTGGCACAGTGGCTTGTCAGTGCTACACAGTAGTAGATGTGTGAATTGTTATTTGTGGGCTGGGATATGGCACATCACTTTGGTGCTGAAAATATTAGCAACACTGTTTGTATGGAACTCTTTGAGACTGGCTTCTGTGGCATAGCACAGATGGGTGTCATGCTTGGCACAGATGGTTGTCATACCTGGACTTGGAGTAGTGTATTACTGTAACAGAAAGCCATTCTGGGTGAGCAGTCTAGCCAGGTTCTGACAAAAAATCTTTACTAAGTTGTCTTCTTTTTTTTTTTTTTTTTTTATAACAGCAGTGCTGCATGAAGGTGTCTTACTTTGGGAGTATGTTGGGGGGGGGGGGGTAACCATGACTCTTTTGAGTAGACATTATACATTCCAGGCTACAGAACTAGTGGGAAAAGTGAAGTACCATTAGTTCATGGAGTTGAGGAAAAGGGACCCTGATAGGTCTTGGTTTCTTCAGCTGCCTTAATAGTCCATGTTTGTTTGATTACTGACATTTGTTTACCTGTCTCTTCTACTTAAATCCCCCACCACCTTTTTGCCTTGCCAATTTGGGAGTTCTACTACAGTACCAATTTGTCTTGCCATCTTCTCTTAAGGTAGAGATATTGTGCTGAAGAGCAGTTGCAGCATTCATAGGTTCATAGGTAGGTACTAGGCTATCTGCCCCAGGGCATTTATAAGCCTAGCCAGAGTGTGTCGGCTTTCGCCACCCCATTGATTAATTAACTGATCCTCTGTCAAGCAGAGCCAAAGAAGTGATCCCAGGGGTGTATTTTCTGTTACCCATCCACTCGTCAAGGTTTCTCTTGAAGAGTGTTAGTGAAGGCCTCTGCCTGATGCAATTTGGAATTTTGTTCCAAAGCATGGGGAGTCTTTGTGACAGGAATCTATCCCTCCAGCATGTTCTATTTATTGTTGTGGCGAGGTTTAGCTCACTAGAACTCGTGGCTCGCAGTGACTTGGATTTCTTTAGGTGGAGCATGTCCATCAATTCTGAGTTGGACATGGCTTTGTAAGTCAGACAGAGATCACCTCTGAGTAAGCGATATGCCACTGAGTACAGCCAGAGTTTTTTCAGTCGGGCTGCATAGGACATATGTTTGCGGCCAGTAATCCTCTTGGTGAGGTACTTTTGTGGTCTTTCCAGCTGGAAGTGTCTTGTGAGGTACATCACAAATAGGGCATTGTACTCTATTATGATGGGTCTAATGAATGACGAGTAGAGGGGCACTGTATCCTCTTTATTTCTAGATGCGAACCCTTTAGTAATTAGATGGGCCACATAGAAGGATTTCTTAACTACTTTGGCAAAATGATTGTCAAAGGAGAGATTACTATCTACCTGGGTCCCCAAATCTCTACCTCTTCTGTATTAAGGGGGCTGCCACCTATGTGGTAATTCGTTGGCGTTTTGTTTTTCCCAAATGGGATGACTATGCATTTTTTGGCATTTAGCTTGAGGCCATGACTTTGACACCAGGTGTTCATCTCAGTAAGGCCCTTTTGGAGGATGTCCGTGTCAGCCGGAGAGTCATTTATGGCTCCCAGTTTGCAGTCATCCGTGAACTTGGTTAGCCATAGTCCTCCTGTGTTTGCCTGTACTTCTGAGAAGTATATGCTGAACAGTAGGGGTCCCAGGACCGAGCCTTGCGGGACACCACTTGTGACTGGTTTAGAGTCGGACCTGGACTCCGTTATTCTTACCTTGTGAGTTCTGTCTGTAAGCCAGTTGGCAACCCATCTTGTGACGCAGGGGTTTATGTTCAGGCTGGTGAGTTTTTCTGTAATACCCGAGTGGGGAATGATGTTGAAAGCCTTGGCGAGGTCAAGGTAGGCTGTGTGAACCACCTTTCCCTCGTCTATGGCCTTGGTGACTGTCTTGAAGAAGTCAGCCAGGTTTAGTAGGCATGATCTGCCCTTAACAAAGCTGAACTGGGTCGGGTCAAGTGTTTGGAGGTTCCCAATGTCTTTGTTAATAAGTTCCATGATGATGTGCTCCATAGCCTTGCAGACCAGGCTAGTCAGGCTTATGGGGCGATAGTTACCAGGGTCAGTTGTGGCCCCTGCTTTGTGGAGAGGAATAACCGTTGCTGTGCACCATTCAATGGGCACGTAGCCTGTGGAGAGGCTGAGGTTGAACAGCGTGTTTAGGTGGGGCGTTAGTTTGTTCTGTAGATTGTGCAAGACGCAGCCTGGGACACCATCCGTTCCCATTGACTCTGTGTTTTTGGCTTTTGAAAGGGCTGTTTTCACCTGTGCGTCTGTGATCTTTGAGACACTACACTTTTCCGGTATTGTTGTGAGCCCTTTTGGAGGTGAGAGGGGGGTGATGTTTGCACTGAATCTATCTGCCAGGATGTTGGCAATATCGGTAGGTTCAGTATATTTTGTGCTATTTTGCACTAGTTCAGTGCATATCTGCGAGTTGCCACTTAGATTCTTAACATAGCTAAAGAAGGCTTTGTGGTTATCTTTTGAATCCTTGCCTATTTTTGTTTCAAAGTTAGCCTTGGATGATTTCATGAGGGACCTTAGTTTCTTACTGATACTGATCAGGGATGTCTTTCCTTCTTGGGATTTGCTTTTTTTCTGAACTAGTTTCCTCCTTCTATTGTATAAGCCTGTTTATTGCAGGGGTCCACCAAACTGGTTTCCTTCTCTTAGAGGAGTGAGTCTTGGTTTTGCTAAGTATGGCATGATCCATGCATCCTTGTAGGTGCTCATAGAGTGCATTTGTAAAGGTTTCTGCATCTTGGGCAGCGTTATCCTTTAGCGTGGGGGCTGTGAAACTTACCACCTCTGTCTTAAGTAAGGTGAAGTTTGCTTTAGAAAATTTTTTTACTGTGGTTTCCTTAGTTGGGGGTGGTGGTGGGGTGTGGACATCCAGAGTGATTAGTTTATGGTCTGATCTAACCAGTGACGGGTTGACCTCCGCTGTGGAACACCTTGGCCCATTCCCATGACCCACTCACAGAACTTGATCATAACAGATTAGCAAGACTTGTGTTATATGAAGTTATCCTGATGTATGTCCACAAGAGAAACTGTATTCAGAAATTCCACCTTATCTTTATCTTGCCATCAGATGGAAGTGGAGCTAACAAGTCTATAATTGCCCATTTTATTTGACACATTTTTTTTGTAAGAGAGCTGCCCTTGTAATCCTTCAGTCCTGTGGCACCTTTCCTGTTTCAAGAGCAGACTGCAGTGCTGCTTGCTTTTCACAAAATGCTACCACAAATGCAGATAGTACCCTTGGAAGCAACTTGTATAGACTGTGTATCTTTCCACCTGAATCTGAGTTCCTTTGTTTTACCATCACATTTTGTCTGCTTATGTATTGACATGTTGTGCCTTTGCTGTGGTGACATTCTGCCTTGTGTTGCTTCTCCAAACACAGTTGTGAAAGTACAAATTCAGCATTTTATTAGATTAGTAACATTCTTGAGGTTCACATAAAAGCTTTCTTACAGCTATGTACTTCTGCAGCACTGTTTTGGTCCCCAGAGTAATGAACCATGCTGTTTTTTTCTTTTGTTCTGACTGTCTAGTAGGTGTTTTGTCATCCACTGCACTTTAGACTTTCCTAGCTTCTTTTAGCATGTCCCTGGCTTCAGTTAGGCTTATTGATTCTTCCTCGTATATTTCTAGCACAAGGCTTATAACCATTTCTGTGATTTATCCCCACCTCTTACACTATCCTAATTTTTTACTATACGTGTGTGATACCCTAACTCCATGCAAAATGGGGACAATGTGGGTTGAAGATGACGACTGAAGTGTATGTTTGTGTGATTCAGACCTCTGTCTTCCTAGCAATAGTATACCTGGGATCTTGAGCCACATTTGACTTAAGAAATTTTAGCAAGAGTCAAACGATACTTTTTATGATGAGTTAAAACAGGTAAATATTGCAATTTATGTTGCCTTTTACAGCAGTAAATTCTTCAACTGTGTGATACAGATTGTCATATTCAAAAACAATTGAATATCAGTTTATTAGTATTTTTTTTAGTTAATTTGTCATAAAATTTCTCTGGCAATGTACTTCATAGTATTGAGTAAAACTGCATTTTTAAGTAATAAAACTAGAGCACCTAATTATAGTGTAAGTTATTGGATTCTGTACTCAGTATGAAGTATAGTTTGTAGGAGTGCTTCTGCATGAATAACTTAAAATAGCTTTCATATTTAAACTTTTTCATTCAACTGTCTCTTATAAACAGGAGAAAAACAGCACAGAGATAGACATGACCTATAAACTGAAAGCACTTCAGCAGAGTCTGGAACAGGAAGAAGCAGAACATAAAGCTACCAAAGCACGATTAGCAGACAAAAACAAGATCTATGAATCCATTGAGGAAGCAAAGTCAGAGGCTATGAAGGGTATGTGGATCTTTTAACCAGACTGGCTTGTGCAGTGTTTTGTATACATTTATATGCAAAGTGATGCAATACATCTGTCAACCAGATTAGGCTAGTACGTATGTATATATGCATGTATGTGGTTTAGTTTACCTTTAATAATAAAACAAGTAACACATCAAGTATGCACATTTCAGATGTTTAACTCCATCACTTAACATTTTTGCTAACATTAAATGTTTTGTTCTTTTTTTTTTCTCGTACTTGTAACAAGTTTGGTTGAAACATGTATGTTTACTGTCTTTCTGCTGCATAAATCCATATCTAGCATGATTTGTTTCTTATTGGGAGGTGGTATAAATCTGAATGTGATGAGTTAAAAAATACTGTAACAATACTGTTTACTTTTTTTTGTTAGGGCTCTTATGATCCAATCTGTTAATGCTCTGAGGACTTTTCTTTTATGTACTTCTCCGAAGCATATTACATCTGATTCTGCAGTCATTTTATGGTCCCTCTAGGATCAAATTAACACATTAAAACTACTTTTACTCCTTTGCTCTTTTTCAGAGGTGAACTGGGTGTTTTTATCTAGTTAAATGCCTTGCTTACGTAATGTGGTTAGGGGTAGTAGGAAATGAGTTCTGGTCCTGCACTGGGTTGTAGCAGAATACTGGCTGATACCACGAATTGTCTGCATCCAGCAATGTGTTGTCATTCATGCCCTTCACTTTTCAAGTGATGGACTTGTCTGTTTCCTACATTTCTTTTTCCATGCCCCAGAGACTTAGGTCATAGCAGTAGTTGTTTGTCTTTTTCAGCTGCAGTATTTATTGTGCAAGTTTCTGGGTTACTGCCTTTCTGATATAAGAATGAATCATGAAGTGTGTGGTGTGGCAAGTAAATTCCAGCACTCATTTCTCACCATATGCCTTTTTATTTATTTATTTACCAGTCTTGGACCACAGTGTATCACCTCATGCTGTTTAGTTTGTACTGGGTTTAACGAAGTAACAGTTTGCAGTTTAAGAAAACATAGTTCGGATTTCTGTACTTGCTCTTTATGATACAAAAATGAAAAATAATTTTATTATAAAGGCTTACCATTCAGATGCTCTTTATATTGATCACTGCTACGGTAGTCCTAGATATGAGTTATAATCCTGTCAAGGATACAATAGCCTGTCAGATTACAAAGCTTCAGGGCACCTTCCAAGCACTCAAACTGTCAAACAGTTCAAGCTTAGCTTTACTGTAGGACAAGTTTGGGAGGAAAGGCCTTCAGAGCTGTACTGTTGCCGAAGAGTATGCTCCTCTGAGGCTTTTGAGGATTGACTGTCTGGTTGTGCTTACCTTAGCTGGTCAGATAAGTTCTTTTTACTAATGTTTAATTACTTTCCTCTTCTGGAAAGTAATTTTATGGACTGTGTTGGGACTGAAACATAATGTTAAATAGAGCACTCATTTCTGTCAGTTTAAAAGTAGTGTTATCTAACTGATAAAATAAACACAATTTCTCCTCAGAAAATAGTTTAAGGTTGTGGAGCTGCCATACTGTTTGAAAGTACTTTTTACTGTATTTTTCTGTCAAAAAAGTAACTTTCGTGAACTGGTAGTTTTATTGGAATTGTTACTTGTTTTCCCTAATAGAGAGGTACCATTTTCGGCTTGCTGTGGGACAGATTGTCACCCCCATGGTTGGACCTTCTTTTTGTGGCTGAAAGAAGGACTGACCGTGGGATTGTCGCTCCCATGATCGATCCTTCTTCCAGCCACAAAAAAAAAAGCTAAGCAAACAGCCTTTGCCATTACAGTAAGCTAGCAATTTGCCTCAGCCACAGGCTGGTGACTCTGCTGTGGTCATTTGTTGTAACAAACCATTCATCTTTTTATCCTAGATCCCTCTGGTGTAGCACCTACTGCCACTATGGATCAGGGGTTAGTCACATCCTCTGTGGCTGTTGGGGTTCCCTCAGTGGGGAAGGCGAACCACTCTTGTCATTCCTGAGAGAGGAAAAGCGAAGGTTTCCCTGTTGTGTCAGAATGTATGCCTATCACTGGGGAAGCAGCGGCTGCCATTAGTAACACAGCTGGACCCATTTTTCCTGTCCAAAAGAAACAGAAAATCAACCATGCATCTATTCCTCCTCAAATTTGTTGGATAGAAGTAGTTTACTGGGCCTGTCTCAGCGTTTGATTCAGGCTATTAATCCTTCCTATAGAGTAGTTTCCGCTAAAAGAAAGAGGGATAGCGCCTTTTCTGAAGAGATTCAAAACTCTGAATCAGAACAGGAAGAGGCAGGGATGGATTCAGGATTTTGTCCTCAGATTTTTTATTCAGACTCGGAGAAGACCTCTCTTTGTGATTCTTTGGAGGTTCTCTTTCTCTGAGACTATTGCTAGAATGCTTCAATGTTTTCAGATGGAGAACACCAAGGTTAAATAATCCCTCAAAAATACTAAGAGTTGTTATAGAAGGATATTCCAGAACCTGTACCCATTTATCCTGTCCTGCTTGCTTTAGAGGATGTGTGCCTGTAATTTTCCTGATAGTCTGTCAGCTGTCCCTAAAAAGGTAACTAGGATGTATAACGTTCCTTAGTCTCTTAAAATTTTATACACTACTCCCAAACCTGATCCAGCAGCTATAGCCTTAGTTGACTCCTCTGCTCCTAACCGCTTGGTTAATTCCAGTCCTACTCTTTCTAATAAGGATGGGAAAATTATCGATAGGTATGGGGAAAAAAGTGTATACTTCTGCAACTTTGAATTTCAGAGTTGTAAATTGTCAGGCTAATATGTTAGTTTGTTCTGACATATTGTGAAAGTATAACAAATGTTTTATCTTAAGTTTCTTCCTGTAAATAAAAATATGCTTTAAATAACTTTGTTTCTTATATTGCACAGGTCACTACCCATTATTTGCAGTATATGTATGACTCTGCTGGTACGTCTTCCAGGGCTATAGTCACTTGTGCAGTTTTCAGGATGTTTGCTTGGCTTCTTTCTCAGAGCCTTCCACTTGATGATATAAATAAGATTTTAAACTCTTGCTTGTATAAAGCTTTAATGTTTGGCACCTCTGCTGCAGAGGTGATCAAAAAGTGTGATGAAAGGAGCAAGCTGATCCAGGGAATTTCTAAGATGTTTAAGCCCTCCTTTTAAAAATCGTCCAAGTGATTTTTCTTTCTCCTCATCAACTTATGACAAAACAAAAAAACAAATAGTCTCAACAGAATTCAGGTAAATATGTTTAAGAAGTGGCAAGGTGATTCCAAAAAGAAGTCTCAAACCTCCCAAAAACAGGACAGTCCAA
Organism: Protopterus annectens; assembly: GCF_019279795.1. Taxonomy (NCBI): domain Eukaryota; kingdom Metazoa; phylum Chordata; order Ceratodontiformes; family Protopteridae; genus Protopterus; species Protopterus annectens. The sequence continues at coordinate 1,406,059,194 of NC_056726.1, forward strand.
CAAGTCTGAATGACTCTGGCCCTCTTTATCTTTCAGAAAGTCTGAACCTCCATTTTTTCTTTGGCAACAGATTGTTACAGGCTAATGGGTTCTGAAAATCCTTCATTAGAGTTACAGATGGCAGTGGAAGGAAATTCCTCCATTACAGGGGGTTATTCCTCATCCTGCAGATCACTGTTTTGTTTCTATCTGTTCTTCATCACATGCTCTCCCAAGGAGTGCTAGAACCAGTTCCAACTTCTTAGGTGGGGACGTTTTTTTTCCAAAGATGTTCCTAGTCCCAAAGTAAGAAAACACTCGGAGACCATTTCTGGATATTTCTTTCCTAAACCTGTTTGTGATCGTGCCCACATTCAGAATTGTCACTTCACAACCTGTTGCTTCTTCTTACACTTTCAAGTTTCCTGGTAACAATAAAATTAAAAGATGCTTATCACATTCCTATTCATCCAGATATCAGGTGTTTCTTAAGGTTTTGTGTCTGGATCACATCATCAGTTCTCTGCCTTACACATTGGACTATCCACTACACTAAGAGTGTTCACAAAGTATCTATCTCCAGTTGTAGCTCAATGCAGGCTACAGGGTATCCACATTTTCCTTATTTAGACAACTGACTTATCTTTGCAGAGTCTTTTTCAAAATGTCAGGAATCACTCTGTTGGGTGAGAGATCTCTTGCACAAGCTGGGATTCCAAGAGAGCATTCAAAAATCTTTCTTTACTCCCTTACACAGAATTGTGTTAGTGGGATGTCAACTAGACACCTCAGTTCAAAGAGCTTTTCTTTCATGGGAAAATAGATCTTTATTTAGAGATATTTCTAAGGTTTTCCACTCAGACTTCAGTCACTGCTAAGGAATACCTCAAGATTTTGGGTCTCATGGCATCTATGATTCTCATGATACCCCTGGCAAAGATTCTGTATGATAAAGATACAGTAGTATCTGAAATCTCTTTGGTCCCAGCATCAACACCCTTTATCTTTTCATATCCCAGTACTGAGGTTTGTCAGAAGAGAAATTACTTGCTAGAGACAACAGATATCCTTAAATCAAGGTCTCCCCTCCTTTGTCCCTACTCCAAAGCCATCAGTCATCATAAATTCTTCAGACGTTGCTTGGGAAGCATTTTCAGGAAAGGTAAAAGTGCAGGGGGGTGTAAGACACCAAGGACAGATGCAAACACATAAATAAAAAGGAGAGTCTTACCTTGATCAAGGCACTTAATTCTCTTAACCATCTTTGGTCACCGGGACCACTTCAGGTGGTTGCAGATAATACCACAGTGATGTGGTGCATCAGCAAGCAAGGGCGAAGCAAGTCATACCACTTTGCAGACTAGCCATGTTAGCTTGAGATATAGCTTCACAGGTTCATAGGCAGGTACTAGGCTATCTGCCCTGGGGCCTGTACAAGCCCAGCCAAAAAGGTACCCTGGTTTTTGCCACCCAAGAAAATTATTTTCCTGTGCTGCTGGCGAGCAGAGCCACAGAGGTGATCCCTGCAATGGATTTCCTATTTCCCATCCAATCATCAAGATTTTTCTTGAAGAGTGCTAATGAGGAGCTTTGTTTGATATAGATAGGTAGTGTATTCCAGAGTATGGGAAGTCTCTGGGACAGGAATCTATCCCTCCAACATGTTCTGTTTATTGTGGTGACAAGGTTTAGGTCCCTAGAGCGTGTAGCTGGGAGTGATTGGGATTTCTTTTAAGTGGAGCATGTCCAGCAGCTCTGGGTTTGACATAGCTTTGTATGTTAGGCAGAGATCACCTCTGAGTAGGTGATATGTGACGGAGTAAAGCTGGAGTTTTTTGAGGTGGTCTGCGTAGGGCATCTGTTTGAGGCCAGTAATACACTTTGTGAGGTATTTCTGCGGCCTTTCCAGTTGTTGTAGATGTCTTGTGAGGTACATACCAAAAGGGGTGTTGTACTCTATAATGGGTCTAATGAGTGATGAGTAGAGGGGAACAATGGCCTATTTTTTTCTGGATGAGAAACCTTTTGTGATGAGGTGTGCCACGTAGAAGGATTTCCTGACTACTGTGGCGATGTGATTATCAAAGGAAAGACTACTGTCCACCCGTGTCCCAAGGTCTCATCACACTTTTGGTGTTAAGTATACTACTGCCTATGTTGTAGTTAATGGGTACAAAGGTTTTACCAAAGGGGATGACGATGCACTTTTTGGCATTGAGCTTGAGGCCATGGCTTTGACACCAGGCATCTGTCTCACTGAGGCCCTTTTGTAGGATGTCCACATCGATAAGAGTTTTGATTATGGCTCCTAGTTTGCAGTCATCTGCGAACTTCATTAGCCAAAGACCTTCTGTGTTAGCCTGTACTTCAGAGAAGTAGATACCAAACAGGAGAGGACCCAGGACTGAACCCTGCGGTACTCCACTTGTCACTGGTCTGAAGTCGGATTTGGAGTCTGCTACTTTCACAGTGTGGGTTCTGTCAGTGAGCCTGTTGGCAACCCATCTTGTGACAAAGGGATTTATACCTAGTTTAGTGAGTTTATCTATAATTCCAGAGTGGGGGATGGTGTTGAAAGCCTTGGAAAGATCTAGATAAGCTGTGTGAACCACCTTACCCTTGTCACAGCAGAATATCACTGTGCAGACATCCCATATTCTGTCAGAGCAAAATTGTGTGGCAGACAAACTGAACCAGGACCAGGGCAGACCATCACGGATGGAAACTAGATCCAGAGGTCTTCCAAGATTTGATCCAGCTGTACATAGTTCCTCAAGTAGACCTCTTTGCCTCCTCTCTGAACAGTCAACTGGCAAAATTCTGTTCAAGGACTCAATGGAAGAATGCCTGGATGACAATTTTTTTTTATTTGGACAGGAGTGTTCTGTATGCCTTTCCACCTTTTCCACTTATTTCCAAGGTACTTCTGAAACGTCAGAAGGAATCCTCAGTATCATTGTGGTGACTCCCTTCTGACCCAGGCAACCATGGCTCTCCCTTCTTTTGGAAATGACCAAGGGAAATTACCCCAAGCCTCCTTACAGACGATCTACTCACACAAGAACAGGGGTGTTTGATCCACCTCGATATCAGTCATCTTCAGTTGACTGCCCGGATGATTGGCTCTTAATTCCCTTTATGTGCTTGTTTTCTAAGGACATGCAGCAGGTACTAATGGAGACAAGAAAGTTTATGACTAGAAAATCATGTAATTGCAAATGGAAGAGGTTTTCTAGTTGGTGCCAACAACATAATTATCACTCATTCAGGGCTAGTTTTCTGGTCTCACAGTATTTGTGAGAGTTACTATCCTATGAACTTTCTTATTCCTGTGTCAAGTTTCATTTATTGTCCATTTCAACATGTCTGCCCATGGCTCCTCCTTTTCTTTCAAGGCAATCATATGTCAAAATGTTCTTGAAAGGGTTTTGCACAAGAGTCCTCCAGGCAAACCAGTGACTCCTTCTTGGAACCAGCTAATCTGGATGACTTGAGGTTCTTAAAAAAATGGAAAACAGTTTTAATGATTGCTCTGATCTTTGCAAGAAGAGTATCTGAGTTGCAAGCTCTTATGGGTTGTGAACCCTACCTCATTTTCCACAAGGACAGGGCTTCTTTGAAAACTAATCCTTCTTTTATACAAATATGGTATCCAAGTTTACTTTAAGTCAAATTCAAAGTCATCTGCTTGTTTTCTTTCCTGAACCTAAAAATGAGAGAGGCTACTTCATACCTTGGATGTCCACAGATAAGTCAGTTGCTATCTTGATAGAACTAAATCTTTCAGATCATCAGATTAATTGTTCATTTCTTGTGAAGGTAAGAAGGGACAGCCAGTGTCAAAAGTAGACCATTTCCAAATGGTTGTCTAAGTGTTACCTGTTATACTCACATGACAAATCTGTTCCAGCCAAAGTCAAGACCAGTTCTACAAGCACCTTTGCTTCTTCTATGGCTTTTTGGAAAGGGTTGGATTCTAGAAGCATTCTAGAAGCTGCTACTTGGTCCTATATACTTAATTTTTCAAAGCACTATAAGCTGGATTCCTTCGTTAGGTCCAGATCCTGCTTTGCTAGCACCATTCTTCAAGGGCTTCTGAACCCTTCACCTTCCATCTCCCAAATGTAGTTAGCTATGGTAATCTACCCCTATATCCAAGGCTACCACAGCAGTGACAATATGAAGAACATAGTACAGTTGTGTAAGTCGAACTTACCATAACAGATGTTTGAATGATCACTACTGCAGTAGCTGCCACCTCCCTCCCACTTGTTTTTGCTGTGTTTTTTATGGCAGGGGGTGGACATTTATTATTTGTTATTCCTAGCCTTGAGCTTCAGACCTCTCTTTGCTAGGAGGAAAGCACTGATGGGCTTCACCCCCAGACTTGTCTTTTAGTCAGCTTAGCTGAAGCCCTTGACAGTTTGGACACATGGAAGGTGCCTTGAAGCTTTACATGCTGGCTGGCTGTTATATCCTTGGCAGGATATAACCCATGTAGCTAAGGCTACTGTAGCAGTGATCATTGGAACATCTGCTATTATGGTAAATTCAACTTACGCAACTGTACTTCATAGGTCATACTGTTAGAAAACAGGACATGCTGACTAAAAAGTGTAAGCAGAATGTAAAAAAGGAAAAATCAAAAACTCTTGGACGTAAAAAAAACAAAATACCAGTTGTCTGTTTCTTTGATGATCATCATAGGTAGTCATTTTTAGTCCTGCAGCTCATCCTCAGAGCAGGAAAATACAATTCGCCAGTTTTCCCCCAGCAAAGCCTAGCTATAAGTACTACTGCAGAAAAAGAAAAGAAATTTTCTATACCTAGGTAGAGTCAACCTTCTTATGAATAATTTGTTTAATTTTATCTTTTTAAGTCAGTTTTATCAACATTTTTCATTGAGTTATCCAAGGATCTTTGATATTTTTTCCTCAAAAAGAAAAAAAGTTTAATACTTAATAATATTATTAGTTATATTATAATTATTAGTTAATAATAACTTTCTTGGGTGGCAGAAGCCAGGGAACCTTGTTGGCTAGGCTTACGTAGGCCCTTGGGCCGATAGCCTAGTAACTACCTATGAACCTATACATTTTACCGCTTCTCTTTGGTAGACTGTTAAAATCTTCTGCAGTGTCTCAAGTCATGGATTGCATGACCTAAGCCGAGCATAACAGACACTATCATTGAAAATCTTTAGGGGCTCAGTGATTACCGTAAGCACATTTATTTAGAAGACTTTGCTTTCCCAGTTAATACTTCAGTCAGTACTGATGAAGAAATGAAAAAACTGTGACTTCAGAGATGGCTACACACTGAGCAGCAAGTTGATGTTAAGCTCTCCCAATATGAAAACGGAAAACTGAAAAAAGGGCCAGTGAAACTGTCGGTTTGCATAAAATTTAGTTACTGATTAGAAACTGTACAGGCCGGATGCAAGCAAAGAAGTTTGGAGAACCTCTGGCTGGGAATAATCTGACAGCTGTTCTGCAAAAAGTAGTCCAGGTTTGGTGCAGGAGATGGTTTCTACTAATTTAGTGGAAAATAAATCAAATGTACTTAGAAGTATTTAAAGTAAATAAAACCGTGAGTGACTGTATCAACTCAAAAGGCTGGGAAAAATATAAAATAATCTTTAGCTAGCTATTCAGATGAACTAATAAAAACTGGAAAAAATAAGAGGTTGAAATGAAGAAAAGCCTGAGTATGTGGCTTCTCAAGAAGCAATATTTAAAAAAATAGTAGTGTTAGAAGGTATAGCATTCATAATGACTGCTCAGTCTGTATTGTCGTGGAATGTTAATGGCCTTACAGGTAAAAAGAAAAAACAAAGCGTGTTCAATTAAAAAATGTAGGGTACAAATACATTTGCTATTTGTACCCTACATTTTTTTAATTGAATGCTCTCTGTTTTTTCTTACCTATAAGGCCATTTACATTCCACAACAATACAGATTGCTATTAATAATTCAATTCAATCAACTCTTAATAGCGCACAAAATTTTGTACCTCCCTGAGGCTACCCCCTCTCTTAAAAATATTATTAAGCCATATAGCAACCTAGGATCCCTACGGTCAGCCGATGAACTACTGGTATGGTTGGAGTTCATGAATTTAGTAGTGTTTCAGTCTTTAATTTTAGCTGTTCTCAGCACCCACAATGTGCCCAGAATTGTCTCCTCCTGTAATTCATATAGGGTTACATGTATTGCTAATCTTTCAGAGTAGCCTTTGTCTGGAAGTTCTGGGCTTCTTATATAATAACAACAATACATAATGTTTTATTTATCCTTAGTTATTCACTTTTGTCATCTTTATGGCTGTCTTTTTGGGCTGTCAGTTTTTGTGGGTTACTACTATCATCTACCACATCTTCCCCTTGAGCCTGGCCTAACCCTGTTCTAAGAATGTTTCCATGTCTTGAAGATTGTACACTCCCTCTTTTTTTCTAGTCATGGCACCGCTGCATACACAAGAATTGGGCACTTTTTTTTTTTTTTTTTTTACCCCAGGGCCTTTGCTGACTGCTGTCTTTTTTGTTTTAGGCTCATAGGACGATACTAGCTGGCCTTAGGCATAGGCCAACAAGGTGGCCACCTAGGGAGCCACTCTAACAGGGGTGCTTTTCCAGTATTACTTTTGTGTAGGTAGACCAGGAAGGTAGCACCGGGTGGTGTGGTGGGTGGGTGCCGTGGAGCCCTTTTGCCTAGGGCACCAGTTGACCTAAGGCCACTCCTGACTAGGCTATTGGCCCGGAGGCCCTTATAAGCCTAGCCAAGAATTTCACCCATGTTCCCACAATGTCAGCACCTGTTTTCCCTTTCCAGCAAGGGCGCAGGCGGGATCCCAGGGGTATATTTTCTGTTTCCCATCCAGTCATCCAGGTTTCTCTTAAAGAGGGCTAGTGAGGCATTCTGCTGGACATGGAGAGGAAGTCTGTTCCACAGATGGTGGAGTCGTTGGGACACTAATCTATCCCACCAAGAAGTTCTATTAATTTAACCTACCTTTCTCTATGATTTATAAAATGCAGTTGACATGTCAGTGTCATCGTGGTGAAATTTTGTGAAAACAGGATCCATCAGTTGAAGGTACTCGCCAACTTGGGTGAATTCAGTTCCAGCAATACTACTCCCCTTTTCTTGATGATTTCTTCTCTACATTCGGACCCATATCTTTTTGTTGTTAGAACAGTGCCATGTGATATGTAGAAAAATTCTGGTCTTTAACATGTTACCTGTAGTACCCTGTTTTGTTTTATTATCTGGAATAGTGTTTATCAGGCCTCCTCCTCCCACAGAACAGACACAATGCAGCTTCAGAATCTACCCAGATATTAGAGTTTACTATTAAGTTGACCTTCCCTAAGGAAGATGTTTTTTAAATTACATTGAACTTCCCTGAGGCAGATTATACATTTGCTTGTATGTACTTGTCATAGTAGTAGGATAAGAGATTGCTATATTAGTAAAGCTCCTTTCCACCTTCCTTATTTACCCATTGGGATTTTGTTACTTCTTGCAGCTGTGTGTAAAGATTTAAGTAATTAACCTTAATTCTATTATAAGGGCATTTGCTGATCATCACCTTTTTTTTCCCCATTTTTACTTGCATCTGGGAGCTGTGTCATGTTCTAACACTTCTTTGTTTAGAGCCAACTCTCCTACCTTCTTTGACAGTTATGCCTACTTGTTTCAGGTCTTCATCACGCATTCTGTCTGTGTCTTGCATGGATGTCTTCATCTCATCTTGCCTTTTTTTTCATTGAATTTATTTGCATTTTCAGTACAGCAAGCCGCGGTGGTGCAGCGATAGCATTGTTGTCCCACAGCAAGAGGTTCTCACGTTTGATTCTCGGCTGGAGCACCTTCTGTGTGGAGTCTGCATGTCCTTCCCGCGGTCGAGTGGCGTTCGAAAGACATGCATGGAATGGGCGTGCCTTCGCCGAAGGTTGGGCGTCGAGCTGGCACCTTGGCACCCGTAAAAAAATCTACTGCCAATCATTAGCGGACCGGAGTTCCGCTGTGGCGACCCCTAACTGGGAAAAAGCTGAAAGAAGAACATTTGCATTTTCAGTACAGAAAATATGGTCATATGCAAACAACTTTTACTCCATTGCTTATCATACAACGTCATGGTTTGTAAGCAGATTAGTTTGAGGGTTTGTAAGCAGATTAGTTTGAGTGTCTTACCACCTTCTTGTTTCTTCTAAGTTTGTTTACTAAAGTGTCTTCTGCTTTCCAGCACATATGACTGGCCACCATAATCTGTACTCCTGGACCTTTTCTGTAATTGATGCTACTCTGCCTTCTGCAATGATGCCCTCATGTCTTGTCTGTCCCACAGTGCTTCCTACAATCTCATGCATTTTTTATTTGTACCACCTCAGGCTTCCTCAACTGTTTTGCCTTCACTGCCCAGGTTTCTGTGCCATGCAGACGAACTGGCCATGTGACTGTCTTCTGACACTTTATGCCATTTGGCTGCACTATCTCTGATTCTGTTTCTGACTCTATTTATTTTTTATTTAACATTTGATGTTATGTAGTCCTATCTCGCCTTCATTCTTACATGTGGGTTCAGAGCCGATTACAAAGCTCGAAGTTGGCTCGTGGCAAGATAGGTATCCCATAATGCAGTGGTATCAATTCTCAGATTTCATTTGCCGCTTTACGAGGTCGAAAGTGTTCTTGGCCGTGGCGAAGTCTTTTCATTTGTATTTTTTCCTGTTTATACTTAGTATATAGTTGAATTAGTTAGGAAATACTTAGAATATAGTTAGTATACTAGTTTTTACATAGTAGTAGATATTAGCTGTTGTTTAATATTTTGCTGCTGCTGTTAGCAGTTTGGCCGTCGTTTTTCCACAGGCCTGTGTGTGTGTTTATTGGTATTCTGTAGTGGTAGCTTAGTTTTCTCTCATTTATTAGCCTGTATAGAGTATTTGCCTTTTAGGTATTTCTAGTTTAGTCCTTTTTACCGATTGTTATTGGGATTTTTCCTACCCGTGTGTATACCTGTGTTCAAGTGTAGGTAGTTTAGTTAACTGTTTTCTGGTGTGGCGTGTCTGTCTTGTAGCAAAGTCTGTTTTTCATTGGATGACTTTTCTAATTGTGTGTTCTTCCCTTGTTTCTCTTTGGGCTAGGCCCGTTTAAGTTAGAGGACCTAGTCCTCTTCTTATACTGTTGTTTTCTCTAATGCCTTATCAGGGCTAGGACTGTTTCAGTTAGAGGACCTAGTCCTCTCTCCAATTACTTCAACTTTTTGGTGTGTCTTTATTGACCCGTTAGCTGTGGTCAGTTTAAGTTAGAGGATCTAGCTAGTTTCCCTTCCATTGTTTTTTCTGTGTCATCTGCTACTAGTTACAGCTGTCTAGTATTTCTAAAGATAAGGATCATAAACCTTCAGGTTTTAAGAAGTGACAAAAATGTAATCAAAAAATGTCCATAACATATGGGCATACTGCATGTGTACTGTTTAGGGGACATTCATTTACAAGAGAGCTGTAACTTTTGTCATGCTTTTTGCTTTAGAGTCCTTCAAGAAAGGGAAAACAAGCTTATTTTGAAAGGTCTCTTAAAACCATCTTTTGAGGAAGCCTTAGGTAGTTCTTCATTCTCTCAGTCTGCAAAGTCTTCCTCTAGTCAAAAAGAAAAGAATGCTAAGAGGCCATCTCCAGTGTCCTTTGAGAGATCTGGGCCTCCTGTAAAAATATCTAAAACTACTAAGACTTCCACCTCATCGGCTCCACTGCCCTCTGAGTCGACTGAGGTCATTACCATTGATGAGTCTATATTGGCCCCGGGAACCATCACCCTTTATGATGAGTCGGTGGTGTACCTGAAGGCTTTCGGATCTCAACCTTCAGCCTCTTGGGTGTCTCCGCCTTTTGACGAGCTCATGGACTTGGTCAGTCGAAAGGCATGGGAATCACCTGACACCATGGAGCCAGTCCCTCAGAGGCCAAACAAATTCCTAGCCCCCAAGGAGAAGGATTTTTTGACGAAAGGTGTGCCGGTAGATGCTATGATGGTGGCAGCAGCCACCAAGAAGGAGCTTGTAGAGACATCCTCATCTGTCCATCTGCCGAACAGAGAGTCTCGAACGATGGACAGATATGGGAAGCATGTTTTTTTCATCAGCGGCTTTTACCCTTAGATCGCTGAATTATCTTACCCATTTAACAAGGCTTCAGAGATATCTCCTGAAGGGACTAGAAGATATTCTACAAGGTACTTCAACTGCGGGGGTACAAGGGAAGGTTACCGCTCAGTTATCCACCTTAAACTCCATAGTGAACTCCTCCATGAGACTGATATATGCACCAGATGGAGCGAGTAGGGCAGCGGGTTCAGGAGTTTCCCTGAGGAGACACTCCTGGATGCGCTTGTGTAACTTCACGGAACCCTTTAAGTCTACCTTCACAAATGCCCCTTTTGACGGTTCCTCACTGTTTGGACCAAATGTTAAGTATACACTCACCAGATGCGAGCAGGAAGGGAAAACTATCTCTGCCATTGGAGTAGTATTTTCCATCCCCTCAAGACCCTATCCCAAAGGGCAGAAAGGCAGGAAGATGTGGTTCAAGGAATCTCATCGCACTGACCATTTTAGAGCTCTCTCTCTGTTCCATGTAGCTGACACACACACACTTTGATGTTTGATTTTCAAACCACACACACACCCTGGGAAAGGCTGGCACAGATTTACCAGCTGTGCCCCCCTCTGCTCAGACTATAATGCAGTTATGCTGCCACCAGTCAGCTTCTGTAAGCCTCTTACATCGTTACCCAATTATACTGAGTAAACTTTATACTAGTGCGAATGGGAGAGAGTGACCAGTGCAGCAAGGTTTTCAGGGGTGGCCACAGTGTCAGTAAAATAAGCAATAAGTACTCTTTAAGATGTTAAAAGTATTCTCTAAAAGGCCAGCCACAATGAAAGGTATAGAAATATTTAATAATAAATAAAATAGAAAACATGAGAGTATTGAATATCTAATGGCAATAAACACCAGAGTTTCAATCACAGGACATATAAAAATAATACAGTTGGATGGATTCACACAGGTGCAGAAAAACAATACTTAATTAATCTCACTAACTCTGAAATTGTAATTTTATTAGCCTTTTTGGGCTGACTTTCTATCCCTTTCAACTTTCTGGCTTAAAAACGCGTGTATTTGCACATTTTTTACATCGTGCAGCACTACGAGGCTACAGTTAAACTATTCCAGGTGCCAGAAAATCTGCTCTTCAAAATTTCCCTTAAAACTAGTTGGTTTCTCAGTAGTAGCACTAAAATCTGAACCCCTGTGACTAGCACTTTTTCTAGAACCTGCTGTAAAGCACTAGGAAGCCTGAACCTGATACAAGCACTCAGCTCTCCTTGTCAATAAGGAGAAATTAATCATAGGCACTAACAGCCTACAGTTGTAAAGGTAAGGGAAAGCAGCTCTTAAACCTTACAAAAAAGCACCTAAACAGGCAAGTCCAAGAGTCAGCTTCCGGTGGTTTCTCCTGTCCACCTGGTGAATCTGGGCATACTGGGGCAATGCGGCATCTGCCTCATGTACACAGACAATCCTCTCGTCCTACCACCCAACACTACAACCTGCGAGAGATGCACTTACATAGCCAAACTGGAAGCAAAGCTCTCTCCAGTCAAGACTGTGCTAGACAGTCAAGAGGAGAAGGCTAACACCTACATTACACCTCTAGCAACTCATAGCCCTTCAAAACCCACACCATCAACTCCCACACATAGCAACACTAAACCCACATATGCGGAGGCCCTTTAGATTAACCTGCCCAAGCAACAAGGACCTCCGAAGCCGAAACGCAAACAAACACCAGTCACAACCAAAGTGACACACAGCTCACAACACCAGTGTGCCACCCAACAACAGCCCCTAAGGCAAGACAATGTACCCAACACTTTAGTCATAGGTGACTCTATAGTCAGGCACACTGATGTCCCACTCACCAGGCTGAACAAGGAGAAAATTACAGTCAGCTGCCTGTCGGATGACAGGATCCGCCACATAACGCATGCACTCAAGTCACTCCACAACAAGTACAAATACGATTCTGTCATTGTCCATGCTGGAGTAAATGACTTGAGACGTACCTCCGTGGACTACATGAAAAGAGACATGGAAGAACTCTTGGATCATGTGACCCAGGCAGGTATGACCCTAGCCCTGAGTAGCATCCTGCCTTCGCCCAGAATTATACCACAGTATAAGGACAAAATGCTTGACTTCAACAATTGGCTAAGCTTCTGGTGTCATTCAAAGGGGATCCAGTATTTGTCTGCCTGGGAAGACATGATCGACAAACCACAATGCTTTGCCGGAGATGGTCTGCACCTGTCACCCCTGGGATTCAGGTTACTGGCTAAAGCTCTTGCCACCCCTATAGTGCCTTTTTTAGGCAAGGTTCAAAGGATAAAACCACCACCGTAACGGATACAAGCATGCAAAATCTGAAGGTAATGCTACTCAATGCTAGAAGTCTAAACCTCAAAATGCACTCTCTCGAGGTACTCCTAAAAATGGAGAACATCGATGTCTGTGCAGTGACTGAGACCTGGTTCAAGGCTCCAGAGAGCACCCCTGCAATACCAGGCTGCAATTCTTACCACACTTTTCTACCACAAAACCTTGACCGAAACACTAAAGTTGGAGGAGCGTCCATATTCACCAAGGATATTCACACCTCCAGGCTAGTTGCCCAACACAATGCATCTGAAATTCTCCAGGTGCAACTAACACTAGGTAAGACAGCAATCCAAACTGTAGCTTGATACAGATCCCCCACCATACCTCAAGATTCTCACTACACCTTCCAAAACATACTGGAAAATATTAAGATACAACCAAACACCCTAATACTAGGTGATTTCAACTACCCTGCCATTAATTGGGAAAACTACTCAGGTACCAACTCCTTTTCCCAACGGTTCTTGGAATTCATAAATTCCAACACCCTGGATTACCTAATCCATTGTCTCACCAGGGGCTCCAATATCCTGGACCTGGTCATTACCAACATGGGAGATAGATGCTCCACACCAGTGGTTACCCCCTCATTGGTCAGGTCTGACCATAAGCAAATCACCCTTGACATCCACATCCCACCCCCATCCCCAGTAAGGAAACCTCCTTAAAAAACTTCTCCAAAGCCAACTTCATGCTACTGAAGTCAGAAGTGAAAAACTTCACAACACCCACGCAGACAGGGTCTGGAAGTTCGACTGCAGAATACTACACTAAGGCACTGTACGAGCACATCCACTCGTGCATGCATCGTGCCATCCCAAATAGAACCAAGATGCTCTTCTCCAAAAAAAGGAAGCCAATCTGGTGGTCCCCTGCTATAAACAAACTATACAACAGAAGGAAGAAACTGTTGCAGAAAAGAGGAAAATCCCAGGATGCAAAAAACTCCCTCACCAGCCTCAGTAAGAAGCTGAGATCCCTCATAAAATCCTCAAAAGCTAGTTAAGAAAATAAAATTGCCAAAGATTCCAAAGACAACCACAAGGCATTCTATAGTTATATCAAGAATCTAAATGGCAATGCTCAGATCTGCTCTGAACTACAACAGAATGGCATTAAATATACTGATCCCAAGGATATTGCCAATATCCTGGCAGATCAATTTAGTGCCAACTTCACTCCCCTCTCACCTTCTAAAGGGCCCATCTCAATACCAAAAGATTGCCAAATTCCGATAATCACAGCCACACAGGTAGAAACAGCACTCTCCAAAGCTAAGAATACAGCATCCATGGGACCAGATGACATCCCAGGCTGTGTACTACATGAACTACAAAATGAACTGGCACCCCACCTAAGTGTCATGTTTAATCATAGCCTCACCTCAGGCTTCGTGCCCATTGAGTGGCGCACAGCTACAGTTATCCCGCTCCACAAGGGAGGATCCACCTTGGATTCCGGGAACTACTGTCCCATCAGTCTGACAAGCCTGATCTGCAAGGGCATGGAACGCATTGTCATGGAACTTATAAACAAAGACATTGGCAACCTCCAGACACTGGACCCCACCCAGTTTGGGTTTGTGAAGGGCCGACCTTGTCTCCTGAAGCTGACTGACTTCTTCGAATCGGTCTCCAGAGCTGTGGACGAGGGTAAGGAGGTCCACACAGCCTATCTGGACCTCGCCAAGGCCTTCAACACCATCCCCCACTCTGGAATCATAGATAAACGTACTACGCTGTGCATAAATCCCTACGTCACTTGATGGGTTGCCAACTGGCTTACTGACAGAACCCAGACTGTAAAAGTAGCCGACTCCAAATCCAGCTCCAAACAAGTGACAAGTGGAGTACCTCAGGGTTCAGTCCTGAGACCACTCTTGTTTGGCATCTACTTCTCTGAAGTACAGGCCAACATTAAGGGACTCTGGCTAACAAAGTTTGCAGATGACTGCAAACTGGGAGCCATTATTGAATCCCCAAATGATGTGAATATTCTACAAAAGGGCCTTACAGAAACAGATGCCTGGTGCCAGTGCCATGGGCTCAAGCTTAATGCCAAGAAATGTATAGTCATCCCCTTTGGAAAAAAACATGTACCCATGAACTACCACATAGGTGGCAGGACACTGAACATTGAAAGTGTGATGAGAGACTTAGGGACACAAGTGGACATTGGTCTCACTTTCGATAACCACATCGCCACAACAGTCAGGAAATCCTTCTACGTGGCACACCTCATCACTAAGGGCTTTTCATCCAGAAAAAAGGAGGTCATTATCCCAATGTACTCATGCCTCATTAGACCCATTATAGAGTATAATGCCCCATTTGGTATGTACCTCACAGGACATCTGCAACAGCTGGAAAGGCCACAGAAATATCTCACTAAAAGAATCACAGGCCTAAAGCAGATGCCATATGCTGACCATCTAAAAAAACTAAAAAACTCCAGCTATAATCTGTGGCATATTGTCTACTCAGAGGCGATCTCTGCTTAACATACAAGGCCATGTCAAACCCTGAGCTGTTGGACATGCTCCACTTAAAGAAATCCCAATCCCTCAGAGCCACACGCTCCAGGGATCTAAACCTTATCATCACATTGAACAAAACATGCTGGAGGGATAGGTTCCTGACCCAGAGACTCCCCATACTCTGGAGTAGACTGCCCATACATGTCAAGCAGAGCAACCTCATTGGCCCTCTTCAAAAGGAACCTTGATGATTGGATGGGAGATAGGAAATTCACCCCGGGGATCATGTCAGTCACCCTGCTAGACAGGGGCCCAGAGAAGTAAATATTGTGGGAAAAAATTTCCAGGGAATTGTTATGGCTAGGCTTGCATAGGCCTTAGGGCAAATAGCCTAGTACCAACCTATGAACTGTATTTTCCTGACTGACTAAATAATGACTATTCCCTAGTTAAGTTACTTACTACTGCAAGGCACGATGATGAGTGTTGAGTTGCTTACTGCAACAAGGAAAGATGAGGTGTGTGGTTGTGCGAGATATCTGTGTGAGATCTGTCCTGTCAGGTTCTAAAAAAACAAAGTGCTGCTGCAAGAGTTCCATCATATCTCTCACTAGTATCTAAAAAATCATTTCAGTGCTGATTATTGAATGACACCACATCTGGTCACTTGATGGTGGTACAATACACACCCAGAGCTTTGGTAAGATCTGTTTCAGATTCTGAAAGCTTTAAAACTATTTCAAAAACTTCCACTCTTCCAAGGTAGCAATTAGTTCACCCCTAAGGGCAATACAGTAAGATTCATAGTCCTGGTTTTCCCAGACATTTTTGTCTCTGGTTGCAGTCAGACCTGTAAAATAAAATCTTTATGGCCTCAACCAACCCATTTAATTTTCAGCCTATTTTTTTTTTCAAAGTTAGCTGGACTGAGATTAACCTCTTCTCTTCCAGAATTCTCTGCTAAAACATACATTTAATCAGTTACAATACTGTATGACATACATGTATACCTCTTTTCTGTCCAGTAGGACCCACTGTTGATGCATTTTTACCACAAGCAACTTTACAAATGCATTTTTCCCACAAGCATCTGTACAAATCAGTGTGATAAGTCAAGTGACATAAAATTATTTACAAAACCCCAGCTAGCTGTGCTGGCATATGTTACACATGCCTTGCCCTACTCTCCCTGGCACAGATGGCATTACGTTATACCATCACACTTGTATACAACGAGAATCCTTTGTACAGTATGCAGACAGATCTAACCTTACCTGCCTCTTGTACAGTCTGGAAAACTTTAAGTAAATATTGCACAAAATGTCTTTCAATCTCTTGAAAACTGGCTTTATAACCACCAACTCATTCGTAATCCAAAGAAAACCAAACTGCATTTATTTTTTCCCAAAATCACTTGCCATACCTTTCAGCTGTCCATATGGTCATGGAATGTCCAGATTTATACCTCATATTTTTGCTCTGTTCCTCAAAAAGTTTGTGGTTTCTGGCAAATCACTGAGGATCGAATTCACTAAATAGTGACATACATTTGAGTTTCAAACTTTATATCCTTAGAAATTAACACTAAAACAAATCCTGTTATCCAATCAACTTTATAAGTTTATAAGAGCAATATTATTATTATTTTTGGGCTTATGTCTTCCCATTATTTTGGGCTGTGTCCAGATTTCTTATGCTTACAGTTTGAGAGGTGTGTAACCCATGAGAAACATAACTTTAAAATCACACCCCTAAACAAGACACCAATTGAAGTAGTGACCCATACAAAACTACAGGGGGTTACAGTAGGTGACAACCTTAAATAGGACGTCCACATACAAAGCAATATTAAAAAACTCAGCAAAATAAGAAAGCTATATAGAGACCAAAAATGTATACTGCATCCACCAGAGTCACTCCCCTCTATTATATGGTTGTCTCATTCAGGTCAACCTAAAATCTAAACTAGAACAGTGCTATAAGGTAGCTAGATTTGTAGCCAATACAAGTCACAGGACGTTATCATTATTTTGCTCTAAAAACTCTAAATTGGCCAGAATTATTCCACCAGTTATATTGTACTCAACTTCTCTTAACATGCAAAATGATATTTAATCCCACTTCTTGCCCAGCCATAAAGACAGCTCTCCACCACCAACTCCCAAATCATCACCCTTTTTGTGACAAAAATCTACTTAACATCTTTAAGTCTTACAAAAATTCCGGTCAAAGTTTGTACTCGCACTCTTTAGTTAAAGTCTGGAATATAGTCGCTGGACCAATCAGGGCAATACATAGCATTCATTTATTTAAACTGCAGCTAAATGAATTTCCCTCTGATTCCTGGCTTTGCACATGCTGCTCTCCTGGCTAATAATGTCAGTTCCTTCTCCTCTAATACCTATATACATCCTATCTCTCCTTTTTCTTTATTAATCTTACTGTTATTTCCCTTAATGTTGATCTTGCTTTTACTCTCTTTTTCTCCTGTTACCTCTATCTACTCCTCTTATCACCTCTAACCAGTACTTATTTTTCATCCCTCCCCACCATCCTGTCCTCCTCCTTTTTGTCCACTATATGATTGTTCCACTCGAACATTGTAACATGTCAACACCTTTCAGTGCTACACAATATTGTATTTATCTTGTTTTACTGAAGGTTTGTGTATTATTCTATTTACTGTATATTGTAATATGATATTGGTTTTCTCCTGTTTATATGTATCTCATGTTCTTATATTTGTGGAACTTTTCTCTCTCTTTATGGTATTCCCTCTGCATGTTGACTTTTGATCTTCACTTGATCTATAAAAAAGGGGGGGGGGTGCTTGCATTTTCTGCTCTAGCAGCAAGCCAATAAGAGAGGGGTTGGGAGGTTGCCATAATGGTTAAGGTGTTTGCCTTACAGACCCAAGGTTCAGGGATTGATTCTTGCATGGGATAATTAGCTAGGCTTAAAATGGCCCACAGGGGCAGTAAGTCCTAGTACTAATCTGTGAACCTATAAATCTCAGTATTTCACGTCCACAGTGAGGTAAAAGAGCTGGCAAAAGCTATGAGACACTCCTCTCTTAGAGCCGTGCATTCAGAAGCATGCCTTGTCTGGGACTTGAAGAAATGTACTTGATTCACTGTTTTGCCTCTCAGGTGAGCTCTGTCATTCCATTTTGCATGTTTCAATAGGGCAAAGGAAAATTGGGGGTGGGGGGCAGATTGTTTTCTGGTGCTAAGGGAGGAAATTCCTAAATGCTTTTCCACTCTTTCTGGGGATTCAGCACCTCATTTCATTAGAGAAGAGGAATAAAAACAAGAAAAGTGTGATTTAAGACAATGGATTCCCTGATGATACAGGAAACTTTTTTTTGCTGTAGTCAAGAATGTTCTTTTAAGGCTACAGGGTTGGGAGGGTGGCCTAATGGTTAAGGTGTTTGCCTTATAAACACAAGGTGCAGGGTTTGAGTCTCACAGGGGATAATTGGCTAGGCTTAAAATGGCTCGCAAGAGCAGTCAGCCTAGTACTAATCTATGAATCTATGAATCTATGAATCTATGAATCTACACTTGACTTCTGATGTAGCACTCCAGTCCTGACTTACTTTGTCTGGAAATTCTGAAATTATTAGAACCACTAGGAAGCCTTCTATTAAGCAGACCTATTCCATCATTTGGCAACAGTTCTCATGTTGATTGGAGCAATACTTTGCATAGTGCCTTAATTAACTTGCAGGTCTTTGCTTATTTTAGACTCCTGTTAATTCAGGTCTCAGTTATTCCATGATCCAGATGATGTGTCTGCTGTTTGTCCCTTTCATGACCTTGTGGTGGGTAGAACTGTGATCAGCACCCGGTGGTCAATCTGCTCTTTTGGAGAGTGCTACAATGTACAAGACCTGTTGGAGGAACAGGTACGTTTCTCAGAGATTACCCCTTCTCTGGAACAGGCTTCCCATTCATTTGAAGCAGAATTCCTCCCTGCATTTGTATCAGTAGGTGGGGAATCGTAAATTTACCCCCTGGTCTGCTACCTATGTCCGTATTCGAAAGAAGAAATATGTAAATGCTCATCCACTCTTGCCCAAGTTATACCTTCTATGAAACAAGTGGAATCGTAACCAGCTCAGTACATTGGGGAAGCATGGCTAGGCTTAAAAAGGCCCTTTTGGGTCATTAGCCTACTAATGTTCTGTGAACCTGCATCGTCCTCTGAAGAACCCCTGCCTTCCATGGGACTTAGGCTCATAGGTTAGATTGTCAAGTCTACAACCTACCGGCCTTTAAGAAATTCAGTTGCCATAACTCCATGTGGATATTTTCTAGCATCTTCTGATACTAATTGGAAGTTTATTCCTTAGTATTTGAAGACATGGTATAATATATGTCCCGTTTTTAACTTTACTTTCATGAGTAACAGGTTTACCCATCAGCTGTGTGGACCTGGGCTGTGCCTGCAAGTAGTCTATAGTGATCAGTGTACTACCGTGGTAAACAAACTAAAGTAAGTAAAATGAAATTAAAGCCACTGGCTCAGTGATGTTGAAATTTATTTCTTAGAAATGTCTATCTCTGGTGGATGAGACTGAGGCCTTGTTGTGTAAAGAACTGTATTTGTTTTTTTCACAAAGATTGGTAGTCCCTTTGAATAAACCCTCAGTCTGTGGTGAATCTTCACTGTCCTCTTAAACTGTAGGATGTTAAGTGCAGACTTAAGTCATATCAACATCAGGATTTTCCTAAATGGCTTGCTCCTTCTCCAAGCACCTAATGCTTTGTGCTTCCCCTAAATGGCTTGCTCCTTCTCCAAGCACCTAATGCTTTGTGCTTCCCTTCAGTTTCCAGATCTTTATTGCATCTTTTGCTTGTGGCTAAAGGTGCTTTGTATCTCATAGTTGTAGTCCTGGCAGTTTATGACAAATCTGTTGTTTTTCTGTCTCATTTTTTCCTTTTTAGATATTGATAAAATGTCTTCTCTTTTCTCAAGACATTGTTTCAGAAGTTAGAACGTTCCTATTTTTTTGACTGAAAGATTAAGTAATAGTTTTCTCCCGTCCTCTTCCTTGGGATGCAATAATTCCTTGCCCTTTTTGACTGCACCTTTTTACGGAAGTATTTTCTCCTCTTATAGCACTTCACCTTTATCTGAAGCTGAACAAACTGACCTCTCAGGCCTTGCTCTTTCAGTTGTCTAAAGTTAACCAAGTCTACCTCATCCCACAGGAACAAAGTTACTGTGGACTTCTATTACAGTAAAATGCAGAAGGCATTCCTTCACGCCCAGGTAAGGAGATGGACCTGATCCCATTCCCATTGGTTGCATCTGTGGATGGGTACTAATAAAAAAAAATGTCATAGATAGGTACTAGGCTTTTAGCCCAAGAGCCTAAATAAGCCTAGCCAACAAGGTTCCCTGGCTTACGCCACCCAAGAAAGTTATTTTCTTGTGCCCCTGTTGAGCAGAGCTACAGAAGTGATCCCCGGGGTGTATTTCCTATTTCCCATCCACTCATCAATATTTCTGTGACTACTGTGGTGATATGATTTTCAAAGGAGAGACTACTGTCCACCTGGGTCCCAAGGTCTCTTATCACACATTCGGCGTTAAGTAGACTGCTGCCTATGTGGTAGTTCATGGGTACAGAGTTTTACCAAAGGGGATGGCAGTGCACTTTTTGGCATTGAACTTGAGGCCATGGCTCTGACACCAGGCATCTGTCTCAATGAGGCCCTTCTGTAGGATGTCCACATCATTTGGGGACTTGACTATGGCTCCTAGTTTGCAGTCATCTGCAAACTTCATCAGCCAAAGGCCTTCTGTGTTAGCCTGTACTTCAGAGAAGTAGATGTCAAGCAGGAGAGGTCCCAGGACTGAACCCTGTGGTACTCCACTTGTCACTGGCTTGAAGTCAGATTTGGAGTCTGCAATATTTACAGTGTGGGTTCTGTCAGTGAGCCAGTTGGCAGCCCATCTTGTGACGTAGGGATTTATACCTAGTTTAGTGAGTTTAGCTATAATTCCAGAATGGGGGATGGTGTCGAAAGCCTTGGCAAGGTCAAGATAGGCTGTGTGAACCACCTTACCTTCATTTATGGCTTTGGTGACTGCCTCAAAGAAGTCAATCAGGTTCAGGAGACATGACCTGCCTTTCACAAACCCGAACTAGGTGGGGCCCAGAGTTTGGAGGTTACCAATGTTTTTGTTTATGAGTTCCATGATGATACGTTCCATGGCCTTACAGACCAGGCTCGTCAGGCTAATAGGGCAATAATTCCTGGGATCAGTGGTGGCTCCCCCTTTGTGGAGTGGGATAACTGTTACCGTGTGCTATTCAGTGGGCGCAAAGCCTGACGTGAGGCTATGATTGAACATGGTGCTTAGGTAGGGAGCCAGTTCCTTCTGAAGTTCATGTAAAACACAGCCCGGGATGTTGTCTGGTCCCATGGATGCTGTATTTTTGGCTTTAGAGAGTGCAGCTTTTAACTGCGTACTTGTGATTACAGGGGCTCTGCATTCTTCCTGTATAGATATGGGCCTTTTGGGGGTTGAGAGGGGGGTAAAGTTAGCACTGAACCTATCTGCCAGGATGTTGGTAATATCATTTGGTTATGTAATTTTTATGCCATTGTACTGTAACTCAGAGCAGATCTGGGTGTTGCCATTGAGATTCTTGACATAGCTATAGAATGCTTTGTGGTTGTCCATAGAATCAATGGCGATTTTGTTTGCGTAGCTAACTTTGGAGGGTCTTATAAGGGATCTCAGCTTCTTACTGAGGCTGACCAGGGAGCTCCTCCACTCATGGGATTTTACTCTCTTTTGCAACAGTTTCTTCCTTCTGTTGTAGAGTTTGTTTATGGCAGGAGACCACCAGATTGGCTTCCTTTTTTTGGAGGATAGCATCTTGGTTCTATTTGGGATAGCACGATCCATGCACTCGTAAGTGCTTATAGAGTGCATTTGTGTAGGATTCAGCAGTCGTAACTGTATTGTCCATCTGCATGGGTGTCATGAAGTTCGCCACTTCTGTCTTAAGAAGCATGAAGTTGGCTTTGAAGAAACTTTTTACCATGGTTTCCTTAATAGGGGGTGGTAGCTGGATGTGGATATCTAGGGTGATTAGTTTATGGTCGGATCTGACTAATGAGGAGTTGACTTCAGGTGTGGAACACCGGTCACTCATGTTGGTAATGACTAGGTCTAGGATATTGTTGTCCCTGGTGGGGGTATGTGATAAGTTGATCCAGGTAATTGGAATTTATGAATTCCAGAAAGCGTTGAGCGAAGGAGTTGGTACAGGAGTAGTTTTCCCAGTTAATGGTGGGGTAGTTGAAATCACCCATTATTAGGGTGTTTTGGTTGAACCCTAATATTTTCCAGTATATCAAGAAAAGAAGAGTGTGAATCCTGGGACATGGTGGGGGATCTGTAGCAAGCTACAATTTGGATTACAGTTTTGCTCAGAGTTAGTTGCACTTGGATAACCTTGAATGCATTATGCTGAGCAACTAGCCTGGAGGTGTGGATATCCTTAATGAATATGGACACACCTCCGCCTTTGGTGTTCTGGTCCAGGTTAGGTGGCCGAAAAGTGTTGTATGAGTTATAGCCTGGTAATGCAGGGGTGCTCTCTGGAGCCTTGAACCAGGTCACAGTCACTGCACAGATATTTATGTTCTCCATTTTAAGGAGTGCTTCGAGGGAGTGCATTACCATCAGTTTTTGCTTGCCTGTTCCTGTTACGGTGGTGAATTTGTCATTTGAACCTTGCCTAAAAAAGGCACTATAGGGGCGGCAAGAGCCTTAGCCAGTATCCGGAATCCCAGGGGTGACAGGTGCAGGCCATCTCTGGCAAAGTATTGGGGTCTGTCGACCATGTCGTCCCAGGCAGACAAGATACTGGATCCCCTTAGAATGACACCAGAAGCTTAGCTAATTGTTGAAGTCAATCATTTTGTCCTTGAACTGCGGTATCATTCTGGGTGATGGCAGGATGCTACTCAGGGCTACGGTCATACCTGCCTGGGCTACAAGATTGGAGAGCTCTTCCATGTCACTTCCATGTTATCTGTTTCTGTTTCTCCCTGTTGGTCTCTGTCTCCACACCAGTAGGGCCAGAGTTGGTTGAACACTGATGAGGCCCTGGTTTGGTGAAGAGCAGAGCCTCATTGTTGACTTCTGTTAACATTGGAGAGTCTCAAATATTCTTTTCTGTGCTGATAGTGCTTTTAGTGCCTGTTTAGTCAGCTCCCATGGTTTCTAGCTTTTCATTTTTGCCAGTGCTCTTGGCACTTGTCCATTTCTTCACATTATCTGCATTTGAGATGTCAGTACTAAAGAGGTTTGGATCAAAAGGCTCACATGGTGTCTTGCATGGCAACAGTGCTGTACCTACACGTGCATTTGTATTTGGACCCTGTCAATGTACTGTCCTCATCCAAAGAATTGTTTAGACCAACACTTGAGATGCTCAACTGTCTCTGTATGAGGACATGGGCTTGGTGGGCCTCTGTTAAGATCTTTATGGCAGGTATGGGTCATTTTTGCCTTCCGTGTCCTTGGTTTGTTTCCCAGTGAGCACTGGAGATAAGTGTATGTATAAGAGCAAGCCTGTTGATTCTTCTTTAGTCATCAAACCCAGACACACACAGCAGTCACAGAGAAAAATCTCCTGCATATCCCTGTGTGACTCCATATTTGAGGAGATCATGTACTTAATGAATTAAGATGGGGTAGCCCCAATAACCCATTTTTGATGCTAGTAAGATCATAGCACCATACAATATATATAAGGCAACTGAACCTTGTGGCTACTTGTGCCTTGCCTGTACCTATCCTTAGACTTCACTTGCCCCTTAAAAAAGGAGGTAAAGTAGACATCTGAAGTAGGATATTCATTTGTCTGCAACCTGTGGGTTATGGATCCGATATCAGATCCGAACCGGCATGGTTTTCCAGCTATGGATCCAAGCTCTCAGCTCCTCCCCTCACCCATAATGCCCTGCTCTACCCTCATGACCTCAGATCTCGTTTGCCGCGCTGGTGACTGGATTGGTATTCATAGCTCTCAGCTAAGTGCTTGTTTCTTAACTGTTAATACAGAAAATTTAAAGTTTTTTGTGCTTTTTTGTGTGAAAGTTTAGGTTTCCCTCTTTGATAGTTTTATTTAGAGTTAAATTAAGTATTTTTTTTCCCTCCCCTCGCTGTTGGCGTAGAGTGTGTGTGTTGGGCCTGTGTGTCTGTATTAGTTTAGTTACTTTTTTTAGTAGCTTTATAGATTTGAATGGCTGATCATCCCAAATCTGTTTTTTCAAAATGCTCCGAGTGTGGCCATAAGCTCTCCCCGGCTGATGGCCACACTCTGTGTGTTAAGTGCCTGGGGGTTGAACACCTCACATCTGGATGCTCCATTTGTGCAGGGTTCAACCCCAGGGCACTGAGGGAGCGGAGGTCCAAGCTTGTCTTGGCGGGTCTTTTACCGCCAGACTCGGCTCCGGCCTCCGCTCCTTCGGGAGCAACCGTGGTTCCGGTTATTCCCTCCGTGGCACCCCCTCCTGCTCCTGGGACTCAACCTCCCGTTTCTGGAGAGGAGAGGGATGCTAGGAAAAAGGACGGAGGAGAAGCACCAAGCGGCGGGCCGAGACCTCTGTTTCGGCCCGCCAGCCAAGCGGCTTCTCCCGGCTCCGTGTCGGCTCGGTCTCCTCCTTCTCGGCTCCGGTCCCTGTGTGCTTTTCACCGGGTCCTGAGGAGGAGGAGACCCGATCTCCGTCGAGGCTATCGAGGAGGCACTCCAGGCCTACCTCGGTAGCCTCGTCGAGATCTACATATAGCCTGTCAGATGCTGATCTGGACCGGATGATGAGAAGATTCATCCAGGCCCAGATGCAGATGGGAGTGCTCTTGCCTCCCCTCTGGGGAGCTCAACACCCTTTTAAGCCTATTGCTCCTTCTCCGACCCGCTATCCGGGTTCGAGCAGCTGGAGCCGAGCAGCCGGGCGGGGTGGGTCGGCGCCGATAGTACTTGGTACCGGATCCGACCCTGCCCTCGAGTGCGTCGGATCCGACCTCGGAGCCTGGATCCGAGCCTCGGATCCGGGGATCAGTGCTCCTTCGGCGCCGTCTGTGTCGGAGCGCACTGTCGCCGGATCCGGCGCGCCGGCTCGGTCCACTCTTCGGATCCGAGGGGGAGCCGATTGTCGGATCCTTTGGTCGAGGTCGGCTCCCCTTCGGCTTTTGATGTAGTGGAGAGGGCTCTGTTGAGGGTCTCCGGACCCCCGGCACTTGTTCCGGCTCCGTCCCGCGCTCCCTCTGCACTGGGCCAGGCTTCCACCATCTGGCCCCTGGGACAGCCCGCTTCTGTGCCCCAAGTTGCTCCTATGGAACAAATTGCTGCTTGTGAGGACTCCTCTGACAGCCCCCCAGAGGATGTCCCTCGCAAGCATACGTGCAAACGGAGGCACATCGATTCCCCCGAGTCTCTCACCGAAGACACGGACTTGGAGGAAGGGGAAGGCTCCCCACGGTCACCCCCCGAGGATGTCTCATTTGGAGACATCATGGAAATGCTCCGTATAAGGGGGGGGTGGTCTGCCCCCAAGTCTTCCTTGGACGAGTCCGTGTTCTTGGAGGCATTTGAAGCGGGCCCGTCTACCTCTTGGGTGTCCCCCCCTGCCGACCCCCTGGTGAATCTTATTACCACCATGGCGTGGAAGGAACCGGACACCGTGGAGCCAATCCCCAAGAGACCAGATAGGATCCTTAGTCCGCCATCCGACCGGGCCCATTGGAGTAAGGGGCCTCCGGTAGATGCCATGTTGACGGCGGCCACCAAGAGGAACTGGCTCAGGAGAGTCCCTCAGTCCACCCCCCGAGCAAGGAGTCTCGGATGATGGACCGCTTGGGGAAGCGGATGTTTAGTTCAGCGACCTTCTCGGTAAGGGCGCTGAACTATTTGGCACATGTCATTAGGATGCAGCGAGATCTTATAAAAGAATACGCTGCACCCCCCCGAGTCCATTTCGGAGGAGGACAGGGTTCTGCACTCCACCCGTATGGCCACTCTTAGGTCAGTTACTAATACTTCTATGCGGCTACTCTCCCATGCAACGGAAGGCGCCGCTAGAGCTGCGGGGACAGGACTGGTCACTAGACGTCAGGCCTGGCTCCGTCACTGCAATTTTTCTGAGCCCTTCAAAGCGTCGTTTGCGAACGCCCCCTTTGATGGTTCTGCTCTGTTTGGCAAGACCGTTCGCGAGACGTTGACCCAGAGCGAAAAGGACGGGAAGACGCTGTCTGCCGTCGGAATCCGCTTCTCTGCACCCCAGAGGCCCTACTCTAGGAACCAAAAGGGTCAGAAGAAGATGTGGTTCCGGAAGTCGCAGCAGTCCCAGCCTGCTCCGGACAACCAGTCCTTCCGTGGCAGAGGAGGACAGGGAGGACGCCGCCCTAGAGGCAGAGGGGCTCCCAGAAACTTCGGGTCCAGGGAACCTTTCTCTGAACGGCCCGCGCAGCAACCCTGAGGGGTTGCCCGACTGCTCCACTCTGGAGGAAGTCGGGGGACGTTTTTCAGGGCACCTAGCGGCATGGGAGTCCATAACATCGGACCGCTGGGTTCTCCAAATCATATCCAGAGGATATCGCATTCCATTCCTTTACCTTCCAAAGTTGAAGTCCCACCCGGTCAACGGGAGGCCGCTTTGGCAGAAATTGGCCATCTGCTAAAGAAAAGAGCCATCCAGCCCGTTCCCCCAGACCAGATCGGATCAGGGTTCTACTCCAGATTCTTTTTAGTGCCAAAGAAGACGGGGGAACTAAGACCAATCCTAGACCTCTCTCTCTTGAATCTGGCAGTCCCCAAAGAAAAATTCCGAATGGTCACTCTGCAATCTATTCTCCCCCTTCTGGGGGAAAATCACTGGATGTGCTCGATAGACCTCAAGGACGCGTACTACCACATCCTGATGGACAGGCGCTCCAGGAGGTTTCTCCGCTTCGGCTGGGAGCCAGTCACTACCAGTTCGGGTCCTTCCCTTTGGTCACACCACAGCAGCCAGGGTGTTCACCAAAGTATTAGCAGTGGTAGCGGCCCACCTGAGGCTTCAGGGGGTGCAGGTCTTTCCCTACCTGGATGACTGGCTCCTTACCGCCCCAACAAGGCATCTACTTCTATTGGCGCGAGACTCCTTTCTCCATCTTGCTCCTTTTCTGGGCATCACAATAAATACAAAGAAATCCAACCTGGCGCCCACACAGCTCTTAGATTTTATAGGGGCCAGGTTAGACACAAGGAGTTTACGAGCCTTCCTCACTGCGGACAGAGTTCAAAATCTGGAGCTCCAGGTGCGGGCCATTCTCCATTCAAGTTCTGTTCTGGCGGAGTTGGTCCTGAGGGCTCTAGGGTCCATGGCATCGGCTATAGCACTTCTTCCTCTTGCCAGGCTCAATATGCGCATTCTACAGTGGACGCTCTTAGTACAGTGGTCATACCTTGCTCTCCCCATGCATCATCCCATAGCGATCAGCAAGGCTTGCAAGCGGTCCTTCTTGTGGTGGCTCCACTCCCCGGATCTCCACAAAGGCCGCCCATTTTGTGCTTCTCCCCCTCTCGCCACGGTGACCACGGACGCCTCCCGCCTAGGGTGGGGGGGGGGCACTTTGCGGGCCGGACCATCCAAGGCACGTGGGACGATTCAGAGACCTTACTGCATATCAATGTTCTAGAGATGAGAGCAGTGCTCTTAGCGTTGCTAGCACTTCAGGACTTTCTTCCCTTGGGAACAATTGCGATTCAATCGGACAACATGTCTGTTGTCTGGTACATCAACAAGCAAGGGGGAACAAGGTCTTACCCTCTTTGTCGAGAAGCCATGAGAGTTTGGGAATGGGCAATCTCCACCAACCGCTTTCTAATAGCAACGCACATTCTGGGTCGGTCCAGCATCCTAGCGGACAAGCTCAGTCGCACCATTCTGACCCCTTACGAGTGGTCTCTCAATTGTCAAGTAGCGGAACGCATATTCGCACGGTGGGGAACCCCTTCATGCGATCTTTTTGCCTCTCCCTCAAACACCAAGTGCGACAGTTTTTTCGCTCTAATACCTCCTCCCGGCGGTACCCCAAGAGACGCTCTGGTGCATGCTTGGCCACCCGGTCTTCTGTATGCTTATCCACCCTTGCCTCTGATGCTCCAAGTTCTTCAGAAAGCCTCTCGGGTGGGTTGCAGAATGATTCTCATTGCTCCGTTCTGGCCTCGACAGATCTGGTTCCCCTTCCTAAGGTCTCACTCGGTGAATCCTCCTTGGATTCTAGATCCCATCCCGGATCTGATATCCCATCCATCCTGCATTCCTCCTCCGAATCTGGACAACCTGAAGCTGACCGCTTGGCTGCTCCAGTTCCACTCTTGATTAGGACTCCCGGTATTTCATCACCGGTTAAGGCAATTTTGGTGGCAGCTCATAAACCATCCACTAGAAAGGTTTACCGAAGCAAGTGGAAACGTTTTTCTTTGTGGGCGGAGCGGCAAGGCCTGAATCCCTTCACGGTTCCTCTTCCTTTAGTGCTTGACTTTCTAACCACTCTCTTTAACAATGGTGCCAGCAGTTCCACAGTCAAAGTACAACTGGCGGCAATTTCTCACTATCACATTGGCCATGACTCTAATCCTCTTATGTCAGCCAAATTGTGTAAAATTTTTCTTAAAGGTACTTTTCTTCTCAGGCCCCTATAAAGCAAGCAGTTCCTCCTTGGGACCTCTCTCTGGTCCTACAGGCCTTGACCGCCCCTCCTTTCGAGCCAGCGGCTACGGTGGATCTCAAATTCTTGTCCTACAAGACAGCCTTTTTGGTAGCCATTACATCGGCCAAGAGAGTTTCTGAGCTCCAAGCATTATCAGCTAAACCTCCTTACTTGGTATTTCATCCGGACCGTGTCTACCTCAGGACCAACCCGTCCTTTCTTCCTAAAGTCGCTTCTGAAGCAAACATCAATCAGTCCATTAACCTCCCTGTTTTCTTCCTAAATATGAAAACAAAGGTGAATATAAGCTACATTCATTAGATGTTCACAGGCAACTTAGATTTTATCTGAACAGGACGGCTGGTCATAGGCAATCCGACCAGTTGTTTATTTCCTTTGCAAAATTCAATTTGGGCAAGCCAATCTCTAAAGTTTCTCTGTCCCGCTGGATTTCACAGTGCATCTTATTGGCTTATCAAGCTTCAGGAAGGCCCGCGGAGGGTGTTCATGCCCATTCAACCCGGTCAGTATCTACCTCGGCAGCCTTCAAGGCTAGGATTCCTCTAGATGATATTTGTGCAGCAGCCACGTGGGCTTCATCTCATACTTTTATTTCCCACTATAAGTTGGATCTTGCATCTAGGGTAGAGCATCCTTTGGCTCAGCGGTGCTCGGAATATCCTTCCATGATGGCGCCCAAGATTCAGGTAGCTGGGGACTCTGTCCCACAGGTTGCAGACAAATGAATATCCTACTTCAGATTTAGAAGTTATGTACTCACCATAACGTTCCATCTGAGTAGGTGTATTCATTTGTCTGCAACCATCCCGCCCTCCTATCCCCCTGGCC
The DNA here is from genome assembly GCF_019279795.1 of Protopterus annectens. NCBI lineage: Eukaryota > Metazoa > Chordata > Ceratodontiformes > Protopteridae > Protopterus > Protopterus annectens. Next base: position 1,406,088,734 of record NC_056726.1, read on the forward strand.
TTTCAGTTTCCTGCATATTCTATGTTACCCTTTTCAGGGTGTTGTTGCTTTGGCAAACTCGATCTGAGGTCATGAGGGTAGAGCAGGGCATTATGGGTGAGGGGAGGAGCTGAGAGCTTGGATCCATAGCTGGAAAACCATGCCGGTTCAGATCCGATATCGGATCCATAACCCACAGGTTGCAGACAAATGAATACACCTACTCAGATGGAACGTTATGGTGAGTACATAACTTCTAAATGCATGGGGTGAACTTATGAATACCCATCAAATTGTCTAAAGGCTTCTTTAAGGAAGTGCATACCATTGCTTGATCTGGAGAGGAAGCTTTTTCTAGAGATGAGGTAGTCTTTGCCTGACAAATCTCTCTATCATGATTTGTTTATTTGCTGAAGCAGGTTCAAATCCCTGGTTCTAGAGATCACTGGACTGTTTGATTTGTGGAGGCAAAAAAGAAAAGGTCTTGACTGTTGGATCTGTAACAGTCTTAGAGACATGGCACAGAATGACCCTAGAGAGTCTGTAGAACACAGAATTCTGGGACAAGGCCTTCAGCCGATCTTGATAGCTGAGGTCATGTAATACAGTGCTTTTTTTTTTAATTTTTTTTATTTCCTGGAAACTTTGGGGGTCTGTCTAACTTCTTGATATGTTTAAAAAGATACATCACACAGAGGGCATTGTATTCTATGATTGGCTTGATCAGAGCAGAATATAGAGGGGGTGAGGACTTCTTTGAACCTAGAGGAAATACCGTTTGTCGTCAGCTGTGCCAGATAGAAGAATTTTTTGATCACTGTTGCAACACTATGGTGAAAGGAAAACGGAGTTATTTACCCATGTCCCAAGGTCTTTCACAACATCTTAATTTTGGAGTGAGTTGTTGTCTATACTTATAAGTTGGCTGGAGGGTTTGTTTGCCAAATGCAACAATTTTTAGCATTTAGTTTTAGCCCATTGTCAGCATACCAGTTATGAACACCTTCTACATATTGGAAGGAAATTGAAGTATAACAGCCAGTTTGCACTTGCCTGCAAACTTGATTGGCCAGAGATCCTGATTTTGGATTTGGTGATGAGGAAATTATTTACTGAATAGCAAAGGTCCTAAACAGAACCCTGTGGTACCTCACTGGTTACTTTCATGCTCTCTGAGGCTGCACCAGACTCCCTTACAATATAGGTTATGTCAGTAAGCCAGGTAGCTGTCTGTCTAACTGCATAAGGATTGATTTGGAGCATATTTGGCTTTTTGATAGTGCTGTCATGTGATATAGTATCAAATGTTTTGGTAAGGCTATGGTAAGCTGTATGGACAGCTTGACTACTGTTCACTGCTTGCTTACCCTCGCAGAAAGTGGCTTTATTCATTAGTTAGCTTCTACCCTTAACAAAACCAAACTTCTGGGAGTCCATTCTCATAAGATGTTTATGTCATGGTTTATCAGGTCTGTTATGACCCCCATTCTATGGCTGCGCATATGAGGCTTGTCAGGCTGATGGGTCTGTAAGTCCTGGGGATGATGGTGGGGCCACCATTGTGAAAAGCCAAACCTAGAGGACAAAGTCATTGGATATACTCAGGTTGAATAGTTGTAGGAGCAGGTCCACTGGTTCTGTAGGTGGCCTTCAGAATGCCTCCTGCTTCATCCTGGATTGTTGCTTTTAGCATCCAGCATATTTTGAAGGGAATTATATATAACAGTCTCCTTGCCTAGGAAAGAGAGCAGGATTCTCAGACTACCAAGGGATGGAGATTCTTTAGTGAAGACTCCACTTATTAACACTGTTGTGGTGGCAGCTACTCTTAAAAAGAGATCTGACCCACGTAGTCCAGCAGTTCATCCTCCCAACAAGGAATCTGACTCTGTACCACTTTGGGGAAACACATTGTGATGTCCTGCATTTTCCATTAAGGCACTAAGCTGTTTGTCACATGTGCTTCAGTTCCACTGAAACCTTGCAAGGAACTTTACTGGTTGCTGGGACATTTGCCAAAGGAGACTGAAGACGAGACTAGGCCCAGATAATGACTGTTACTGCAATTTCTAATTTCTGCTTCTACCATAGAGTGCCATGGGTGGTTCAACAAAAGTTCATCACATGAGATAGAATGTTTAGATGTGCGTCTACGTAAATGTTCAGATGGGCGCATAGAAACTGTGCTTAATAGGAAGGACTGCTGGAGGAATAGTCTGCTGTCATTTGACAGCATGCATCCCAGACACACTTTTTTTGTAAAGAGTCAGGCAAATAAGGTTTCCCACTTGTGCACTGAAATGGAGCAGTTTGAACAAGAATTAGATGATTTGTCTAATAATTTTTTGAGCAGGGGATATGGCAGACTGGTCACATCTGTGGATGCTGTAAGGTCTGAGCAGAGGCAAGGGGCCAAAACTTGGTATAATAGGAAAGGTAGTGATGGAGATATGGATAGAAAGAGGGATGTTCATTGTAGACAAGGACAGTTCATGCTTACATATGGTAATGATATAGGGGGTGTTTGTGACATTAAGAAGAACTGGGGAGGGTTCTGCGTACGGATCGCAGAATAGCAGAGATGGTTGGGGAACGACCTAAATTCACTTTTCGAAGGAATAAGAATTTAAAGACATGCTATGTCATGAACCTAAACTAGTTCCTGACAAGATGGTCAGGATAGAACGTCAAGGTACTTTTCCTTGTTGTCACTGCAAAGCATGTGATTACATCTATAAAGATAATTTATTTGTACATCCCACAACAGGACAACGATATTACTTGAAGGGGTATGCAGATTGTAGAAGTATGAATCTCGTGTACATAGCTGTGTGTCAGATGTGCGACTCCTACTACGTTGGCAAAACCAACTGTATGTTTAAGAACAGGATTTTTGGACATTTGTATGAAATTAGACATCGGAATCTGCGTAATGCCTTAGCACAACATATAAGTGAAAAAGAAGGTCTTTTTTTTAAATTTATGGTAATACAATTGATTAGTAAAACTGTTAGAGGTGGGGATGTTGTCAATGAAACTGAATGTAGTGAAGCGAGGTGGATAATAAAGCTAGGGGCTAATAGGAGCCCAGGTTTAAACACTGCTGTTCCTTTAAAACCTCTCCTAAGGAAGAGGAGGGTAAAATACTGGGATTGGATTGGATGGTATGGTATTTAAATTGTATGTTTCAACTGTTTAAAGGTATCTGAGGAAGGGCTTGTTGCCTGAAAGCGCTCATGTGCACTTTTATTTATTTATTTTAATAAAAGATTTTTATTGTATTCTGGAAATCGCTTTGGTGTCTCTTCTCACAAGCTTTATTGGTTCAACAAAAGTGACACCAGCATTTCCATTTGTTTTAATGCCTGTCTTTGACTAACAGATTTTGCTAAGAATTTTCATCTGTCATCTTTTAATACTCCCTTTAGTGGAACCAGCTTGTTTTGTTCTATTTTCAGACAGACACTAAAAGATAGTGAGCATAATGGTAAGAACTTAATTGCTGTTGGCTTCCAGTTTAATACCCTATAACTTCCTGTGGCATAGTTCAAATGGCCCTAAGTAATTTTGCTTCAGGCAAGGTCAACAACTGCAGCAGCAGAGGTACCGTCAGTATGACAAGAATGAGAGAGGCCATTGTCCGTCACAAAATAAACTCCTGTTCACTGGCAGGAGTTCTTGGCAAGAACAAGGTTATCACTGCAGGAAGGCCATCAACCAAACAGCAGCTTGGATGCAGCTGGGAGTCAGCTCAGATGGCCAGTCTTGTAGGACAGATGATACAGAGTTGACTTCCATATGTCATTAAGTTCCCTTTTTCTGTCCACCCCCATCCACCCCATCTTCGCTCCCTATGTTCCACTGTATCAGAAGGAGGGGGGGTACTGGCAAGATTAGGTGTGTTAAACTTCTCAGAAAAATGAGCAGTCTAGAATGTCCCACCAGACAAGAAAGGATCCAGATTATTTTCCAAGTTCTTCCTGGCATCAAAGAAAAGAGTGGCTCTCTGGCCCAAATTAAGTCATTGTGGGCTACGTCAGGTTGCTCAAGACTTGCATTTTGGTTGATCTTGATGTAGACTCATCTTCCTTACCTCATAAAGGAGGTTGGAATGTGTTAATTCTACCTCCATGTCAACATAGTCAAGAACTTCAGGAGGTTCCTTCACATTTAGGTAGGAAGCAGTCACTGTGAGTTCATAGCTCAACATTTTGGTCTCATTTCAGCCTCAGGTGGTTCACAAAATGTATGGCTGTGATGGTTAACACCAAAGACTTTGAGGCCAAATGTTTCCCTATCTGAATAACTGGTTCTTAGCTTCATACACAGATGTTAGCAAGTGAGTCTTGACTGAACCTATTTCAGTCCGTTGGTATTACAGTGAGCACTGAAAAGTTGCAGATAGTGATTGCAGTCCATAGTGTTCATAAAATTCTCCCTGGATCTAGAGTCGTACAAAATGAGTCTTATAGGGAAGGGTATTGCAGCACGCATTTTCTGTGTGGTGCCCTTTAGCATCACTCATGTAACTCTTTGTTTGGGAACCCTGGATCTCATGGTCACCACAGTTTTTTTTTCCTGGTTCCCCACACTCAATTTTATATTTAGGTCCTGCAGTGGACCTTAAGAACTCAGAAGCAAAAAAAGTGCAAAAAGCAAACACAGTAATCCAAACAACCAAGGTGAAGCAGCGAATAAAACCTCCAAAGAAATAGCGTATCCACAATTTATTAACCGCTTTCATCAACAAGACTTCATCAGAATACAGAATGAAATAAAAAAACACCTTAAGACCAGCTGTTTATGGTTGAAAGCGCTTAACTGCTGTTAACATTTTAATGTGTTCCTGGGTGCTATCTCCTGTATGTGTTTCGTTTCTTCACAAGTTTTGTTGCTTGGAATATATATGTTTGGCGTTATGTGGATTAAATATTTGATTTGACAATCGTGGTGTCTATCTGGACAGTGTCGCTCATTGGTGGTTCCGGAGTATATTTAGGTGGTTTGCATTTCAAACTTTTGGGATTCTGATTTTTATTTTATGTTTTTGCCCTGTTTCTTAAAATTTTTGACTTTTTTTAAGTAACTGAGGATTACAATCCTTCACCAATGCATGACATTAGTGTTTCATACTTTTTATTGTTCAAAAAAATGCAGGTTGATACAAAACCTGTTGTATTAATTTAAGTGAATTAGAGCAATGTTTTAAAAACTGATTTTGATTCTTTGTGCACTTCCACTTCTTAAGCAAACAAGTTGTGATAGCACCCAGTTATTATCTTGCAGTCAAAGCTAGTAAAACACTTTGCAGTCCTGCACTTTCTCTCTCTTTTTTTTTTTTTTTTTTTGTAACCAGCAGTACATGGAGCAGATAAATCTCCATACACTACAAAAAATTGTGATCAGGTTATTGATCATAACCATCTGTCATGTGTTTGTAACACTGATGCCAAGATTCACCTCTTGAGTTTTGCTGTTGAGGTGAATTATAGGTTTGTGTATGTATATATATATATGTGTATATATATATATATATATATATATATATATATATGTGTGTGTGTGTGTGTGTGTGTCTCCCAAGTCTTTCATATACATGTTTTGTTCCCGTCATAGATGTCATTGAACAAATAAGGGTGATATGCAGAGCTGCAGTAACTACAGAGGGATAAAACTTATCAGTCACAGCTTGAAGAAATGGGAAAGAGTGGTAGAAGCTAGGTTAAGAAGGGAGGTGATGATTAGTGATCAGCAGTATGGTTTCATGCCGGGAAGGAGCACTACAAATGCGATGTTTGCTCTGAGAGTGTTGATGGAGAAATGTAGAGAAGGTCAGAAGGAGTTGCATTGTGTCTTTGTGGACTTGGAGAAAGCATATGATAGGGTGCCTAGAGAGGAGTTGTGGTATTATATGAGGAAGTCAGGAGTGGCAGAGAAGTATGTAAGAGTGGTACAGGATATGTACGAGGGTAGTGTGACAGTGGTGAAATCTGCAGTGGGAGTGACAGATGCATTTAAGGTGGAGGTGGGATTCCATCAAGGATCAGCTCTGAGCCCTTTCTTATTTGCAGTGGTGATGGACAGGTTGACAGATGAGATCAGACAGGAGGCCCCATGGAATATGATGTTTGCAGATGACATTGTAATCTGTAGTGAGAGTAGGGACCAGGTTGAGGAGACCTTGGAGAGGTGCAGATATGCTCTAGAGAGGAGAGGAATGAAGGTTAGCAGGACTAAGACAGAATATGTGTGTGTGAATGAGAGGGAGAATAGAGGAATGGTGAGGATGCAGGGAGTAGAGTTGGGGAAGGTGGATGAGTTTAAGTACTTGGGATCAACAGTTCAGAGTAATGGTGAGTGTGGAAGAAAGGTGAAGAAGACAGTACAGGCAGGGTGGAATGGGTGGAGAAGAGTGTCAGGAGTGATTTGTGACAGACGGGTACCAGTAAGAGTGAAAGGGGAGGTCTACAAGAGGCTAGTGCGACCAGCTATGTTGTATGGGTTGGAGACAGTGGCACTGACAAAAAGGCAGGAGTCAGAGCTGGAAGTGGCAGAGTTAAAGATGTTAAGATTTGCACTGGGTGTGAGAAGGATGGACAGGATTAGGAATCAGTATATTAGAGGGTCATCTCAGGTTGGACGGTTTGGAGTCAGTCAGAGAGGCGAGATTGCATTGGTTTGGACAAGTGTTGAGGAGGGATGCTGGGTATATTGGGAAAAGGATGCAAAGGATGGAGCTGCCAGGTAAGAGGAAAAGAGGAAGGTATAAGATAAGGTTTGTGGATGTGGTGAGAGAGGATATGCAGATGGTTGGTGTGACAGCAATATGCAGAGGACAAGGAAGAAATGGAAACAGATGATCCGCTGTGGCGACCCCTAACGGGAACAGCCGAAAGAGAAGAAGATGATGTCAGTGAACATCTCGTGTTGTCTTACCTTGTTTACCAGTAGTTGAATTGTGGATAATATCCTTATGATGTATACAATCTTCTTGAATTTGTGAATTTCAAAGGTCTAAAAAGTACATTGTTTTAGAACTCCTTCCTCTTTGAATTGTACTATTTTCAAGGACCACATGTTTTTATTTGCAAATATGAGAGTCTTTTGTTACATGCATTTACAAATGCTTTTCTTCTGTGATGTGTATTTAGACTTTTTAGTTTCTGGCTATATTGATTACATATTTTAAGAAGAGGGAGGAGCATAGGGTGACGTACAAGAGTGGAGGAAGATACACACAGGTGAATTATATCCTATGTAGGAGGGCCAGTCTGAAGGAGATTGGAGACTGTAAAGTGGTGACTGGAGAAAGTGTAGTTAAGCAGCATAGAATGGTGGTCTGCAGGATGATGTTGGTGTTCAAGATGCGAAGGAGGATTGTGAAAGTAGTGCCAAGGATTAAATGGTGGAAGTTAAAAAAGGGTGATTGTGAGGTGGAGTTCAGGGAAGAGTTGACAGACACTCGGAGGCAATGAAGAGTTACCAAATAGCTGGGTAACTACAGCAGAGCTAGTAAGGGAGACTGCTAGGAAGGTGCTTGGTGTGACATCTGGACAGAGGAAGGAGGACAAGGAGACATGGTGGTGGAATGAGGAAGTACAGGAGAGTATACAGAGGAAGAGACTGGCGAAGAAGAAGTGGGATTGTCAAAGAGATGAAGAAAGTAGACATGAGTATAAGGAGATGAGGCGCATGGCAAAGAGAGAGGTGGCTAAGGATAAGGCATATAGAGAGTTGTATGAGAGATTGGACACTAAAGAGGGAGAAAATGACCTGTACCAATTGGCTAGACAGAGGGACAGACCTGGGAAAGATGTGCAGCAGGTAAGGGTGATAAAGGACAGTGAGGGAAACGTACTCAAAAGTGAGGAGAGTGTGGAGTAGATGGAAAGAGTACTTTGAAGGGCTGATGAATGAAGAGAATGAGAGAGAGAGAAGGTTGGATGATGTGGGGATAGTGAATCAGGAAGTGAAGCAGATTAGCAAGGAGGAAGTAAGGACAGCTATGAAGGGGATGAAGAATGGAAAGGCTGTTGGCCCAGATGACATACCAGTGGAAGCATGGAGGTGCTAAGGAGAAATGGCAGTGGAATTTTTACCCAGATTGTTTAATGAAATTTTGGAAAGTCAGAGGATGCCTGAGGAGTGGAGAAAAAGTGTTTTGGTACCTATCTTTAAGAATAAGGGTGATGTGCAGAGCTGCAGTAACTACAGAGGGATAAAACTGATCAGTCACAGCTTGCAGTTATGGGAAAGAGTAGTGGAAGCTAGGTTAAGAAGGGAGGTGATGATTAGTGATCAGCAGTATGGTTTCATGCCAGGAAAGAGCACTACAGATGCAATATTTGCTCTGAGAGTGTTGTTGGAGAAATACAGAGAAGGTCAGAAGGAGTTGCATTGTGTCTTTGTGGACTTAGAGAAAGCATATGACAGGGTGTCTAGAGAGGAGTTGTGGTATTGTATGAGGAAGTCGGGAGTGGCAGAGAAGTATGTAAGAGTGGTACAAGATATGTACAAGGGTAGTGTGACATTAGTGAGGACTGCGGTGGGAGTGACAGATACGTTTAAGGTGGAGGTGAGATTACATCAAGGATCAGCTCTGAGCCCTTTCTTATTTGCATGACAGTGATGGACAGGCTGACAGACGAGATCAGACAGGAGCCCCCGTGGACTATGATGTTTGCAGATGACATTGTGATATGTAGTGAGAGTAGGGAACAGGTGGAGACGACCCTGGAGAGGTGGAGGTATGTTCTAGAGAGAAGAGGAATGAAGGTCAGCAGGACTAAAACAGAACATATGTGTGTAAATGAGAGGGAGGGTAGAGGAATGGTGAGGATGCAGGGAGTAGAGCTGGTAAAGGTAGATGAGTTTAAGTACTAGGGATGAACAGTTCAGAGTAATGGTGAGTGTGGAAGAGAGGTGAAGAAGAGAGTACAGGCAGGGTGGAATGGGTGGAGAAGAGTGTCAGGAGTGATTTGTGACAGACGGATACCAATAAGAGTGAAAAGGAAGGTCTACAAGAGGGTAGTGAGACCAGCTATGTTATATGGGTTGGAGACGGTAGCATTGACGAAAAGGCAGGAGTCAGAGCTGGATGTGGCAGAGTTAAAGTTGTTAAGATTTGCACTGGGTGTGACTAGGATGGACAGGATTAGGAATCAGTATATTAGAGGGTCATCTCAGGTTGGACAGTTTGGAGTCAAAGCAAGAGAGGCGAGATTGCGTTTGTTTGGACATGTGCTGAGGGGATATGCTGGGTATATTGGGAAAAGGATGCTAAGGATGGAGCTGCCTGGTAAGAGGAAAAAAGGAAGGCCTAAGATCAGGTTTATGGATGTGGTGAGAGAGGACATGCAGGCAGTTGGTGTGAAAGAGCATGATGCAGAGTACCGGAAGAAATGGAAACAGATGATCCGCTGTGGCGACCCCTAATGGGAACAGCCGAAAGAAGATGATCAGTTTCTGGCTATATTGTTTTTATTTCATAGTTAAAGGTTCATAGGAGATTACTAGGTTAACAGCTTAATAGCCCTTACAAGCCTAGCCAGTATAACCAATTTTACCCAGTATATGGCCCCCTGGGGGCATGAGGATGTTATGGGTTTGTGCCTATGCATTGAGAGTCTTACAGATTGCTCCTGTCTATAAGGGACATGGGCACTACCCCCCAGGTATGAATTTGCGATTCCCCATCCATTGCTCCAAATTCTGTTTGAATAGGGCTAGGGAAGGGCTTTGCTTAATGTGAATAGGAAGCCTGTTCCAGAAAAGAGGCAATCTCTGAGAGAGACAGCTGTCTCGCCAGCATGTTTTGATTGAGTCGAAGACTAAGTTTAGATCCTTAGATTGGATGACCCTCATGCTGTTTGACTTGCAGATGTGTAGCAGCTCCATCAGGGATGGATTTGTGAGTGCCTTGTAGGTCAGGCATTGATCACCCCTTATTAGTCAGTAGGAGACAGAGTAAAGAGATAAGGTTTTAGTCTATCCGTGTAGGACATATTGTTTACATCCTGTATTTTCTTTGAGGAACCTCTGAGGTCGCTCCAGCTGCTTTAAGTGCCTAGTGAAGTACATGCCAAATGGCACATTGTACTCTATTATTGGTTTAATGAAGGACGAGTACAGCGGGATTATAATTTCCTTGGATATGGATGCCTTACCTTTACTTATAAATTGTGTCATGTAGAGAGACGGCGATCAACATTTAGGCTTTCATCTATTAATGTACGTAGATCTCTCACCTCTGAGTCTACTCTTAGGGAAGTGTTGATGTTTTAATTTGCAGGAGTATTTAACTTCCAAAAGGGTATGATGGATTTTTTCGCTTTTAGTTTTAGGCCATAATTCTGGCGCCAGTCATAATTTAGACCCTCCTGAAAGATGTCTGCATCGTTGGGAGATTCAATGATTGCCCCAGCTTGCAGTCATTGGCAGACTTTGTCATCCAGAAGCCTTCTGCATTAGCCTAGACATCAGAGAAGTATATTCCGAACAAGAGTGGTCCCAGCACCAAGTCATGTGGCACACTGCTAGTAACTGGCCTCTTGCTGGATCTGGATTCACCCACTTTAACCACGTGTCCTGTCTATGAGCCATTTGGCTATCCATCTGCTGATGCAGGGATTTATGCCCAGTTTTGTGAGTTAATTTATAATACCTGAGTGGGGAATTGTGTCATATGTCTTGGCCAGGTTGAGGTAGGAAGTTTATACTGTTATACCCTCATCCATGGTCCTAGTGACTTTTTTGAAGAAATCAACCACATTCAGTAGGTATTACCTGCCTCTAAGAAAGCCAAATTGAGTAGGGTCCAGTGTTTGGAGGTTTTCTCTGTCAGTATTTATCAGGTCCATGATTATTCTTTCCATGGCCTTACATGTAAGACTAATCAAACTTATGGGTCTGTAATTTGCTGGATTAATAGATGGGCCCCCTTTATGCAGAGGTGTGACTGTTGCTGTCCTCCACTATATCAGAACAAAGCCAGTCCAAATGCTGTGGTTAAATAGAGATTGTAATGGGCCTGATACGTTCTGATTTAAGCTGTTAAAAGAGGCAACCTGGTATATCATCAGGCCCCACTGAAGCCATATATTTAGCTTTAGGCAATGCAGTGGCAACCTGTTCTTTGGTGATAATTGGTGGTGGAGTGCTGGAGGGTATTATGGGAGACCTGGGGGTGATGCGGAAGGGAAATTTAAGCTGAATTTGTCTGCCAACAGATTTGCTGTATCTTCTGGCTGAGTATAGGTTATGTCATCTACAACTAATTCTGCACATTGATGAGTGTTGCTCTTAAGATTGCAGACATAATTGAAAATTGCCTTATGATTATCCTTAACTTTGGTGGCCATTTTTACCTCAAAGTCTGCGTTCAGCGACTTGACTAGTTCCCTCATTCACTTGTTTAAACTAATGAAGGACTTTTTTCTCTGTTGTGCACATTCCCGCTTCTCAACAGGATTTTCTTTCTTTTGTTGTACAACCTATTTATACCAGGGGTCCAATAGGGTGGCTTGGTTTTGTGGTTTGACATGGGTTTATTTCTGTCTGGTACTGCCATTTCTGTGCAGTTATTTATATGGTCATACACGGCTTTTGGGTATGCCTCTGCATAGGTTTCTGTGTTTTCTGGATTTGGGGGAGCTTGGAAACTAGCTATGCCGTCCACTTAATAGGGGTACTTTACCTTAGAGGAGTTCTTAAAGTTTTTGGGGCTAGATGGGGAGACTAATTTAACCTTTATTTCAAGGGAAACCACTATGTGATACATTACCAGTAAAGACATCACAGTGGGGGAAGTGTGCAGCAGTCTCCCATATTTAAGTACCAGATCTAGGATATTTGTTCCCCTAGTGGGAGTGCAGACTAGCTGTTCCAGGGCATTTGAATTTAAAGAAATCGTTGGGCCTGCATGCTAGTGGTCATATATGCCTCCCAGTTAATGGAGGGGTAGTTAAAAATCACCCACGAGTATGGTATTGGGCTGGATGGTGAGTGATTCTAGTAAGTTCAGGTATGATGTATGGGTTTCCTGGTTCATGGTTGGGGACCTGTAGATAGCAAGAATATGGTAATGGGGTTTTCCCTTGGTTAGTTGGAGACAGTAGCTCAAGCGTATTATATTGGTTAAACAGCATTGAGGTGTGCTTATCCTTAGATTTTTACCACAAAGGTTTAATGTTTTTGAATGGGTGTAGTTAGCTTTATTTCAAGACTGAGTGGGCAGCTTGCTTAAAAGTATCTTTATGTTGGGCACAAGTCTTCCTCCATACAGGGAGGTGAACGAGGTTGCCAAGTCTTAGGATAAAATATAACACCTTGACCCAAATTTCTTGTTCATTTTGTTAGACATAGACTGTTTTACTGAATCATTTCTCAGTGTAATGCAGAAATGCCTTTTAAGTACATAATTTTGAGCTTTATTCATAACATTCTCAGGAAAAAGAAGCAAAAGAAAATAACACTAACTGAAAAATAATTTACTTTCAGAGATGGAGAAGTTGTTATACGATGAAAGAACATCAAAGCAGAAAGTAGAAAACTATTTGCTGGAAGCTGAAAAGAAGTGTTCTATGTTGGACTGTGACCTCAAACAGTCCCAGCAGAAAATAGATGAACTGATTAAGCAAAAGGAAATGCTAAATGAAGATGTAAGTGTTGCTTACAGATGTTTATTTTGCATTACTGTTATGATTGTATTATCAATGATAACATTAAAATGTATTGCAGTAAACTTGGTGCTCCTGTTTAGTGGTCATAGTGGAAGGAAATACAGTATCAAATGTTTTATTATACTTGCTGAGTCTAAGTTTAAAACAAATATTTGACAAGTTCCCTTTGAAAACTAAATTTTTAAGTCAGCTTGCACAATACTTAAATGAGAAAATGTACAGTTAGTAGTCTGTAGATCATTGACTGTGAAAATTTGTAATGAGGTGTAGGATTGCTTTCATTGATTTTCTTTCTCTCTGTCTCAGCAGTTCTGCAAGGAGGACCTCCATTTCTGTGTCAGAAACTCCACAGAAAAAGTCCCCACATTAAATAAATGGTGCCATTCCCTTAATATTATTTGTTATAGGTTCATAGGTTCATAAATTGGTACCAGGTTGTCGGCCCTAAGGCCTATGCAAGCCTAGCCATAACAATTCCCTGGACATTTTTTCCCACAATATTTACTTCTCTGGGCCCCTGTCTAGCAGGGTGACTGACACGATCCCCGGGGTGAATTTCCTATCTCCCATCCAATCATCAAGGTTCCTTTTGAAGAGGGCCAATGAGGTGCTCTGCTTGACATGTATGGGCAGTCTATTCCAGAGTATGGGGAGTCTCTGGGTCAGGAACCTATCCCTCCAGTACGTTTTGTTCATTGTGATGATAAGGTTTAGATCCCTGGAGCGTGTGGCTCTGAGGGATTGGGATTTCTTTAAGTGGAGTATGTCCAACAGCTCAGGGTTTGACATGGCCTTGTATGTTAAGCAGAGATCGCCTCTGAGTAGACGATATGCCACAGAGTATAGCTGGAGTTTTTTTAGATGGTCAGCATATGGCATCTGCTTTAGGCCTGTGATTCTTTTAGTGAGGTATTTCTGTGGCCTTTCCAGCTGTTGCAGATGTCTTGTGAGGTACATACCAAATAAGGCATTATACTCTATAGTGGGTCTATTGAAGGATGAGCACAGTGGGACAATGACCTCCTTTTTTCCTGGATGAAAAGCCCTTAGTGATGAGGTGTGCTATGTAGAAGGATTCCCTGACTGTTGTGGCGATGTGGTTATCGAAAGTGAGACCACTGTCCACTTGTGTCCCTAAGTCTCTCACCACACTTTCAATGTTTAGTGTCCTGCCACCTATGTGGTAGTTCACGGGTACATGTTTTTTTTCCAAAGAGGATGACTATACATTTCTTGGCATTAAGCTTGAGCCCATGGCTCTGGCACCAGGCATCTGTTTCTGTAAGGCCCTTTTGTAGAATATCCACATCATTTGGGGATTCAGTAATGGCTCCCAGTTTGCAGTCATCTGCAAACTTTGTTAGCCAGAGTCCCTTAGTGTTGGCCTGTACTTTAGAGAAGTAGATGCCAAACAAGAGTGGTCCCAGGACTGAACCCTGAGGTACTCCACTTGTCTGGAGCTGGATTTGGAGTCGGCTACTTTTACAGTCTGGGTTCTATCAGTAAGCCAGTTGGCAACCCATTGAGTGACGTAGGGATTTATGCCCAGCTTAGTAAGTTTATCTATGATTCCAGAGTGGGGGATGGTGTCGAAGGCCTTGGCGAGGTCCAGATAGGCTGTGTGGACCTCCTTACCCTCGTCCACAGCTTTGGAGACCGACTCGAGGAAAGCCAATCAGATTCAGGAGACAAGATCGGCTCTTCACAAACCCAAACTGGGTGGGGTCCAATGTCTGGAGGTTTCCACTGTCTTTGTTTATAAGTTCCATGATAATGCGTTCCATGCCCTTGCAGATCAGGCTTGTCAGACTGATGGGGCGGTAGTTCCCGGGATCCAAGGTGGATCCTCCCTTGTGGAGCGGGATAACTGTAGCTGTGCGCCACTCAGTGGGCACGAAGCCTGAGGTGAGGCTATGATTAAACATGACACTTAGGTGGGGTGCCAGTTCATTTTGTAGATCATGTAGTACACAGCCTGGGATGTCATCCATAAAGCCATCCCATAGTTCTTTTCCTAACTGAAAGCTTCCATATGGTCTAAGGAAGGTGCCAAAACAGTTTACATTCGTTTACATTTTATTTTTCGTTTTTTTTTCTTGAGGGCTAATTTGTCCTCAGCATTTTTTGTAGCATTTTAAGTCTGTCCAAAATATCTTCCTTTCTTGCAGTGCTGTTTGTTCAGGAACTTAGTGGCTTGCCATTAATTAAATTCTAGTGCATGTAGCTCCAGTAATTCCATGACTCATTGCAAATTTGTGGAAAGAAAGACTACAGCTAATTCTAGTTTCCATGTGTTTGGCATGAAAGGAGGAGGCTTTAAGGTCTCAGGACCCTGACAGTACAGGAAACTCATCTAGTACTAACCAAGGAGTTCTGTGTAGTTGAGAAGCCATCTTTATGCAGTTGAGTTCATCTCCTATTTTTAGACCATCTGACCCCATTTGACTTTCTTATGGGCATGCTAAAAGTGATTGAAGCTGCCAAGAAACCTTCCAGTAGGCACTGTTACTCTGCCAAGAGGAAAAGTGGTCTTCTTTGGACAGAACTGTAACTTAAACCACTGCATTCATTCAATTACAGGTCGTCTACCCACTTTTGAGATTTAGGACTGTCTTAGCCCATGGCAAAAGCTGGATGTGTCATCCATCCCATAGTGACCTTGTGGAAGGCAGGATTGAGATTGAGCAAAGGCTGGGCAAATAGCTATTTAAATTGGGTGCTGCATCTCCTTTCACCTTCTAAGAACTCTCCCTCTTTGTAAATGAACTTCCTGGTTAGCGGTTTTGTCCAGATTGGCCCATTCTGTAGCACTGACATTCATAACGTGGAAAATACTTTTTTCTGGTATCTGATATCTGTTTTCAGGATCTTGGAGCCACAGGCATTCATTTGTAGGGAACTATATCTATTCATTAATGAAGATCTGTTGCAGTACATATGAGTTGTCAGGAAAGACGTCTGGCTGGGATACTAAAGCTTTACCTTCCCTAGGTCATATGTCAGAAGCATGACCTCAGCTCGTAGATGTAGGATTATAAAGACAGATGCAATAGAGTCGTTGGTACCTTTGCTCCATTCATCTATCCAGATAAGTGCCCCATTAGGAGAACCTTCCTTTTTTGTCTTTGATGTTTTTGTTAAATTTGCAGGTGTCAGCTAGGAGGGGTAAGTGCGAGAGTGGTAGGCATACACGCACTTGCATATCAACTGTCTTTTTTGCCTAGGCCTGGAACTTGATCACAGATCTTGCTCTATCAGTCAGTCATTCATAACAAAAACCCTTAAGTCTAGTGTTTCTACTTTCAACACTTTTCTGGAGACCCAGTGTCTTAAATGCTTGCCCCAATTCAAGATGGCTGACTGATTCATCGAATGACTCTACCACTGAAGAAAAAGTTTAAGAGCCATCGAATGGATCCACAGTCCAATCTTTCTGACTCTGACATACCTGCTGAGGTTTCAGAACCTGCTATACACAGGCTTCTACTTAGTTGCCTACTAGCAAGACCCTGTCTGAGGCCGGTATGACTCCTGAGGCCTTGCAGAATGCTGATACATCAAAGGAACCTCATCTTATTTCAGAACAACAGCATGGTGTCCCTCAAATTCTAGTTAGAGAAGACCAGGCTCTGTAATAGAGGTCCGACATGGTTCCAATCCACTGCATCTCATTCAGGCGGATATTATGCCTTAAAAGAAAAGGCAGAAGACGAAGTATGTGGCTTCCCCCTCAACAACTAGAGAGAAGGAGTGGATGAACTTTTCACAAGGGCTCTTCAAAGCTATTATGTCTTTGAACCCTTCCTCCTTCAGGTCTTCACAACCACAGGCTACTCCTCTTAAACATTCTTTGTTTTTTTCTTCCTCTGATGAGGAGCAGGAGTATGAATCTGCCCATTCTCTGGACTATTTCTCTCAGCTGCACTCTCCAGGACAAATCTCTTACGATGAAGGGGACTCCCTGTCATCAGATTACCCTATAGAGAAAGCTTCTTTTGGGGAAACTATACAGAGCATGATGAAGCCATTTGATTGGCAATCCATGCAGATTTCTGAAGTTCAGAAGAGGTACTAGACCCTCTTGGAGATGTGTACCCTTGCCCCTTCTCCAGTTCCTCCATTGTTTGAGGTTTTCTAGGATGCCTTTCAGTCCACATCTTCTGCACCTGATTCTCAACCACTTGCTCCTAAGAGACCAAATAGGTTTTACAGGGTCCTTGATGACCTGAAGTATAAGAACCTTGTGTCAGACCCTTCTGCAGTATCTGTCTCTCTCTCTTCAGATAAGCCCTCTAAGTTTCTGACCAGTGCTAATGCCCTACCTACTGATAAAGGTAATAGGGCTATGGATAGATGGGGGAAGGTTTACACTTCTGCTACAGTTGCCTTTAGGGCAATTAATTACCTGACTCAGATGACAGAGTATTTTATTTCTGTTCTTAACTCCATAAGCAAAGTTATCTTGGATCCACCCACAGCAGACGCTAAGCAACAGTTGCAGAGCTTACTTTCACAGGCCACTGAGATTGCTAGACCCAGCATTAAGTGCGGTTATGATGCTTCTAGATTTGCCCTTGGACAAAGACTTAACTGTTTGGCCCTTAGGCAAGCCAGAGCCTTCAAAACACTCCAAGACCAAAGTAAGACCAGGTCTTACTCTCCTCAGTTCCTTAATACCATAGGAACTATCCAGCTAAGTGTACTTCCTTCATTAAAAAGGATCCAAAGATAGGCTAGAAACAAATGAAAACACCCTGGAAAAGATGCTCTGAAAAAAATCACAAAAGGAACCTCTAGCTGGGCGGCCACACTTTGGAGGCAAAACCTGTGACTACCCTTGTAGCATCCATTCCAGAATTTTTCTGTTCCCAAGAAAAGAAGGGCAGTGGAGATCCATCCTAGACCTATCCTTCCTGAACACTTCATAGGTCCATAGACATGTAGTAGACTAATGGCCCTAGAGCCTTAACAAGCCTAGCCCATAGGATTGCCCTGGCATAGTGCCGCCCGACATTAGTTCCCAGTGCCTCTATCGAGTAGAGCCACTGACATGATCCCTGGAGTGTATTTTCTATTGCCCATCCACTCGTCAAGATTTCTCTTGAGGAGGGCCAGTGAGGAGCTCTGCGTGACATGTATGGGAAGTCTATTCCAGAGCATGGGCAGTCTCTTGGTTAAGAACCTGTCCCTCCAGTATGTTCTGGTGATTGAGGTAATCAGGTTGAGGTCTCTAGAGCGTGTGATGCAGAGGGATTGGGATTTTTTTAGCTTTAGCATATCTAACAGGATTGGGTCAGACATGGCTTTGTAAGTCAATTAGAGATTGACTAATGAATCTGGTGATATGAGACAGAGAATAGCTGGAGTTTTTTGAGTCTGTCCATATAGGACATGTGTTTAAGGCCCAGGATCTTCTTTGTGACGTACTTTTGTGGCCTCTCCAGTTGTTGCAGGAGTCTGGTGAGGTACATGCCAAAGGGGGCATTGTACTCGATGATTGGTCTAATGAGGGGAGGACTAGAGAGAGATAATGACCTCTTCCTTCCTGGAAACAAAACCCATAGTAATGAGATGTGCCACATAGAAGGACTTTCTGACCACAGTGGCTATATGGTGATAAAAGGAGAGGGTTGCTATCAACCTGTGTTCCCAGATCTCTTATAATGCCTTCATTTTTCAGTGAACTACCATTGATGTGGTAATTCATGAGAAGAGTTTTTTCCAAAGGGGATGATGATGCATTTTTTGGCATTGAGCTTAAGGCCATGGATGTTCTTCATGTTTCACTGTTGCAGTCATCACATTTGGGTTATCTGCCTGCAGGTAGCCCCCAGCCTGCCTGAATAACAGAGTCTTGGATTCTTGCATCGGATGCTGTCACTTCTTCCATGACATCAGGGGTATAAAACATGCAGCCGACGCCATTACATCAGTCTTTCTTGCCACGTGGTGCCCGAAGCAGAAGCAGTTTGCAAGTGCCTGTTGGCCGATTTCTGAAATTTTTGTTTTCGAGTTCCAGAACCGAAGTCTTCAAAAAAGCTAAGTACCCCATTGGGGATCCTTTTTCTTGCTCTTATCCGATGTCAGTAAAAGTTAACAATTCTATTACCTGTGGAAAGCAAATACCTCATAAAGATTTTCATTTGTACTGCATTCCTTGCTTAGGCCCAGACCACTACGTCCCTCGCTGTCGGTTTTCTGCCTTGTTCAATCCCCAAACTGTTCATTGCCGGGCTATTTTTGCAGCAAATTATTTTGGTACTCTGTATAACTATCCATAAATGGCTTCAGTAGCCATCCGACTACTGATATTCCAACAAAATGTAAGGATAAAGACAGACTGCACAAGTCCCAAGTCCAAAACTGCCAACGACGCTTCCCTTAAGCTAGTTGCCAGTCCACCGGTACTCAGTGAGGCGCTTTCGCAGCCCCTGATACCCGTTATCTCAGATTCGCAGGCCTCTACCGAGACCCATTCAGAGTATGCCATGAAATGCTTCTTCAACTATGGAAACTCGGATGTCTGTACCTTGGATGGGTCCGGAGCCGCTGTGCAGGCACCAGCTTCCGAGGGTGTATTCAGGCCTACAGACTTGCATTTTTAAACCGACGCTATCTTCTTCATCCAGGCCTAAAACTCGACCCATGCCTAGAAAACCGACATCCAAACCGTGTGCTCAGGCCCATATGCCTAAAAAACGAATGCTTAGAATGGCTGAAGACCTTATTACCTTAGTTAGGGGAAGCCAGCCTTCCTCCTCTAAGAGACCTAGAACTGATTTTCCTTCTGATTCTTCAGATCAGGAATCTGATATTTCTGTTTCTTCTGATTACCAGGATTTGCCTTTATCTACCTATGAGGATTCTGATGCAGAGAATTCCATTCACTCTGCTTCCCCTCCAGAAGATTTTTCTTTTGGTGAAACCTTGCATGCTCTTAGGGAGCATTTCCGCTGGGAAAGCTAGGATTACTGTGACTCCAAAAAGAGGCTTTTAGGGAATTCTTACTCCTCCCTCAACACAGGCCTTTAGCTATCCCTCCAGTTCTGGACATTGTAGATGATGCTTTCTTGGAATCTAGCATTTCCCCAGACACTTTACCTCCAGCTCCCAGAAAACCTGACAGGTATTAGAGTACCTGACTCTCACAAGTTTCTCTTCAAGAATCCTACTGCGGATCCAGAGACCATTTCCCAAGGGCCAAAGGGCATTAAGGCTACTACTGCTTAAAACCCTATCCCATCTGATAGAGATTCTAGAGCCTTGGACAGATGGGGTAAGAAAGTATATACTTCTGCTACTTTGGCCATTAGGGCTTTAAATTGCCAGTTTCGTATGTTAAAGTACCAGCAGCATATTATGGGACTGCTTAAACAGAAAATGATGTTGATTCCTGACTGTGCTGAACACAAAGAATTACAGGATGTTCATCGTGTTTTACTGCTGCAGTCATTACACTTGGGTTATCCTGCCGTCAGGCGGTCCCGCAGTCGGCCAGGGTTCCAAAGTCTTGGTCCGGCGTCGGTTGCTGTCGCTTCTTCCCTGACATCAGTGCGCCAGGGGTATATAAGATGCAGCCGACGCTATTTTCTTCAGTCTTTCTTGCCGCATGGTGCCCAAAGCAAAAGCAGTTTGCAAGTTCCGGTCGGCCAACTCCTGAGATTTTCAATTCGAATTTCAGAACCGAAGTCTTCAATAAAGCTAAGTACCCCATTGGGGAAACTTTTTCTTGCCTCAGACCGATGTCAGTAAAAGTTAATAATTGTATTTCTTGTGGGAAGCAAATACCTCATAAGGATTTTCATTCTTACTGTTTTCCATGCCTAGGCCCAGACCACCACGTCACTAGTTGTCGGTTTTGTGCTGGATTTAACAAATGCACTATTAAACGTAGGTTTGATTTTGCTCGCCATTACTTTGGCCGAAAGTTTAATTATACCATGCCGTCGGAACAACCGACGACCGGAATACACAAAAAAATGCAAAGACAAGGATAAGGACAGGCATCCGAGGCCCAAAACTGACGATGAAGCCTCTTCTAGGCCTGTCGCTGGTTCGCCGGTTCTCATTGAGGTGCTTTCGCAGCTCCTGACACCCGCTACCTGAGAGCCACAAGCCGCCTCTGACTCCCTCGTGGAGATGTCTAGGCCTCTGGATACTCAAAGTGTTGGGCCTACGGAAACTAACCTTTCAGATGGGTCCGGAGCCGTTGAGCAGGCATCGGCTTCTGAGGGTGTTTTCAGCCCTTCACAGCTTACCATAAAAACAACAGCCAAGTCTAAAACTCCATTAAAGACAAAATAAGCAAGTACAGCATTCACCTGGACAGGCCTTCATGCCTAAAAAACAAATGCTTAAAATGGCCGAAGACTTAATTACTCTGATCAGGGGTTCCCATCCCCATCCTGATAAAAGGCCTAGGCAGGATACAGACTATGATTCCTCTGACCAGGTTTCCATTTCTTCTGATTCCTCTTCGGACCATGGATACTCTTTACCCCCCTATGAGGACTCAGATGCTGAAGAATCTATTCCTTCAGCCTCTCCTCCTGAGGATTATTCTTTTGGGGAAACTTTACATACCATGAGGGAGCATTTCCATTGGGAGGGCCAGATTACTCAGAATCCAAGAAAAGGCTCAGAGACTTTCTCTTATTACCTCAGCACAGACCCCTGGCTATTCCGCCAGTGTTAGATATTGTGGATGATGTGTTCTCTGAATCCAGTTTAAATCCTGATTCTTTGCCCCCTGCACCAGTCAAGCCAGACAGATACTACAGAGTCCCTGACTCTCACAAATTTCTTTACAAAAACCCTGCTGCTGATCCAGAAACTATTTCCCAGGGTCCCAAAGGGGTAAAGGCTTACACAGCTAAGAATCCAGTTCCCTCTGACAGGGATTCTAGAGCATTAGACAGATGGGGGAAGAAAGTTTACACTTCTGCAACTTTAGCAGTGAGAGCTTTAAATTGCCAGTTCCACATGCTTAAATACCAACAATATTTAATGTCTCTGTTAAAACAGAAAATGATTGCAGTTTCAGAACATCCTGACTATAAGGAAATGCAGGAATTATTGCATGCAGCTGAACAAGTGGGAAAACATACTTTGCAGTGTGGTTTTGATTCATTAGAGGCTTCTTGTAGAGCAGCAGTTACAGGATCTGTGATTTGAAGGCATGCTTGGTTAAAAGAACAAGCTTTACCTGATCGTGTTAAGGCTAAATTATTGGATGCTCATTTACAGCAGGATATTCTATTTGGTGTTAAGGCAGAAGAGATATTAAAGAAAATGGAGGATAAGGCAAAATCTGTGCAAACAGTAAAGGATTTCTTACAGGTACAGCCACCTCGATTTAGTAGAAATTGGCCTTCAAAAAATTGGTCCTTTCCAGTGTCAGACAGACAACAGAGAGGCAGATACAGACGCCCAGGAGGCAGATCTCAGCCCCAAGGCTCTTGCAGACCATGACAGTGAGGTGCTACAATCCCAAAAGGAGGTGAAGACAAGTCACAACCTTACAGGAAGCAGTCCCAATGACTTCCCCTTCAAATGCCAAACTCTTTCCTTTTGGCAGCTCCCTTGGGCGGAAAACTAGCACTTTTTTTTCAAAATTGGCATATAATCACCCAAGACAAATGGATTCTGAACATTGTGTCTCAAGGTTACAGGTTTCACTTTCACACTCTACCAAGGCTAAAAGGAATGCCAAACCTGCCACGAAATCAATGGGCAGAGGCACAAAAACAAATTACAGCCTTCATGTACATGAGAGATATCCAAAAAGTGCCACAACAGGAACAGGGACAAGGATTTTACTCAAGACTTTTCTTGGTTCCCAGGAAGGACAAAGCCTGGATGTTCTGAAATTCAAAATGTTGACACTACAGCAGCGTCTTCCCATGTTGGGCAAGAAGGCTTGGCTTGTTAATTTGGACCTCAAAGAGGCATACCTGCATGTCCCTATCAGACAAAATTGCAGAAGATACTGCAGATTCATAGCTGGTTCAATGCATTATCAATTCTCTGCACTGCCCTTTGGCTTATCTACTGCACCCACAGTCTTCACAAAGTGCCTGGCACCAGTAATTGCATTTTGCAGACAAAAAGGAATTCAAATATATCCATACCTGGACGACTGCCTTATTCAAGCAGAGAGCAAGGACATTCTTCTAAAGCATCTGGCGTTTGTAAAAAGGTTGCTAATTTGCCTAGGGTACACAGTAAACGAAAAGAAATCAAAACTAGTGCCCTCACAAGAGATAATATTCCTGGGTGCCAGCTTAAATACAACGGCTCAGATGGCTTATCTCACACCAGACAAGCAAGGACAACTGACTCAGTACTTTCAATTGATGGCAACAAAGACCCAACTCCATGCAAGAAAAATTCTGCAGGCCTTGGGATTCATGGCACCTTGCATACTTCTAATTCCATATGCCAGACTGCATATGAGGAAATTACAATGGTACCTAAAAAGTGTTTGGACTCAGCACTGTCACAGTTTGGAAGCAGTAATACCTCCAATTCCCTGCCTACAACAGGAGTTTCGATGGTGGGCACAGGCATGTCACCTCAACAAGGGACAGCCTTTCACTCTACCCACAAACAGGCAGACACTAACAACAGATGCTTCGGATTACACATGGGGAGCACACATGGCAGGAAAATGTATTCAGGGCAAGTGGACCGCAGACCAAATGCATCTTCACATCAATCAAAAAGAGATGTTGGCTGTATAAAATACCCTAACAGCTTTCAAGGACCTTCTGCATCCAGGACAACTATTTGACAGACAGCACCACAGTTATGTGGTGCATAAGCAAGGGGGCACTCATTCTTATCCCCTATGCAGACAAGCCATGCCCTTGTGGAACACAGCTCTAACCTATCCAGTTCATCTGCAGGCACAATTCCTGCCAGGAGTGAAAAATACGCTGGCAGACGACTTAAGCAGAAATATCATGGATCCTCACGAGTGGAAATTAAATCCACACGTATTCAGCACGATAACGCAGAAATGGGGGTGCCCAGACATAGATCTTTTTGCCACCCCAGAGAATTGCCAACTACAAAAATACTGCACGAGGACTTATCACACACAAGCATGGAAAGTGGATGCTCTCTCGTTCAGCTGGAAAAGCCTAAAACTTTATGCCTTCCCACCACTGCCTCTCCTTTCAAAAGTACTCCTAAAAGCCAGACAAGAGAAACCACAGATGATCCTGATTGCCCCAGACTGGCCACGCCAGCACTGGTACCCAATCTTAAAGAACTTAGCTCAAGGCCCACCATGGATTTTACCTCAAACTCTGCACCTTCTGACTCAACAAGACAATCGGATCCTGCACAGTCAGTTCAAAACTTTAAACCTGGCTGCATGGTGGATTCATTAGTCAAACAGACAACACCACTCTCTAAAGCTGTTATGGATGTCATTTTGGTGGCCAGGAGGCCTAGCACCAGGAAATCTTATTCAGAAAAGTGGAAGAGATTCTGTGCCTGGAACCAGGCTCAAAGCTTTGACCCTCTTGTCCCAAATATTCCTCAGATATTACAATACTTGACTGAGGTGCTGGACAAAGGACTATCCTTTTCATCCATTAAGATCCATGCCTCTGCCATCTCGGCTCATTACAACACAGATCCACCTATTTTCTCTCATCCATTGCTAAAACAATATCTCAGAGGGGCTAGAAACATAAGACCACCCTGGAGAGCACCAACACCAACTTGGGACCTCAATTTTGTCTTGGAAAAACTAACTTTACCTCCTTTTGAGCCAGCCAATTCAGCAGAATTAAAATATATATCATGGAAAACTGCTCTGCTTCTGGCAATAACCTCAGCAAGAAGAGTCTCAGAGTTACATGCACTAATGGCAGTGGAACCTTTTATCATTTTTCACCAAGACAGGGTTTCTTTAAGAACAAACCCTTCATTTATGCCTAAGGTGGTATCCAGTGTGGCTCTTAACCAAACTGTTAATTTGCCAACTTTTTATCCAAATCCCCAGAATAAAGTGGAGAGACTTCTGCATTCCTTGGACATACACAGACAATAATGTTTCTACTTGGACAAAACAAAAGCTTTCAGAAAAACTGAGCAATTGTTTGTAGCATATGCTGCAGGATCATAGGGAAAGGCTATTTCAAAGCAGACCATTTCTAAATGGATAGCACACTGTATTCGGTTCTGCTACACACAGCATGGGAAGCCTGTACCTACTAACATTAGGCCACATTCCACCAGGGCAACAGCCACTTCAACTGCCTACCTTAGAGGAGTACCTACCAAAGATATCTTGGAGGCTGCAACTTGGAGTTCAGTGCACACCTTTACCAAGCATTATCATTTGCCTCTTTATTCTAGATCCAGAGCTGGCTTCGCCACTGCAGTGCTGCAGGGCCTCATAGTTACCCCAAGTCCTCTCTAGAACAGCCACCCTAACTCAGCTTTGGGATTCAATCCAAGTGTAATGACTGCAGCAGTGAAACACGATGAACATAGTACAGTTTTGTACCTACCATAAATGTAGATGTTCGAGTGTCTTCACTGCTGCAGTCCAGGTTACCCACCCGCCATCCCCTCTTTCTTAGCTGGGACTTATCTATACCTTTCAACCCTATACTACCTATGTGGTGTATTTGCTGGTAACTGAAGGTTTTGTTGTTTACCTTTTTTGTATGTTTTATTACCATTATGTATTGCCTACCTATTTGGGGGCACCTGACATCTGGGGCAAGAAAAACTGTAGAAAATGGCGTCGACTACATCTTATATATACCCCTGGTGCACTGATGTCAGGGAAGAAGCGACAGCAACCGACGCCGGACCAAGACTTTGGAACTCTGGCTGACTGCGGGACCGCCTGACGGCAGGATAACCCAAGTGTAATGACTGCAGCAGTGAAGACACTCGAACATCTACATTTATGGTAGGTACAAAACTGTACTATTTAATGCATTCTGCATAACAAGTTGGTAAACATAATTTGCAATGTGGTTTTGAATCTTTAGAAGCATCTTGCATGGCTGCTGTCACTGGGTCTGTACTTAGAAGTCATGCTTGGCTTAAGGAGCAAAACTTGCCACATCATGTTAAAGCTAAATTACTGGATGCTCCATTAAACCAAGACCGCCTGTTTGGCAACAAAGCAGAAGAAGTCCTCAAAAAGATAGAATAGAAAGCTAAATCTATGCAAACTGTTAAAGATTTCCTGCAAGTACAGCCTCCCAGATTTAGTAGGCATTGGCCTTCAAAGAATTGGTCTTTTTCCAGCCTCTTACAAGCCTTCTCAGTCCAAACCCAGGAACAGCAGACCACCTAGATTAAAGTTTCAGGCTACGCACAGGCCTAAGCAGTGGGGGGGGGGGGCTCCCACTTCCAAAGCTGGGAGTAGTAAGACACCCCCCTATGGAAAAATGGCACAATGACTTAACCTTAACCCTTCCAAGCCCTGCTCAACTGCCTGCTCCCTTAGAAGGAAAGCTCACCCTGCATGCAAAAAACTGGGAACTCATTACTCAGGACAAATGGGTTCTGAATATAGTTTCCCAAGGATGCAGATTTCACTTTCACACCCTACCAACCCCAAATGGTTGGCCGGACCTACCCCCAAATCAGTGGGCAGAGGCTCTACAGCAGGTTCTCTCTCCTAAATATTAGGGCTATTCAGCCTATCCCAGCAGAAGAAAGGGGACAAGGTTTTTATTCAAGACGTTTCTTGGTACCCAGAAAAGACAACTCCTGGCATCCTATCCTGGACTTCTTTATTCTAAACCCCTTTTTGGTAATCCCAAAATTCAAAATGATAACACTTCAACAGCTGCTTCCTATGCTAGGCAAAGATGCCTAGTTGGCAGTCTTAGACTTAAAGGAAGCTTACCTGCACATTCCAATAAGGGAATCTTGCAGGAAATACCTATGCTTCAGGGCAGGCTCCATACACTATCAGTTCTCTGCACTTCCCTTTGTTTTATCTACTGCGCCCAGGGTATTCATAAAGTGTCTAGCTCCAGCCATTGCATTTTGCAGGCAGAGAAATATTCAAATATACCCATACTTGGACGATTGTTTGATTCAGGCAGAAAGCCAGGACTTGCTATTAAAACATCTGACATTCATAAAGAAACTTCTAACCTCGCTGGAGTACACCATAAACAAAAAGAAATCTCATCTAGTACTCTGCCAACAAATTGTATTCCTGGGAGCAAGCTTGAACACAACTTCCCAGATGGCTTTCCTCACTCCAGAGAAGCAAGTTTATTTGACAACCTACTTCAAACTACTGGCCACAAAAACCCAGCTGTCTGCAAGAAAAATACTGCAAGCCCTGGGGTTCATGGCCTCTTGCATTCTACTAATTCCGTATGCAAGACTGCATATGAGGAAACTACAGTGGTATCTAAAAAGCCTATGGTGTGAACATTCTCAGGACCTGGAGTCAATGATTCCATTCATTCCTTGTATAAAGACAGAGTTTCTTTGGTGGGCAGAGGCCTGCTACCACAACAAGGGGCTCCCTTTCACTCTACCCCCTGCCACCCAAACCCTAACAACAGACGCATCAGACTATGCATGGGGGGCTCACTTGACAGGGCAGTGCATTCAGGGCAAATGGAACACGAGACAGATGCACCTGCATATTAACCAAAAAGAAATGTTAGCTGTACAGAATTTCCTGTCAGCCTTCAAAGACCACATTCTTCCAGGACAATTATTGGTAAAGACAGACAACACCACAGTTATGTGGTACATAAACAAGCAGGGGGGACCCACTCGTACCCTCTCTGCAGACTAGCCATGGCTCTGTGGAACACAACCTTGAGCTAGCAAGTGCACCTACAGGCTCAATTCCTGCCAGGCAAGCTAAATTCTCTGGCAGATGACCTAAGCAGAAATCTCATAGACCCACACGAATGGAAACTGGAACAAAAAATATTCAACCTCTTGAGGAACAAATGGGGGACTCCAGAGATAGACCTGTTTGCCTCCCCTCAGAACTACCAATTGGACAAATTCTGCACAAGGACTTCCCACAGTCAAGCTTGGAAAGTGGATGCCCTGTCCTTTACCTGGGAAAGCCTCTCAGTTTATGCCTTTCCCCCTCTGCCTCTTCTCTCGAAGGTTCTCTAAAGATCAAACAGGATAAGCCAAGGGCAATTCTGATTGCACCAGACTGGCCACGCCAGCAATGGTACCCCCATCTTGTGCAGTAATGCACTGCTGGAACCATGGCACCTGCCTCAGACCCCTTCCCTGCTGTCCCAGCAGGTGGGCCAGATTCTGCACCCTCAGCTTCAAACCCTGAACCTTGCAGCCTGGCTAATTCCTTGAGCTCTCCAGTAGCATCCCTCAATAAGCAGGTGCTAGATGTCATTCTGGAGGCAAGGAGGCCTAGTACTAGAAAATCCTATGCTGAAAAGTGGAAAAGATACTGTTCCTGGAGCCAGACTCAGGGGATGGGCACAACGGTGCCCAGCTTAGCTCATATACTTCAGTACTTAACAGAAATGCTCCACAAGGGCCTGTCCTTCTCGTCAATTAAAGTCCATGCCTCTTCCATTTTAGCACATTATAATACTGAACCACCCCTTTTCTCTCACCCCCTGCTAAAGCAATTTCTCAGAAGGACCAAAAATTTAAGACCCTGCAGGAGAGCCCCTACTCCAGCCTGGGACCTTAATTTTGTATTGGAAAAGCTCACTCTCCCTCCTTTTGAGCTAGCTGCAACTGCAGAGTTGAAATTCTTTTCTTGGAAAACAGCCTTCTTTCTAGCCATCACTTCAGCAAGACGAGTGTCTGAACTACATGCCCTCATGGCAGTGGAGCCCTCCATTATTTTCCATGCAGACAGGGTTTCCCTCAGGACCAACCCTTCCTTTATGTCCAAGGTGGTGTCTACTGTGGTTCTTAATCAGTCCATTCAGTTGCCTACCTTTTTTCCGAATCCACAAAACAAAGAACGAATACTGCACTCTTTGGACATGCACAGACAACTTTGATTTTATTTGGACAGGACTAAGCCTCTCAGAAAAACTGATCAGATGCTAGTTGGCTTTGCTGCAGGGGCAGAGGGTTAGGCCATTTCAAAGCAAATCATTTCTAAATGGATAGCCCATTGCATTAATTTCTGCTATAAGCACCATGGGAAACCTACCCCACAGGGGATAAGATCACATTCCACCAGGGCTGCATCTACCTCTACAGCCTTTCTCAGAGGTGTCCCTACCAGGGACATCCTAGAAGCTGCTGCTTGGAGCTCTGTACATACCTTCACCAAGCATTACCACATGCCTATGTTTTCTAAATCCAGAGCTGGTTTTGCCACTGCAGTATTGCAAGGCTTAATAGCTGGCCCTAATGTTCTCTAACTTCCTCCTCCCTTCCTTAGCTTTGGGAATCAACCCAAATGTGATGACTGCAACAGTGAAACACAAAGATCATAGTACAGTTGTGTACACTTACCATAAATGTAGATGTTCGTCTATTCACTTTTGCAGTCCTGGTTACCCTCCTTCCAGCCCCCTGACTTTTCTTGGCTTTACCTTTACTTCTTGTTTGGTGTATTTAAGCTTTCTGGTGTATTTGCTTTTTGATGGAGGGGTTCCATAACATATAATTTGCTTCCCATTGTGGGGGCACGTGACATCTGGGGCAAGAAAAACTGATGTAATGGCGTCGGCTGCATGTTTTTATACCCCTGACTACCTGACGTCATGGAAGAAGAGACAGCATCCAATGCAGGAATCCAAGACTCTGGTATTCAGGCTCGCTGAGGGCTACCTGCAGGCAGATAACCCAAATGTGATGACTGCAACAGTGAATACACTCGAACATCTACATTTATGGTAAGTGTACACAACTGTACTTTCTGATACCAATCGTTCGTCTCAGTGAGTCCTTTCTGCAGGATGTTTTTATCACTTGGGGAGTCAATAATGGCTCCCAGATTGTAATAGTCTGCGAACCTGGTCAGCCAGAGATCTTTTGTATTGACCTAAACCTCAGAGAAGTAGATGCCAAACAGGAGAGGACCCAGGACCGATCCCTGTGGGACCGCACTTGTGACTGGTCGGCAGTCTGACTTGGAGTCTGCTACTTTCACACTGTGGGTTCTGTCCATGAGCCAGTTTGCCACCCACCTAGTGATATAAGGGTTGCTGCCTAGTTTAGTGAGTCTATCTATGATTCCTGGGTGGGGAATGGTATCATAGGCTTTGACCAGATCGAGGTAGGCTGTATGAACTACCTTGCCCTCATCCACAGCTCTGGTGACTGACTCGAAGAATCTGACCAGGTTGAGCAGGCATGATCTCCCCTTCACAAAGCCAAATTGCGTGGGGTCCAGAGTTTGGAGATTCCCTATAGCTTTATTTATTAGGTCCATAGAGATGCACTCCATAGCCTTACATATCGGACTCATCAGACTAATGGGGTGATAGTTCCCAGGGTCTGTAGTTCCCTCCTCCTTTATGGAGAAGGATGACTGTAGCAGTCCGCCATTCGGTAGGGACAAAGCCTGAGGTGAGGCTGTAATTGAACAGTGCACATACATGTGGTGGTAGTTCGTTTTGTAATTCATGTAGAACACATCCAGGGATATTGTCAGGTCCCATGGAAGCTGTATTCTTGGCCTTGGACAGTGCAGTTTTAACCTGCGCAGCAGTAATACTGGGTGCCCGGCATTCTTTTTGTATTGTGATAGTTCCTTTGGGGGGGAGGGGTAAAGTTGGCACTAAATCTGTCGGCCAGTATATTGGCAATATCTGTTGGCTTGATATAGGAGGTACTGTTGTGGAGTAGCTCAGAGCAAACTTTGGTATTGCCATGGAGACTCTTGACATAACTATAGAAGGCCTTGTGATTATCTTTAGTATCTGCTGCAATCTTGTTTTCATAGCTAGCTTTAGAGGATTTGATGAGTAATCTCAACTTTTTTTTGAGGCTAATACGGGGGGGTTTCCAGTCTTGGGACTTCCTTTTTCTGCAACTCAGCCTCTTCTAGCTTTCATCCACCAACAGGCCTTAGTGTCATTAGATTTCAAGGATGCCTACCTGCACATTCCTGGTTACCCCTCTTGCCGAAGATTCCTCAGATTTTTCTTTGACTTCTCGCACCATCAGTTTACTGCTCTGCCTTTTGGTCTTTCCATTGCTACAGGGGTGTTCGCAAAGTGCTGAGTGCCTGCTATAGATTTCCGCCATACTCAAGGAATCCAGATTTTTCCTGGGTGACCTTCTCATCCAGTCTCTTTCCCCAGAAATTCTTCTTCACCATCTTCAGTTCACTCTTCATCTTCTGACAGGTCTGGGTTGTACTGTAAAATACAAAAAAAAATCACAGATGGTTCCTATGCAGGACCACATGTTTCTGGGATGCAGGCTGGACACAAAGAAAATGCATACTTTACTGCCACAGGAGAATGCTCAGTTTGTCCTTACTTCCAAGACCTCTTCCCCTGTAACTCACTGCTGTGCAAGGGTGATGTTAAGGAATTTGTGGTTCATGGCAGCCACAATCCCTATTCTCCCTTTGGCCACACTGCACATGAGGAAAATGCAGTGGTACATGAAGCTGGTGTGGTTGCAGCACTGCCACTCTTTTGGCATCCTGATTCCCCTCCTCCATTGACTCGTGGTGGAGGGGACAGGTAATCCTCAATCCAGGGTTAGCTTTCTCACCTCCTCCTATTCAACAGGTTCACACAGATGCCTCAGACAAAGCTTGAGGGACTTGAATCACACAGAGTCCAAGGGAAATGGCAACCCTAGTTCCTGAAAGAACACATCAACTTGAAAGAAATGAGATCTCTTCTGTAAGCTCTTCAGATTTTTGCCCACCTTTGGAGATGGGACATCTCAAGGTGTACATAGACAGCACTCTAGCCATGTGGCACATAAACAGGGAGGTACCAGGTCTTACTAAATTTGCAGGTTAACAGGAGGCATGGAATTTGGCAGTACAAATGAAAATATGCTCACAGACACACACATCCCCTTTCAGGACAGTGTGTTAGCAGACTGCTTAAAGTTGGTCCCTGGAGGATCACCATGAGTGGATCTTGAACAGAGAGGTCTTCCTCAGCATCACACTATAGTGTGTCACTCCTCAGATAGACATCTTTGCAGTACCTCTGTGAGCGTCTTCAGTCAGGCTTAGCTTACATGTCCATAAAAGCTTATTATGTCTGTCAGTGCCTGTCTCCCTTTTAGCCCTCCTCTTATGGCCAGAATGTAAGTCAGGCTTTTCCTCAGTTTTGTGCTATAAGAGCTTACCCTGCCTACTTTTGAACCAGCTTCTTTCACTTTTCTGAAATTCTGTACTTTGAAACCCATCCTCCTCTTGGCTCTCATATCTGCCATGAAGGTTTCTGCGCTACAAGTTCTCATGGCTATTCCCCCCTTTTTTCATTTTTCACAGGGACAGGGTGGCTGTCAGGGCTAAGCCATCCTTCATACCTAAAGAAGTGAATGAGCTGTCCCTCAGTCAGGCCATTCATCTTCCCACCACTTTTCCCAATCCCCAAAATAGGGGGCAAAGGATTTTACATTCTCTGGACATTCACAAACAACTCAGATTTTACCTGGAAAAAAAACTAAATCCTTCAGAAAGACTCACCAGCTGTTTGTATCCTTTATGTCCCCTAAGCTGGGACAGGCAGTCTCCAGACAAACTGTTGAAGCCTGGATTTCAAAGGCCATTTCTTTGTGCTACTCACACCACTTTAAAACCTTACCTTCCTACACTAAAGCTCATTTCAGTAGGAAAATCACTTCTTCATGAGCTTTTCACACAAGAACAGGCTATTTTGGATGCAGCCACTTGGTCTTCTGCACACACCTTTACCAAACACTACAAAATAGATACTTTCTCCAGGTCCAGGGCAGCCTTTGTTAGGTCAGTCCTGTGTGAACTGCTGGACAAATCTTTTTCTTCTCTATAGCCAGTCACCCTTCCTTCCTTCCTCCGTCAGCTCTTGGAATCACTGATATGTCAGGAATACTGCAACAGTGATTTCAGTCAGGGCATACATTTGTGTAAGAACTTACCATAACAGTAGATGTCCCAATGATTATTGTTGCAGTATTCTATCCCACCCTCCATCCCCTCTTCTCTCACTCACATCTTTAGTTGTCTCTTCCGTATTCCTCTAGCCTTTGCTCTCTTACATGGGTAAGATGGATTTTTCTTAACAATTTGAACTACCCCCAGCTGACCAGTCTTTTCTCTCAGTAGTCTTCAGGCCACTGGTTTGGAGATGGTCTGAATATCGACTCGTACATCTGTGTTTTACCCCTACGTGTATGAGCTGAGGTTATGCATCACATGTATAACCTAGGGAAGATAAAGCTTTGGTACCCCATCTGTTCATCAGCAGTGAAAACCCATATGTCAAAAATACTGAAACAGTGATCAGTTGGTCACCTACTGTTGTAAGTTCTTCCACAACTGTATTTCCTGGTAAGTATGCTACATATTTGCCCTTTCTTTATAATAGCTGTATATTTTTATGGCAGATGATTCCAGGAAAATATACTTTGTATTTTCAAAGTTGATCAGGGTATAGTAAAGTCTTAACCTTTTATGTCTAATCTGAATATGCATTTGCTGTATTTTTGCTCTATAAAGATGTTTAAAGTAATTTTACATGCCAGGTTAATGTTTGGTATTCCTTGTATCTTGCAGGTTAAAAATCTGTCTTTAAAAATAGAACAAGAAACACAAAAGCGCTGCCTTACTCAAAATGACCTAAAAATGCAGACACAACAAGTAAACTCATTAAAAATGTCAGAGAAGCAGCTAAAACAAGAAATCAATCACCTTTTGGAGTTGAAACAGAACCTGGAGAAGCAGAACAGTGAACTTCGAAAGTAGGTACATCTTTGAAACATCATCTATATGATGGTATGTTGGTATCAGCAGAATTTACTATAACTGAGACTGAATTGCATAATCTAGTTAGTGTTAATGCATGACATTTGTTTAATGTCAGGAGTTCACTAGGTAGCCAGCTCAATTGGTCTTGAAATAAAAAGCTCTAACTGTAACCCAGGTGACCTTAGTTTGTGAAGCATCTTGGAGAGTGCTAGAGATGGTCTTGGGTGGGGGGAGTAAAGAGGCTGTCTCTCTCTCTCAGATGTTAGGGGCATGGTGTATGCCAGGCTGTACTGATTTTCTCTGTAAATCCTGGAGAAATGTGAACATAGTAGCTGTTCTAGTTGCACATACTTCTGAAGGCCTCCTACTTGGCATGTGCAGGAGTTAGGATTTAATTAAAAAGCTTTGATCCACTGTGAATAACAGCACCACTCCTCACACTCTGTTCCATCCTAGAGGGGCTGAAGGGCTGTTGCCCATAGTGGGGCAGATGTTTTAGTACAGTGCTTCAGGAGGGCACCGAGTTGAGAAAGGGAGCATTCACTTGCTGAAATTTAAGCAGCTTGGTGATTATCGCATATAGGTACTGGTGTCTATTTCAGTTCTTTACCCGTATTTTTAAAGTAACCACCTTACCACTAATATTATGAGTCTGCCTCAGTCTTCCACCCCTTCTTTTCTCTATGTTCCATTCTTAATTTCTAACAGTTCGCCACATTCTGAAGTACATGAATTCAAAGTTGCAACAGAGTTTGTTCGCAGCATGCCACTACATGGTATTAAAACATATGTTAGCTTTTCTATTTCTTTTTATTTATGTCTTTAACATGTTTTCATTTGGTATAGAGTGATGGAGTCTTGGGTGACCCAGGTCATCAAATACAATAGACTCCCTCTTATCTGGCCTCTCTTTAACTGGTCATCAAGTTTCTGCCATAGTCCTAGCAAAAGACAACAGAGAACAATAGCACTTCTGCCTCCTCTGGGCTAAATAATGACACATTTGAGTTTTAGACTTCATGTTCTTATAAAAAAATGCATACTAACACAAATCCTGTTATTCGAGCTGATTTATATCCTGTAAATGCTATTTTGCGTGCTTTTTCTGATTAACCAGCCATTCGTTTTTCCAGCCTAAGGTCCAGTCTCAGCTAGACCGGATAAGAGGGAGTTTACTGTAGTTTTCTGAGGAACTAACTAGGCTAGAGTGGGGGAGGAGTGAGTGAAAAGACACCTAACTATCTGAGGAGAATAAGGAAAAAGTTAAGGTGGGTGGTTGAGGTCTTATTCAGAGGGAGTTGCAATGGCCAGTGAGAGCAGAGGCTGCTTAGGACGAGGAAGTGGAAACAAGAAGGCTAACATTTTTCCTTGGTGCTGCATATTAAGAGAAGTACTTCCAGGTGTCTTTGTTGGTAGAGTCTAAAAGTCAGGCAGACTGTTCACCTCTGTGCATGACAGTTTACATATCTGTAACCTCACCCCATTGTCTTTTCCACTTGAAGGCTATTTGGAACAGGTGAATAAGTAGGCCCACAGAGTGAGGTGAAAGATTAGATGTTCAGGTGGCATGTTGGGGGAAAAGAATCACATAGGCAGTGCTTAGTTTCATAGTTAAGGTAACCACAAAATGACACAAAGTGATATTGTTTGTTTGTTTGCTTGCATTTTATTTTGCTTACCAGAAGATTCCGACTGTGCAAAGCCCCTTTTCAGCAGAGGTCTGGGGGGGAGAGCCTCAACAGAGAAAACAAGCAGCAGTAATATTGATAATAATTGTACATAAAAGTAATCACAAAATGCATGGTGTCAGAGCCATGGCCTCAAGCTCAATGCCAAAAAGTGCAGTGTCATCCCCTTTGGTAAAAGCTCTGTACCCATGAACTACCACATAGGCAGCAATCTACTTAACACCGAATGCGTGATAAGAGACCTTGGGACCCAGGTGGACAGTAGTCTCTCCTCTGATAGTCACATCGCCACAGTAGTCAGGAAGTCCTTCTATGTGGCACACCTCATCATAAAAGGGTTCTCATCCAGGAAAAAAGAGGTCATTGTTCCCCTCTACTCGATACACATTAGACCCATTATAGAGTACAACGCCCCTTTTGGAATGTACCTCACAAGACATCTGCAGCAGCTGGAAAGGCCACAGAAGTGCCTCAGAAAGAGGCTTACTGGCCTCAAACAAATGCCCTACACTGACCGCCTCAAAAAACTCCAGCTTTACTCCGTAGCATATCGCCTACTCCAAGGTGATCTCTGCCTAACATATAAAGCTATGTCAAACCCAGAGCTGTCGGACATGCTACACCTAAAGAAATCCCAATCCCTCTGAGCTACACGCTCTAGGGACCTAAACCTTGTCACCACAATAAACAGGGCATGCTGGAGGGATAGATTCCTGTCCCAGAGACTTCCCATACTCTGGAACAGGCTACCCATCTATGTCAAGCAAAGTTCTTCATTAGCACTCTTCAAGAAAAATCTTGATGAGTAGATGGGAAATAAGGAATACACCCTGGGGATCACTTCTGTGTCTCTGCTTGACAGTGGCACAGGAAAATAACTTTCTTGGGTGGCGTAAGCCAGGGAACCTTGTTGGTTAGACTTAATGCAGACCCTTGGGCCGATAGCCTAGTACCTACGTATGAACTTATAAAAATATCATGTGAGAGAATTAAAAAAAAAAAAAAAAAAAAACAAAGAATGCAGGATGCAATCAAAACCAGTGGAGAGGCTGATGTTGAATAGGCTTTGTAGAGAGTTTACCAGACAGTGTCTAGTGCTCATAAAATGGCAGCCTGACACATTATCAAAACCCATGGTGCCAGTGTTTTTGGCTTTGGAAAGAGCATTCAGGACCTGCTGGGGTAATCGGAGGGGTGTAGCGTGGGTGTGCTAATAAGATGAAGAGTGTTAGGGTAGTAACATTAGAGCCATTGGCAATGTCCTCAGGCAATGAGTAAGTGTTATGTCACCTGAGCATTGCTCTGCATTACCTCTAAGGTTTCTTACATAACTGAGTAAGGCTTTTGTGGTAATCCTTAGCAGCGGTAGCTATTCTCTTTTCATACTTTCTAAGGATTTGATTTCTTAGTTTTTTTTTTTTTTTTAAGCTGAACTCTAGATGTTGGGGTTTAAGTTTTGGTTGGTGAGTCTCTTGCTTTTGTTGTATAGTTTATACTAGGATTCCACCAGAAGTTTATTCCTGAATTTGACGTTGTACTTGACTTATGGGGACAGATATCTCAGTGTGTGCTTTGAGGTGGACATAGAAATTCACAACTGTGTCAGCATGCAAGACGGGGTCATCAAGGTGAGGAAGGTGCTTAAATTTCATCAAGTCACATGTTAGCTCGATTAGGTTTGCTTTGGAGTACTTTCCAAAAAACATAAGGGTTTTGTGGTAAGCCAGGTTTTACCCTTATAGTGAGTATTGCCAAACAGTGGTCAGATTTGACCAGTGACATGCTCAAATTAGGTGTTGAGCATAAGTGGCATATTAGTAAGAAACAGGTCCAGTATTTTTGAGCCTGTAGTTGGGACTAGAACCAGTTGGTCTAGGGAGCTAGCATTAGTGAAGTACAATTTTCTTTGTGCATATTTATTTTAGGGTGGTGTAGGTTTCCCAGTTTAATGTAAGGATGACTAAAGTCACCCAGAAGAATAGTGTTAGGCTCATTAGGGAGGGATGTTTGTTTAGATATTCCTCATGAGTTTCATGTGACATGGAAGGGAGTAAAGTAGATGGCTGAGGTATTGCTTTATTTACCGGAAAAGGAAATGGTTTAGTTAACGGTCATTGTCCTGGCTCAATAATCTGGAGGTAATTTGGCTTCTTCAGAATACAGACATGGTTCCTATAGTAATGCTGTCATTGCCTCATTGGGTCTGAAAGAGTGGTAGGCACTGAAATCCTGCACTGTGGGAGTACTTTCGTCGTTCTGAAGCCATGTCTCAGTAACTATGCATATGTCTATGTTTTCAAGAGTTAAGAATGCCTGTATTGAGTGCAACTTGTTGTTTAGCTTTCTAGCATTGAACAATGCCACCTTTATATTGTCTTGATTTTGATTAGCTATATTGATAGTTTGAGGAGACTGACCTTGCCTAAATGTGGCACTATGGGAGAAGAAAAAGTCCTGGCTATATATATTGAAGCTGTGAGAAAAGTGCAGGCCATCCCTGGCAAAGCAGCCAGGGATGTTCATCGTGTTTCACTGTTGCAGTCATTACTCTTGGGTTATCCTGCTGGCAGACTACCCGCAGTCGGCCAGAATTCCAAAATCTAGGTCCGGCGTCGGTTGCTGTCGCCTCCTCCCTGATGTCAGTGTGCCAGGGGTATAAAAGATGCAGCCGACGCCATTTTCTTCAGTCTTTCTTGCCGCGCGGTGTCCGAAGCAAAAGCAGTTCGCAAGTGCCGGTCGGCCGACTCCTGAGATTTTCACAGACGAATTTCAGATCCGAAGTCTTCATTAAAGCTAAGTACCCCGTTGGGGAAACTTTTTTTTTGCTCCAGACCGATGTCAGAAAAAGTTAACAATTGTATTTCTTGTGGGAAGCAAATACCTCATAAGGATTTTCATTCTTACTGTATTCCTTGCCTAGGCCCTGATCATAACGTTGTTAGCTGTCGGTTTGTGCTAGATTCAACCAACGCACTATTAAGCATCTGTTTGATTTTGCTTTTGATTACTTTGGCCGAAAATTCAATTATATAATGCTGTCGGAACAGCCGACGACCGGAGTTTCTAAAAAACGCAAGGAAAAAGAGAAGGACAGCATCCGAGATCCAAAACCGACGCGGCTTCCGCTAAGCCTGTCGCCGGTTCTCAGTGAGGTGCTTTCGCAGTCCCTGACGCCCGCTACCTCAGAGCCACAGACCGCTGACGACTCCCACGTGGAGCCAGCTAGGCCTCTGGATACTCAAGGTATTGGACACTCGGAAATCATTCCCTCAGATGGGTCCGGAGCCGCTGAGCAGGCATCGGCTTCTGAGGGTGTTTTCAGACCTACACAGCTTTATGTAAAGCCTACTTCAGCTTCTAAAGCAAAGACTAAAGCAGCTTTAAAGACAAAGAAACAAGTACAGCATTCTCCAGGACAAACTTCCATGCCTAAGAAACAGATGCTCAAAATGGCCGAAGACCTTATTATCTTGATCAGGGGTTCCCATCCCCCTCCTGATAAGAGGCCTAGGCAAGAGACAGACTATGACTCTTCAGATCAGGTTTCCATTTCCTCTGACTCCTCTTCTGTACAGGAATACTCTCTTCCTCCCTATGAGGATTCTGATGCTGAAGAATCCATTCCTTCAGCCTCTCCTCCTGAGGATTATTCTTTTGGGGAAACCCTGCATACCATGAGGGAGCACTTCCAATGGGAGAGCCAAGATTACTCAGAATCAAAGAAAAGGCTTTAGAGATTTTCTTTTACTTCCTCAGCACAGACCTCTTGCTATTCCCCCTGTGCTAGACATTTTAGAAGATGTATTTTCAGAGTCCAGCCTATCTCCAGACTCCTTACCTCCAGCTCCTGTTAAACCAGACAGATACTACAGGGTTCCAGATTCACATAAAGTTCTTTATAAAAACCGTGCTGCTGACCCAGAAACTATTTCTCAGGGTCCCAAAGGGGTTAAGGCCGCTACTGCAAAAAACCCTATCCCTTCTGACAGGGATTCAAGGGCACTAGACAGATGGGGGAAAAAGGTTTACACTTCTGCTACTTTGGCTGTGAGGGCTTTAAATTGTCAATTTCATATGATTAAATGTCAGCAGTACTTAATGTCACTGTTAAAACAGAAAATGTTGGCCAATTCTGATTGTGCAGAAAGTAAGGAAATGCAGGATTTATTGCATGCAACTGAACAAGTGGGAAAGCATACTTTGCAATGTGGTTTTGATTCTCTGGAGGCCTCCTGCAGGGCCACAGTTATGGATTCTGTCATTATGAGGCATGCTTGGTTAAAGGAACAAAATTTGCCTGATCATGTTAAAGCAAAATTATTAGATGCTCCATTACAGCATGATACTTTATTTGGTGTTAAAGCAGAGGAGGTTTTGAAGAAAATGGAGGACAAAGTGAAATCTATGCAAACAGTAAAAGAATTTTTACAGGTTCAGCCACCAAGATTTAGCAGGAACTGGCCTACAAAGAATTGGTCCTTTCCAGTGTCGGACAGGCCACAAAGAGGCAGATACAGACATCCCAGAGGCAGATCCCAGCCCCAGGGCTCATACAGGCCTAAACAGTGGGGCACTTCTACCTCCAAAAGTGGAGAAGACAAAGCACAGCCATACAGGAAACAGTCCCAATGACTTGCCTCTGCCAGCACCAAGCACTTGTCTTCTTGCAGCACCCTTAGGGGGAAAACTAGCACTTTTCTTTCAAATTTGGCAAATGATCACCCAGGACAAATGGGTATTGAATATAGTGTCCCAGGGCTACAGGTTCCACTTTCAAACCCTGCCAAAGGCAAGAGGTATGCCAAACCTGCCACACAATCAATGGGCAGAGGCACAAAAACAAGTTTTGTCCCTTATGAACATGAGGGTCATTCAGCAAGTACCACAACTAGAGCAGGGACAAGGATTTTACTCAAGATTCTTGGTACCCAGAAAGGATAGCGCCTGGAGACCAATACTGGACCTGCCTTTTCTAAACACATTTCTGGACGTTCCAAAATTCAAAATGTTAACTCTGCAGCAGCTTCTGTTCATGCTGGGCAGGAAGGCTTGGCTTGTAATTTTGGACCTAAAAGAGGCATACCTGCATATCCCAATCAGACAATCTTGCAGAAGATACCTCAGATTCATAGCTGGCTCAATGCAGTACCAATTCTCTGCTCTGCCCTTTGGCTTATCTACTGCGCCCAGGGTCTTCACAAAATGCCTGGCACCAGTAATTGTATTTTGCAGACAAAGAGGAATTCAAATATATCCTTACTTGGACGACTGCCTTATACAAGCAGAGAACAAGGACACTCTACTAAAGCATCTGGCATTCGTAAAAAGATTATTAATTTGCTTAGGGTACACAGTAAACGAAAAGAAATCAAAACTAGTACCCTCTCAAGAGATAATATTCCTGGGTGCAAGCCTAAATACAATTGCCCAGATGGCTTATCTCACGCCAGACAAACAAAGGCAACTAACTTCTTACTTCAAAATGTTGGCAACAAAGACCCAGTTATCTGCAAGAAAAATTCTGCAGGCTTTGGGCTTCATGGCATCCTGCATTCTGCTAATTCCATATGCCAGACTGCATATGACGAAACTTCAGTGGTACCTTAAAAGTGTCTGGACTCAACATTGTCTAAACCTAGAAGCATTAATTACCCTCATTCCTTGCCTGCAACAGGAGTTTTGATGATGGGCACATGCCTGTCACCTCAACAAGGGACAGCCATTCACTATACCCACAGCCAGGCAGTCAATAACAACAGATGCATCAGATTATGCCTGGGGAGCACACATGGCAGGAAAATGTATTCAGGGCACATGGTCCACAAGCCAAATGCTTCTACATATCAATCAAAAAGAGATGCAAGCTGTTCAGAATGCCCTGACACCTTTCAAGGATCTATTCCATCCAGGACAACTACTGATAAGGACAGACAATACTACAGTCATGTGGTACATAAACAAGCAGGGAGGCACACATTCCTACCCCCTGTGCAGACAAGCCATGACTTTGTGGGACACAGCATCGACTTATCAAGTACACCTACAAGCACAATTCCTGCCAGGAAAGAACAATACTCTGGCAGACAAACTAAGCAGAAACCTCACGGATCCCTACGAGTGGAAACTGGATCCACAAGTCTTCAGCCATGATAACAAAGGAATGGGGATGCCCAGGCATAGA
Source organism: Protopterus annectens (assembly GCF_019279795.1). NCBI lineage: Eukaryota > Metazoa > Chordata > Ceratodontiformes > Protopteridae > Protopterus > Protopterus annectens. Next base: position 1,406,130,146 of record NC_056726.1, read on the forward strand.
TCTACTTGCCTCCCCTCACAACTGCCAACTACAGAAATTCTACACAAGGACTTATCACAAGCAAGCATGGAAAGTGGATGCTCTGTCATTCAGCTGGAAAAGTCTAACAGTATATGCCTTTCCTCCTCTGCCTCTCCTCCCCAAGGTACTCCTAAAGGTCAGACAAGAGAAGCCAAGAATGATTCTGATTGCCCCAGACTGGCCACGCCAGCACTGGTACCCACTCCTAAAAAGCTTGTCTCAATGTCCAGCCTGGACATTGCCTCTAATTCCTCACCCAGCGAAACAGTCAGATTCTGCACAGCCAAATCAGGGCCCTAAATCTGGCAGCATGGCAGATAATGTAACCATTCAAACCACTCCTCTCTCTAAACCAGTGATGGATGTTATTTTGGAGGCCAGGAGGCCCAGTACCAGAAAATCTTATGCAGGAAAATGGAAAAGATTCTGTGCTTGGAACCACACACAAGGAATTGACACATCTGTTCCAAATATTCCTCAGATTTTACAATACCTAACTGAGATGCTGGACAAGGGCCTATCCTTTTCATCAATTAAAATTCATGCCTCTGCCATTTCAGCTCATTGCAATACGGAACCTCCTATTTTTTCCCATCCATTACTTAAGGCAGTACCTCAGAGGGGCCAAAAACATAAGACCTCCAAGGAGAGCCCCAATACCTGCATGGGACCTCAATTATGTCTTGGAAAAACTCACATTGCCGCCTTTTGAGCCAGCCAGTACAGCTGATATAAAAGGTTTTATCTTGGAAAACAGCTCTGCTCCTAGCAATAACCTCTGCAAGATGAGTTTCAGAGTTACAGGCACTCATGGCTGTGGAACCTTTCATCATTTTCCATCCAGACAGGGTTTCTCTAAGGATGAACCCAACATTTATGCCTAAGGTAGTGTCCAGTGTGGCCCTTAACCAAACCATTCATTTGCCTACCTCTTATCCAAACCCACAGAACAAGGGTGAGAGACTTCTGCATTCCTTGGACATACACAGACAGCTACGCTTCTACTTGGACAGCACTAAAGCTTTCAGAAAGACTGAGCAACTTTTAGTGGCATATGCTGCAGGATCTCAAGGAAAGCCTATCTCAAAACAGACTATTTAAAAATGGATAGGCCACTGCATTCGTTTCTGCTACTCACAACATGGCAAATCAGTGCCCAAGGGCATTAGGCCTCATTCTACCAGGGCAGCAGCCACTTCAGCAGACTTTCTCAGAGGAGTACCAACTAAAGACATTTTAGAGGCTGCAACTTGGAGTTCAGTGCACACTTTTACAAAGCACTGCCATTTACCTCTCTACTTTAAATCCAGAGCAGGCTTCGCCACTGCAGTTCTGCAAGGCCTTATAGCCTCTCCTAATCCTATTTAGGCCCAGCCACCCAACCTCAGCTTTGGGATTCAACCCAAGAGTAATGACTGCAATAGTGAAACACCATGAACATAGTACAGTTGTGTACCTACCTTAAATGTAGATGTTCGAGTGTATTCACTGTTGCAGTCCAGGTTACCCACCCACCATCCCCCTTTTCTTTGCTGGGACTTACCTATACTTCTCTATTTTATACAATCTATGTGGTGTATTTGCTTATAGATGTAGGAAATGTTTATTTTACTGGATGCATAATTATTGACATAATTTTTTAGCCTACCTTTTTGGAGGCACCTGACATCTGGGGCAAGAAAAACTGAAGAAAATGGCGTCGGCTGCATCTTTTATACCCCTGGCGCACTGACGTCAGGGCGGAGGTGACAGCAACCGACGCCGGACCTAGACTTTGGAATTCTGGCCGACTGAGGGTAGCCTGCCAGAAGGATAACCCAAGAGTAATGACTGCAACAGTGAATACACTCGAACATCTACATTTATGGTAGGTACACAATTGTACATTATTGTTCATCTCCTCCCTTGGTGATATATATTGAATCCCTTTAGTGACACTAGTAGCTAAGCCAATAATTGAAGTTGGTTATCTTTTGTTTGTATTGTGGCATTCTTGGTGATGGTAGGATACTGCTCAATAGTAATTTCACACAAATTTCAGATGCATATTCTGAGAACTCTGTTGTGTCCCTCTTTTTATGATCCAGAGAGGTATGCATCAAGTCATTCACTTCCATGTGCGCAAAGACCATGTCATATGCATAGTTACGTTGAATGGACCTGAGGGCCCTAGTGTGCAGATCCTAGCACCTGAGAGGCAGCTGTCACTCTGTCTTTGCTTATTCTGGTGAGTGGTGCATATGTGTCTGACTGTGAAGTCACCTGACTTTTATGTTATCTGATGTACTGTCTTGGCCTTGCTTTGGCTTGCCAGCTAAGTGACTCCTTTTGGTAGATCAGTAGTGTCTGTTGTTTGCATGATAGTCTGATGCTGTGTCCTGTATACCAAGCCTTTGTCTAGGAGGCCTTTGGGGATTAGACAGGGACCTTTTAAGTACCTCAGCATAAGAAAACTTATTTGTATGTCTCGGACATGGGAGGCATGGTTGTGTGAGATGGGTGTCAGAACTGTGAACAGATAACATGATTGTTAGTCATACCGTCTTTAAAGAGAGGTTGACTGATATTTGCTACTTTCACATATGGAAATGTCCTTCTATTCTGGTGTTGCAGTACTCCTAACAGTAGGGAGTTGCTGCTTGCAGTGCCACCATCCAACCAATATACCAATGTCTTAATCCAAAAGGGTACGTGTGACCGGTTACCAGGGACATAAACCGATGTTGGGTATAAAAGTGACGTCTGCACGTACCCTCATTAGAATTTTTCTGCTGCAGTGATCATTGGATGCCCATTTGCCAGTTCCACTTCTAAATTGCGTTTCTTCAGGCGACCACATTCCAGATCATTAAAGATCAGACGACCGTTTTTGACCAGTACAGATAAGTGTCCAGTGGGGTTTTCTTACTTATTTTGCGTACTGTTTAGACTTACATGTCAGCTACACAAGGGCACACATGATGTGTGTGTTTTGTCTAGGCGCGGCCCACAACCATACATCCTGCTCAATCTGTAAGTTGTTTGTCCCCAAGACCCTACATAGCCGATTAGCAGCTTTGAATTTTTATCTTGAGAACCAAAGACTCAGACGCTTGGCGTTAGGCATGGAGGGAGGAGTAGGCCCTTCCAATGAGCCGCCTTGGAAGAAGGTGAAAAAAGTTAGGCTCGAATCCCAGGCTGCACCTCATGTGTTCGAACAGGCTCTAGTGACGGTTGAAAACCCGGAGTCCGTTCAGACAACTGTTACCAAAACAGGCCTGGGAACCTTAATGGAAGCCAGGGTGCGGGATACCGAAGGTATGTCCACTGAGATAATTCTGCCATCAGAGTCTGATGGCAGAGGGGAACCCCGGCTCGCATCTTTGGAAGCCCCTGCTCCTCCTATTTATGCTAGCCGATGTCCGCTTCTCTTCTGACTGCTCCTACAACCCCCTTGAAAACAGAAATCCAAGCACTCTGAACTTCCACAGATGCCTGGCTGGGAATCCGTCTCTCAAAGTCTGTTTAAGGCCTTTCAGGCATTACAATCACAGCAACTCCCCCCTACTCTCACTCCTCAACCAATCCATGTGTCTGAGGAAGAATGCTCATCTTCTGAGGAGTCGTTCTCCTATGAAACACAAATTGAATCCCCCAAAGAATTCATTACTCCAGAAGAGGAGGACTCTATTTCTCCTGAATCCCTTGGAGAAGAATTCAGCTCTGGGGATACTATCTCCCTCATGAGGGAACATTTTAAGTGGCAGGTCTCAGAGGTGTCAGAATCCAAGAAAAGGTATTTTGACCTTTTGCAAATGGAACACCCATCTGCCTCAGCTGTGCTTCCCTTACTGCCTGCTTTTCAGAATGCCTTCCTAGCTGCTTCACAGTCTCCTGACACCCCCAAGACACACAGTTTATTTACAAGAACCCTCCTGCAGACCCAGCTGTTGTAGCGGTTTCTGCAGATAAGACATCAAGACAACTACCTTCTACTGCTCTTTATCCAACTGATAAAGGCAGTTAATTTATGGACAGGACAGGTAAAAAGGTATATACCTCCTCCACTCTGGCCATTAGGGCCCTGAATTACCAAACCCACATGGCAAGGTATGTACTTGTCACCATTTCAAAAGCATCTAACCTTCTGTCTGAGGTTCAGGATTCCTCTGTCAGAGCACAACTAAATTCACTTCTTTCCACAGCATCCCAAGTGACCAGGCACTCTATTAAGTGCGGCTATGATGCTGTGGAAGCTGCATCCAAAGCTGCTGCTTCTGGATCAGTGCTTTGATGTTACTCCTGGGTATGGCTACAGCCCCTCCCCATGGATGTTCAGACTAAACTTCTGGATGCACCCTTAGACAATAAAGCCTTTTTCGGACAAGCTTCTGCTGAGCTTCTCAATCCCTCCAAGAGAAAGGTAAAGAGTTACAGAACCTCAAACACCTTCTGGTGTCCCCTATTCCCAGATATCATAGGAACTATCCTCAGAAACCTTCCTTTGTAAGAAGGCAATCCTTTCATTCAGCGCCACAATCAAAGGGACATAGACAGCCGAGAGAGACTTCTAGTTCCAGATTTCCCTCCAGATCCACTACCCTCTCACTTTCGGAGCCAACCTGACCAATCCAGGCCTCCTCCATTGTGACTCACCCCCTCTGCATCCAACAACACCCTTATCCCTTTGACTCACCCTCTCCCTTCCCTCCTGGCGGAGACTAACAACAGAACAATGGGTCCTCTCCATCATCCAGAGAGGATATTACATGACTTGATGGATGCTCCCACCTTTCCAAGGAATTTCTCAACCACCAAAAAACCAAATCTACCTGATGTTCATCGTGTTACACTGCTGCAGTCATTACACTTGGGTTATCCTGCCGTCAGGCGGTCCCGCAGTCGGCCAGAGTTCCAAAGTCCTTGTCCGGCGTCGGTTGCTGTCACCTCCACCCTGACGTCAGTGCGCCAGGGGTATATAAGATGCATCCGACGCCATTTTCTTCAGTCTTTCTTGTCGCGCGGTGCCCGAAGCAGAAGCAGTTTGCAAGTGCCGGTCGGCCGACTCCTGAGATTTTTGAAGTCGAATTTCAGATCCGAAGTCTTCAATAAAGCTAAGTACCCCGTTGGGGAAACTTTTTTCTTGCCTCAGACCAATGTCAGAAAACGTTAATAATTGTATTTCATGTGGGAAGCAAATACCTCATAAGGACTTCCACTCTTACTGTATTCCATGCCTAGGCCCTGATCACGACGTCACTAGTTGTCGGTTTTGTGCTAGATTTAACAAACGCAGTATAAAAAGACGTTTTGATTTTGCTTTGCACTACTTTGGCCGAAAGTTAAATTATACTATGCCGTCGGATCAACTGACGACCTCAATACCGAAAAAACGCAAAGACAGGGATAAAGATAGGCATCCGAGGTCCAAAACCGACAACGAAACCTCTTCTAGGCCAGTCGCCGGTTCTCAGTGAGGCACTTTCGCAGCCCCTGACATCCGCTACCTCAGAGCCACAGGCCACTTCCGATTCCCACGTGGAGACAACTAGGCCTCTGGAAACTCAAGGTATTGGGCCTATGGAAACTAATCCCTCAGATGGGTCCCGAGCCACTGAGCAGGCATCAGCTTCTGAAGGTGTTTTCAGACCTTCACAACTTACCATTGAAACAACAGCCAATACAAAGGTACCATTAAAGACAAAGAAACAAGTACAGCATTCTCCTGGACAGTCCTCCATGCCTAAGAAACAGATGCTTAAAATGGCCAAAGACCTCATTACTCTAATCAGTGGTTCCCATCCCCCTCCTCAGAAAAGGTCTAGGCAGGATACAGACTATGATTCCTCTGATCAGGTTTCCATTTCCTCTGATTCCTCTTCAGACCAGGGATACTCTCTACCCCCCTATGAGGACTCTGATGCTGAAGAATCTATCCCTTCAGCCTCTCCTCCTGAGGATTATTCTTTTGGGGAAACTTTACATACCATGAGGGAGCATTTCCATTGGGAAAGTCAGGATTACTCAGAGTCCAAGAAAAGGCTCAGGGATTTCTTTTTATTGCCTCAGCACAGGCCGCTGGCTATTCCGCCTGTGCTAGACATTGTGGATGATGTGTTCTCTGAATCAAGCTTATCTCCTGATTCTTTGCCCCCTGCTCCAGCCAAGCCAGACAGGTACTATAGAGTCCCTGACTCTCACAAGTCTCTTTGCAAAAACCCTTCTGCTGATCCACAAACTATTTCCCAGGGTCCAAAAGGGGTTAAGGCTTCCATTGCAAAAAATCCAGTACCCTCTGTTAGAGATTCCAGAGCTTTGGATAGATGGGGGAAGAAAGTATACACTTCTGCAACCTTAGCAGTAAGAGCTTTAAATTGCCAGTTTTACATGCTTAAGTACCAACAATATTTAATGGCTCAGTTAAAACAGAAAATGCTTGCAAGCTCAGAAGCTCCTGATTGTAAAGAAATGCAGGATTTATTGCATGTAGTTGAACAGGTGGGAAAACATACTCTGCAATGTAATTTTGATTCTTTAGAGGCCTCTTGTAGAGCCGCAGTTACAGGTTCTGTGATTCGAAGACATGCTTGGTTAAAAGAACAGAGTTTACCTGATCATGTTAAGGTAAAATTATTGGGTGCTCCTTTACAGCATGATACCTTGTTTGCTGTTAAAGAAAATGGAGAATAAAGCTAAATCTATGCAAACAGTCAAGGATTTCTTACAGGTACAGCCACCTCGATTTAGCAGAAATTGGCCAACAAAGAATTGGTCCTTTCCAGTGTCAGACAGGCCACAGAGCGGCAGATACAGATGCCCAAGAGGCAGATCTCAACCCCAAGGTTCAAACAGACCGACAGTGGGGCACCTCAACCCCAAAAGGAGGTGAGGACAAGTCTTAACCTTATAGGAAACAGTCACAATGACTTTCCCCTTCGTACGCCAAGCACGTCCCTTTTGGAAGCCCCCTTAGGGGGAAAACTTGCACTTTTTTCTCAAAACTGGCAAGCAATCACCCAAGACAAATGGGTTCTGAATATTGTGTCTCAAGGTTACAGGTTCCACTTTCATACTTTACCAAGGCTAAAAGGAATGCCAGACCTGCCACAAAATCAATGGGCAGAGGCACAAAAACAAATTTCAGCCCTCATGGACATGAGAGCTATTCAAAAAGTACCACAACAGGAACAAGGACAAGGATTTTACTCAAGACTCTTCCTGGTCCCCAGAAAGGACAAGGCCTGGAGGCCCATACTAGACCTTTCAATTCTGGATACTTACCTGGATATTCCAAAATTCAAAATGTTGATATTACAGCAGCTTCTACCCATGCTGGGCAAGAAGGCTTGGCTTGTTACGCTGGACCTCAAAGAGGCATACCTGCATGTCCCTATCAGACAAAATTGCAGAAGATACCTCAGATTCAAAGCTGGTACAATGCACTACCAATTCTCTGCACTGCCCTTTGGCTTATCTACTGCGCCCAGGGTCTTCACAAAGTGCCTGGCACCAGTAATTGTATTTTGCAGACAAAAAAGAATTCAAATATATCCATACCTGGATGACTGCCTCATTTAAGCAGAGACAAAGGACATTCTTCTACACATTTGGCGTTTGTAAAAAGGTTGCCAATTTCTCTAGGGTACACAGTAAACGAAAGGAAGTCAAAACTAGTGCCCTCGCTACAGATTATATTCCTGGGTGCCAGTTTAAATACAACGGCCCAGATGGCTTACCTCACGCCAGACAAACAAGTTCAACTAACTCAATATTTTCAATTACTGGCAAAAAAGTCCCATCTCCCTGCAAGAAAAATTTAGCAGGCCCTGGGATTCATGGCATCCTGCATTCCACTAATACCATATGCCGGACTGCATATGAGGAAATTACAATGGTACCTAAAAAGTGTTTGGACTCAACACTCTCACAGTTTAGAAGCAGTAATACCAATGATACCCTGCCTACAACAGGAGTTTCGATGGTGGGCACAGGCATGTCACCTAAACAAGGGTCAGCCTTTTACCCAACCAACAGCCAGGCAAACTCTAACAACAGATGCTTCGGATTATGCCTGGGGAGCACACATGGCAGGAAAATGCATTCAGGGCAAGTGAACCACAGACCAGATGCATCTTCACATCAATCAAAAAGAGATGTTGGCTGTTCAAAATGCCCTAACAGCTTTCAAGGACCTTCTGCATCCAGGACAATTACTACTAAAGACAGACAACACCATAGTAATGTGGTACATAAACAAGCAAGGGGGCACTCATTCTTATCCCCTGTGCAGGCAAGCCATGACCTTGTGGAACACAGCTCTAACGTATCAAGTTCACCTGCAAGCACAATTCCTGCCAGGAAAGAAAAATACTCTGGCAGACGATCTAAGCAGAAATATCATGGACCCTCACGAATGGAAGTTGAATCCACAAATCTTCAGCATGGTAACGCAAAAATGGCTCTGGCCGGCTGCGGGACCGCCTGATGGCAGGATAACCCAAGTGTAATGACTGCAGCAGTGTGAACACTCGAACATCTACATTTATGGTAGGTACAAAACTGTACTTTCCCACCCGTCATTCATCAACTTCTAAATCAAGGCACCATAGAACTGGTGCCCACCCCTCAAAGGAACACAAGATGTTGATCGTATTACACTGCTGCAGTCATTACACTTGGGTTATCCTGCCGTCAGGCGGTCCCTCAGTCGGCCAGAGTTCCAAAGTCTTGGTCCGGCGTCGATTACTGTCACTTCTTCCCTGACAGTGCGACAGGGATATATAAGATGCAGCCAACGCCATTTTCTTTAGTCTTTCTTGCCGTGCGGTTCCCGAAGCAAAAGCAGTTTGCAAGTGCCCGTCGGCCGACTCCTGGGATTTTCATTCCGAATCCAGAACCGAAGTCTTCTACAAAGCTAAGTACGCCGTTGGGGAAACTTTTTCTTGCCTCAGACCGATGTCAGTAAAAGTTAATAACTGTATTTCTTGTGGGAAGCAAATACCTCATAAGGATTTCCATTCTTATTGTATCCCATGCCTAGGCCCAGACCACGACATCACAGGTTGTCGGTTTTGTGCTAGGTTTAATAAATGCACTATTAAACGTCGGTTTGGTTTTGCCCAACATTATTTTGGCAGAAAATTCAATTACACCATGCCATCGGAACTACCGACGACCGGAATACACAAAAAGCGCAAAGACAAGGGCAGGCATCCGAGGCCCAAAACTGACGATGAAGCCTCTTCTAGGCCAGTCGCCAGTTCTCCGGTTTTCAGCGAGGCGCCTTCGCAGCCCCTGATGACCACTTCTTTGGAACCACAGGCCGCCTCTGACTCCCACGTGGAGATGGCTGGGCCTTCGGATGCACCAGATTTACAGCCTACCGAGACTAACCCTTTAGAGGGATCCGAAGTAGCTGAACAAACCCGTAGCTTCAGAGGGTGTTTTCAGACCTACTCAGTTAACCATTAAATCTTCTGCTAAGTCTAAAACCCCTTTGAAAGCAAAGAAACAACCTCAACATTCACCAGGACATACCTCCATGCCCAAGAAACAAATGCTCAAAATGGCCGAAGACTTAATTACTCTGATCAGGGTGTCCCATCCCCCTCCTGATAAAAAGCCTAGACAGGATGCAGACTATGACTCATCCAACCAGGTATCCATCTCTTCAGATTCTTCCTCAGACCTAGGATACTCTTTACCCCTTATGAGGATTCTGATGCTGAGGAATCAATTCCTTCAGCCTCTCCACCAGAGGACTACTCCTTTGGGGAAACCTTACAAACCATGAGGGAGCATTTCCATTGGGAGGGCCAGGATTATTCAGAATCCAAGAAAAGGCTCCGAGATTTCCTTTTATTACCTCAACACAGACCCCTTTCTATTCCGCCAGTGTTAAATATTGTGGATGATGTGTATTCTGAATCAAGTTTAAATCCTGATTCTTTACCTCCTGCTCCAGTTAAGCCAGACAGATACTACTACTCTCACAAATTCCTTTATAAAAGCCCTGTTGCTGACCCTGAAACTATTTCCCAGGGTCCCAAAGGGGTAAAGGCCTCTACAGAAAAAAATCCAGTTCCCTCTGACAGAGATTCCAGAGCATTAGACAGATGGGGGAAGAAAGTATATACATCTGCAACTTTAGCAATGAGGGCCTTAAAATGCCAGTTTCACATGCTAAAATATCAGCAATATTTGATGTCTCAGTTGAAACAAAAAATGCTTCCAAATTCAGATCTTCCTAATTATGAGGAAATGCAGGATTTATTGCATGCAGCTGAACAAGTGGGAAAACATACTTTGCATGTGATTTTGATTCATTAGAGGCCTCCTGTAGAGCAGCAGTTGCAGGGTCTGTCATTAGAAGACATGCTTGGTTAAAAAAACAGACTTTACCAGATCATGTTAAAGCAAAATTATTGGATGCACCTTTGCAGCAGGATGTTTTATTTGGAGTTAAGGATACAGACGTCCAAGAGGCAGAGGTCAACCACAAGGTCCTTGCAGGCCTCGACAATGGGGTGCTTCAAGCCAGAAAGAAGTGGAAGACAGGCCTCAACCTTATAAAAAACAGCCCCAATGACTTCCCACTACAGCTGCCAAACACTTCTCTCTTGGCAGCCCCCTTGGGAGGAAAACTGGCACTTTTCTGTCACAATTGGCATATGATCACCAAAGACAAATGGGTTCTCAACATTGTATCTCAAGGTTACAGGTTCCACTTTCACACTCTGCCAAGGTTAAAAGGAATGCCAAATCTGCCACCAAATCAATGGGCAGAGGCTCAAAGACAAGTTACAGCACTCATGGACATGAGAGCTATTCAGAAGGTACCAACACAGGAGCAAGGACAAGGATTTTACTTAAGACTCTTTCTGGTTCCCCGAAAGGACAAAGCCTGGAGGCCCATTCTGGATCTTTCTTCTCTAAACACTTACCTGGATGTTCCAAAATTCAAAATGTTGACACTACAGCAGCTTCTTCCCATGCTGGGCAAGAAAGCTTGGCTCGTAACTTTGGACCTCAAAGAGACATACCTGCATGTCCCTATCAGACAAAACTGCAGAAGATACCTCAGATTCTTAGCAGGTTCAGTGCATTACCAATTCTCTGCACTGCCCTTTGGCTTATCTACTGTGCCCAGGGTCTTTACAAAATGCCTGGCACCAGTAATTGCATTTTGCAGACAAAAAGGAATTCAAATTTACCCATACTTGGACGACTGCCTTATTCAAGCAGAGAGCAAATACATTCTTATAAAGCATCTGGCATTTGTAAAAAGATTGCTAATTTGCCTAGGGTACACAGTAAACAAAAAGAAGTCAAAACTAGTGCCTTCACAAGAGATAATATTCCTGGGTGCCAGCTTAAATACAACAGCCCAGATGGCTTATCTCATGCCAGACAAGCAAGGACAACTGACTCAATATTTCCAATTGATGGCAACGAAGACCCAACTCCCTGCAAGAAAAATTCTGCAGGCCTTGGGTTACATGGCATCTTGCATACTACTAATTCCATATGCCAGACTGCATATGAGGAAACTACAATGGTACCTAAAGAGTGTCTGGTCTCAACACTGTCACAGTTTGGAAACAGTAATACCACTTATTCCTTGCCTTCAACAGGAGTTTCGATGGTGGGCTCAAGCCTGTCACCTCAACAAGGGACAGCCTTTCACTCAACCCACAGCCAGGCAAACACTGACAACAGATGCTTTGGATTACGCCTGGGGAGCACACATGGCAGGAAAATGTATTGAGGGCAAGTGGCCCGCAGAACAAAGGCATCTTCACATCAGTCAAAAAGAGATGCTAGCTGTACAAAATGCCCTTATAGCTTTCAAGGACCTTCTGCATCCAGGACAACTACTACTAAAGACAGACAACACCACAGTTATGTGGTACATAAACAAGCAAAGGGGCACTCATTCTTATCCCCTCTGCAGACAAGCCATGACCTTGTGGAACACAGCTCTAACCTATCAATTTCATCTGCAAGCACAATTCCTGCCAGGAGAGAAAAACACACTGGCAGACGACTTAAGCAGAAACATCATGGATCCGCACAAGTGGAAATTACATCCACAAATATTCAGAATGATAACACAAAAATGGTGGAGCCTGGACATAGATCTGTTTGCATCCACAATGAATTGCCAGCTACAGAAATTCTGCACAAGGGCTTACCATCCACAAGCATGGAAAGTGGATGCCCTCTCATTCAGCTGGAAAAACCTACAAGTATATGCTTTCCCACCACTACCTCTCCTTTCAAAGGTACTCATAAAAGCCAGGCAAGAAAAGCCAAAAATGATCCTGATTGCCCCAGACTGTCCACGCCAGCACTGGTACCCAATCTTAAAGAACTTAGCACAAGGTCCACCCTGGATTTTGCCTCAAATCCCACATCTTCTGACTCAGCAAAACAATCAGATACTTCACAGCCAGCTCAAGACTTTAAACCTGGCTGCATGGCAGATTCCTTAGTCAAGCAAGCAGTGCCTCTCTCCAAAGCTGTTATGGATGTCATTCTGGAGGCCAGAAGGCCTAGCACCAGGAAAGCCTATTCGGATAAATGGAAGAGATTCTTTGCCTGGAACCAGGCTCACAGCCTTGACCGTCTTGTCCCAAATATTCCTCAGATACTACAATACTTAACTGAGATGCTGGACAAAGGCCTCTCCTTTTCATCCATCAAGATCCACGCATCTGCCATCTCTGCTCATTACAACACGGACCCACCAATGTTTTCTAATCCTTTGCTAAAACAGTACCTCAGAGGGGCTAAAAACATAAGACCGCCCCGTAGAGCACCAACTCCAACTTGGGACCTCAATTTAGTTTTGGAAAAACTGACCCTACCACCTTTTGAGCCAGCCAATACAGCCAATCTAATTTTTTTATCATGGAAAACTGCTCTGTTCCTGGCAATAACCTCGGTACGAAGAGTTTCAGAATTGCAGGCACTAATGGCAGTGGAACCTTTCATCATTTTCCACCAAGACAGGGTGTCTTTAAGAACAAACCCTACTTTTATGCCAAAGGAGGTATCAAGTGTGGCTCTAAACCAAACTATTCACTTGCCAACTTTTTATCCAAATCCACAGAATAAAGGGGAGAGACTTCTGCATTCCTTGGACATACACAGGCAGTTACGCTTCTACTTGGACAAAACGAAAGCTTTCAGAAAAACTGAGCAATTGTTTGTAGCATATGCTGCAGGAGCACAGGGAAAAGCCATTTCAAAACAGACCATTTCAAAATGGATAGGACACTGTATACGTTTCTGCTGTACACACCATGGGAAAACTGTACCTAACAGCATTAGGTCTCATTCCACCAGGGCAACAGCCACTTCAGCTGCCTACCTCAGAGGAGTACCTACCAAGGACATTTTGGAAGCAGCAACTTGGAGTTCTGTACATACCTTCACCAAGCATTACCATCTGCCTCTTTACTCTAAATCCAGAGCTGGCTTTGCCACTGCAATGCTGCAGGGCCTTATAGCCACCCCTAATGCCTTATAGAACCAGCCACCCTACCTCAGCTTTAGGATTCTACCCAAGTGTAATGACTGCAGCAGCGTAACACAATGAACATAGTACAGTTTTGTACCTACCATAAATGTAGATGTTTGAGTGTATACACTGCTGCAATCTAGGTTATCCTCCCTCCTTCCCCTCTTACTTGCTGGTACTTTCCTAAGCCTTCACCCCTTTGCTACCTATGGGGAGTATTTGCTGGTAACTGAAAGTTTTTGATTGCTTTTCTTATGTATGTTTTATTAGCAATTTACATTTCCTACCTTTTTGGGGGCACCTGACATCTGGGGCAAGAAAAACTGAAGAAAATTGCATCGGCTGCATCTTATATACCCCTGTCGCACTGACGTCAGGGAAGAAGCGACAGCAACCGACGCCGGACCAAGACTTTGGAACTCTGGCCGACCGAGGGACCGCCTGACGGCAGGATAACCCAAGTGTAATGACTGCAGCAGTTCATACACTCGAACATCTACATTTATGGTAGGTACAAAACTGTACTTTTTTATTCCAGAATGTTCCTGGTACCAAGGAAAGAGGGTCCTTGGAGGCCTATCCTGGAGCTATCCTTTCTCAGTCTCTTCCTCCACGTACCCAGTTTCCAAATGATCACCTTACCTCTTCTCTTGCCTCTAATCCCCTCCCAGGTATTCATGATAGCTCTGGATCTCAAAGATGCCTTCTTCCACATCCCCATTCATCCGGATTACAGGAAATTCCTCAGATTTTCAGTAGGCTCCTGCCATTTTCAGTTCTCTACATTGCCTTTTGGTCTATCCACTGCCCCAAGAGTGTTTACAGAGTGTCTAACTCCCTTCATTGCCCATTGCAGGACCCAGGGTATACAAATATACCCATACCTAGACGACCTACTCATCCTGCATCAAGACAACCAACTCGTACTCCATCTGCAACAGGTGTCGAACGCCCTCTCTCTTCTGGGGTTCACGATAAACGTAGAAAAATCTCACCTGATACCCTCACAGGACATGACTTTTCTGGGGTGCCGACTATGCGCAGACTACATGAAAGCCTTCATCCAGACCACAGGATTCAGGAACTGTGCCTGTTCTTCAATAAGATCCTTACCCAGATCACACTGACAGGTCGGGAATTCCTGAGACTGATAGGCCACATGGCATCCCTTATACCCATGCTGCCTTTGGCAAGATTCCACAGGCGCAAAATTCAATGGGTGTTTAAAAACCTATGGACCCAACATTCTCAACCCTTGGACTACTTACTTCCACTTCTCTTATGCCTAAAAAAGGAGATCCACTGGTGGATATCTGCAGTGCAGACCAACCTGGGGTCCCACCTTCAGATCTCAGCACCACCACAACAGTTATCCAGATGCTTCAGATCTGGAATGGGGTACAGTGTTACAAACAAATCAACAACACCTATCAGTACAAGGAAAATGGTCTACTCTAAGGGTAAAAGAACACATCAGCATTAAGGAAATGAGAGCCCTGCTGTTAGCCCTTCTAACATTCAAGCCCTCTATCCGGCCAGGAACCCTAAAAGTAATCACAGACAATATGACTGTCCTGTGGTACATAAACAAGCAAGGGGGACCAGGTCCTACCCACTCTGCAGCCTGGCCATCCAGATTTGGAATCTAGCCGCTTCTCTCAGGGCCCACTTTAGTCATGTATATCCATTCAGAACAGAATGTTATGGCAGGTATACTCAGCAGAACCTCAGCCCCCTCTCACGAATGGATGCTTCAGAGAGAGGTTTTCCTAGACTTGATACACAAGTGGGGTATTCCACAAGCAAACCTATTTGCTTCCCCAGTCAACAGACAGATGTCCAGCTTCTGCAAAAGGAATCTACATCCACAAGCTTGGAAAGTGGACGCCTTCTCCTTTTCATGGGGGGATGTACCTTCCCCCCTCACTCTAATCCAGAAAGTCCTCCTAAAAATTCAGAAGGACAAACAAAAATCCTATTGGTGACCCCCTTTTGGCCAAGACAGCATTGGTTTCCCATCCTTTTTTCTCTAGCCAAGGGCAATCACCACAGGTTACCCCACTGTCTAGACCTACTCGCACAGAACAAGGGGTCCCTGCTACACCCACAGGTAAACACCCTAAAATTGACCTTATGGGTGATAGAATTTTGATCCCTTAAAGACACCTTTATTCAGAGGATGTACTCAGTGTTCTTCAGGAGGCCAGAAAACCTAGCACTAGGAGAAACTATGTAGTTGAGTGGCTCAGATTCTCCAAATGGTATCATAGGAACAACCAGGACCCCCTCACTATCCCCATTCCAAGGGTCCTATCCTACTTGTGTGCGCTTCTCCAAACAGGGCTAACATATTCCTCAATCAAAGTCCATTTGTCTGCCATTTCTGCCTGCTTCACCACCCCTGGCATCCAGACTGGATGTCAGACTCTTTCTAAAGGGAGTAATCCACATCAAACTCCCACGGAAACCCATCCCTCCACCGTGGGACCTAAACTTTGTATTAGAAAAGCTAACTTTCCCTTCCCCTTTGAACCAACACATTCTATTTCCTTGAAACTTTGCACATTGAAGACAGTCCTGCTAGTTGCCCTCGCCTCTGCCAGGAGGGTTTCAGAGATCCAAGCCCTGATGTCCACATCCCCCTACCTTGTTTTCCACAAGGACAGAGTTGTCCTCAGGACGAACCCTTCATTCATGCCCAAGGTAGTTAATGAACTTTCGTTGAATCGATCCATTAACCTACCTGTTTTCTATCCTTATCCACAAAACACCTCAGAAAGGACCCTACATTCCCCGAATGTACACAGACACCTTCAGTACTACTTAGAACCAAAGATATCAGGAAGTTAGATCAGTTATTTATTTCCTTCCATCCCAGAGCCCTAGGGAAAGCTGTATCTAAGCAAACCATTGCGCTACTCCCACATGGGAAATCCTTACAAGGCAATATTAAACTCCTTTCTACCAGAGCAGCTGCTTCCTCTACTGCCTTTTTCAAAGGCATAGACTCCTTTTCTATTTTAGAAGCAGCTACTTGGACCTCAGTACACACCTTCACCAAACACTACAAGCTGGACAAAGCATCCTGTGCTAGAGCAGGATTTGCCAGGGCTATCCTACAGGGTCTCCTTGACCACAGGAACCCTTCCTCCTCTTAGGTTCACACTTAAAGCTCTGGTACTCTCCCTCCTGTTATGAATACTGCAACATCAGAATAGAAGGACATAGAATAGTTGTGTAGGAACTTACCATAACCTTAGATGTCGTTCTCTTCCATGTTGCAGTATTCAGTCCCACCCTCCTACCCCCTGTCTCTTTCGAACTACTATCCCAGGTATCTCCTGAGGGCACATTGCCATCATCCCCCCTTGTTTCTTCCTACACAGTCATCCTACTGAACTGGGACTGGCCTACATGTAAGTCTAAGGGTCTCATATCAAGATCCTCCTGGTCAAACCTCATGGGCACTACTGTATGCATCAAAACAATTCTGATGAGGGTACGTGCAGACTTCATTTTTATGGCCCTGGTAACCGACGTCACACTTGCACTCCTGGACTAAGACTTTGGTATACTGGCCGGATGGTGGCGCTGCAAGCAGCAACTCCCTACTGTTATCAATACTGCAACACAGAAGAGGACATCTAAGGTTATGGTAAGTTCTTACACAACTATTCTTGATTTATAAGAAGAATTAAGTAACTGCCTGGGACCATGAGGCAGTTCATGCATTGCCTCAATGTTCTTATTACTGTCAGGCTAGCAACAGGTGGTGAGGTAAACTGTGACTACATTATACTTAGTGCCTAAAGGAAAACTGTACTAACGAGGGCTAACAAAATTAATTTGTAGGAAGGATCTATATGTGAGAAAACTAGAATGAACAGATTTTAAAAGAAGTACGGAAAAAGTATTTGACCCTCTCGGTAGGGCAGTCTGCACTAAGCAAGCACAAAGATGAGAAGAAAAGTAACTTGAGCTTTAGTGGTCTAAGTGGAGGAACTTTTCAGTTAGATCTACTAGTGCTCACTAGTGTAAATAGGTAGATGAGACTGGGACAGGTTTCCAGAAACAATTTATAGTAAGGGCAAGTCAACTCCGCTTCAACACTGGTTTGCTAGGTGAGCACTCAGTATTATAGATCTATGAAAAACAATGGGAAGGTAAAAGTATTTAATAGCTTATAAAGCTGATATTTGTGTGCTTACTGGCAATAGCAATGAAAAAGAGAGACTTTGGTTGTCAAATTACAGTAAGGGGTAGAAAACAACAGAGAATACTGTTTTTTAAAGTCATGTCAGGATGGGATGGCTGGGGAAAAATCAACAGAACTATTAAGCCAGATGAAATCAGACACTAAAAACTTGTAGCTCCAATGCCTTTTTTTTTCACCAAGGCTGTGTACTACTGCTGTGGCCTAGTAGCTGGCTGAACAAACTGTTTTAAGTTGCACCCTTATCTCTGTGGTTTGAAGATCTGGCTTCACTCCTTCCCATACTGGGGATGGTCGTAATTAAGGGAAGCCCTAATTATCTACATGGCAAAAACCGCACAATGCCCAGACTCCCTTAAGTGCATCATTGGGGAGGCAAACTGGAATGCCTGATAAGCATATCAACCGACACTTGTCAAATAATGTGCATGCCTTTGTCACCTCATGTAACTGCCTGCAGTACCTCCCTAGTGCATGCACTCATCTTCCCATGAACCACAATGGCTGCTGCTTCCAGCTTGGTAAACCCAGGCTCAGGCACCTGACCTTATGCTGTATGCCACACACCTATTTGGGGGTAGAATGCATGTTTTGCAGTAATCAGGTTGCTTCCCTCTCCTCCGGGATAAACAAAACACTAATTTTCCCTTGTTGGAGTTTCTACCACCTAGATCTGTATTTGAACCTGGGTCATCTGGGTCACAGTCATGGAGCAGACTTGAAAATATTTCTTTGTTGATGGTTTCCAGCAGCTGAAGTCAAAAGCTGATCTTTAAAGCACCTAAGAACAACCAGTGAACCTGGCGCTGTTGGCTTTTAAAATTAAAGTAATTCCTCCATCAATACCTTCATCCAAGACCTGTTGGATAATAAATGAGATGGCAGACGCAGAATGGTTTTCACTAGCTACGTCAATAACAGGAGCAAAAAAAAGAGCCTTTACTCACTGTGCAGTGTTCCATCAGCATTCTTATATAATTCTTACTTCTTTTTTTGTTTAAGATTTTCCCCAAGTGTACTTCAGTGTTGTATTCAAGCCAGGCATTAGCAGGAACCTGCAGTGGTATCATTTCCAGGGCAATGTCTATCCTTTTTTTAACCTTAGAGAATGAAACTTTCATTTGTGAAAGTCTATGAGAGTAAAAGAAAATGAAAAAGAAGCTACTCTCCTTTATCTTCCATTGAAGGGAGGATTCTTACATAGCACAGGTATAGTCACCACTGTTTGTAGACTTGGGTCTAAAGACATGCCCTCCTAGTCTTGTGACTCCCTCCACAGCCGACATTTAATGATACCTTTAAATTATGGGAGAGCTCATCTTTTGGCCAGCTAATGGACCCTGTTCTCCTAAAATCACAATGAAGATGACGATGAAGTGCCTGACCTATTGTGGAAAGCCTTTCTGTCTTTAACACTTCCACTGGTATCATAAAAACACGCAACTTCAGCACTTGAGAACTAATAGACTTTCAGGGAATGACAGTGTCTGTGTAATATTTTCAAAGAAGAGCCCTTTATAGTATTTCTGCTTTACATCCTTTCAGTCTGTAAAATTTTTATCCTGCCCTTGGCAGCTTTGCCTTCTTATAAGAAATTGAGGGTACTAGACAGGTGTGAGGATCTTTTTTTTATTTTTACACGTTTGTTGACTAGGTAGGCGTACTGGACAAATTGTCCCTTTTCAGGGGTAACCTGGGAGTGTTGTCTGGATAAGTGACTTGCACAGTCTCGCAGAGTAGGTGGTAAAAGAATAAAACCTCCACCCGAGGTACAGTTTTTTTTTTATACATGTGAAAAATGTAACAAGTAAAGCAAGCATTATTATCTGTGAATTGTCTAATAGCTAATCTTAAGTCCTACTTTCTTCATAGTCCACAGTCAATTTGAACATTTTACAGGCTAACTATTTCACCACATACTGATCCCAAGATATCTTTGATGCTTTTCTACTTTCTTGTGCTTCTTATTCATCCATTGGTGAAATAGCATCACTCTCTGTAGGCACCTTTCTTGATTTCTACTTTTAGTAATCACAAGCATTGGTAAGCAAATATTGTCTGTTTCTAATTATATTGTAAAGTTTTGTCGTATTCTATTAGCATCATTGGTTTTGCAGTTTATTCTTCTCTTCTAATCTCGAACTAGACCAGAAGCTGCTTTCCTATATACTCCTAATCTGTCATCACACCACCTTTTGGGAGCATTTTGTGCAGTCTTTGTGATGAAGTATAAAAATATTTGAGACTCTACCATGGTAACCAAATTCTGAATAAGCAAACAAACTGGAATCCCTCCCCAGGGAATTTCAACTATTCTTCCATTATCTGAGAAACCCACACTACCACAAATATGCACAATGCATGGGTTTCATAACCAACTACTTCACATCCCTACTGTGAGGTCAAAACTATTGAATCTAGGCTTCACCAATGTTAACCCCCAATGGCTTTACACCTGTAAAATTGCCTCATACTTGATCAAATCCAACCACCTTTCAGTAATAAACTGTGAAGGTAAAATCAGATTTACTGTGAAACTCATCAGTCTTTAGACACTTTTAAGGCAATCTATTAAGCATGCTGATGCCCTAATGAAATTTAAGCACTACATCTCCATAATGCTACATTTGGAGACAATTTATATGCTTACTTAAAAGCATGCATTAATGCATCAGCCCCCCTCAGACACAAAAACATTTCAAAGTTCAGGAATAAATTCTTATGGTGAAACCCTAAAATAAAACAAACTATACAATAATGCAGAGAAACATTTTGTTCACAAGAACAAACTTGGTACTGACATTTAAAAGTGAATCAAAAAGATTAACAAAAAATGCGGAAGCAAAATTAAATCCTGCAAAGGAAAGTATGAACTGAAAAATGCCACCTCTATTAAGGATAACCACTAATCCTTTTTCAGGTATGTCAGAAACCTTAGGAGCATTCCCGGGAATGCAGTGAGCTAACACAACACAGACTCATCCTAAGAAGACATATAGGGCTGTTTTCAGTAAAGCCTACACTGAGTGTACACTGTTCGGAGGAACAGACAACACAGACATGACACACACCTTCTTCCTCCTGATTTTAGTTTTCCTTCTGATATTTCTGGTGCTTTAAATATTGACAGGGATTCATAAAGGTTACCACAAAGTGTAGACTATGTGTACACTTAGCGTAATCTTTCTGAGTGACTAAAAAACACAAAAAAATGAGATAAGAATTTTATTGAATGCATATTGTGTACACTTAGTGTAGGCTTTGTTGAATCCTGGGGATAGCCAGCATATTAGTAGATAAACTTAGCTCAGACTTTACATCCTCATCTCCTCCTACTTTTCCTCACATATTACTTTGCCATCTCCCCACCCGGATTACTTTGGAGCAAGCTCTGTGGGCTCTCTCCAAGACCAAAATCACTAACTCGATGGGTCTAGACAATTTTCACCAGTCTGCCACCACCTTGTCTGCACCAAGCACAGCCTTATATACTTGCTACTGAACCTATTCGGTCCCAGGGTCTCCACTGTTTTCATGCTAGAGATGTGGAGAACTGCTGTAGTTATACCACTCTATAAAGGAGGACCCACCAATGAACCTGAAAATTTTAGACTTAATAAGCCTCACTATCATTATCCTTGTCTGTAAAGCAGTGGAACACATTTAAACTTACTAACAAAGGTATCAGCAGTCTGCAATCATTTGACTGAAACCAGTATGAGTTTTATAAACTTGGTGGACTTCATTAAACAAGGTACTGATGATCCTGAAGCCTGGTCAAAGCCTTTGATACCATCCTGCTTTCTGGATTTATTGACAAACAAAACAAACTAAATGTAAACCCCAGTGTTACTCTACTGGATAGCAAACTGACTTACTGACATAATACAGTCTATCAGCTTAAGGGGCACGCTGTCACAGAAGAGTTGTCATTACTAGTGGTGTCCTTCAGAGATCAGTCCTTGGGCCATTTCTTCCTTTGATTTCTCGGATGTTCAAGGCCCGATGTCAAGGACCTGTAGCAAACCAAGCTTGTGAATGACTACATGCTTAGAGATGTCATAAACTCTCCCGTTGACTTCCACATTCTCCAGGAAGGTCTATCTTCCACAAATACATCATCGTGCCTGGACCATGACTTTAAGCTAAATACCAAGAAATGTATAATGTCCCTTGACAAATATGCACCCATGCATCTACCACGTAGATGGCACCCCTTTGGAAAATCACTTTCATTGACAATGAACAATCCTTTGCTCACCATGTATTCATTGTCAATAGGAAATTATTTTTATCTGGCCAGACTGATTACCAAGGATATATTGTCTAGGTCAGTGGAAGTTGTCATTCCTCTATGCTCCTTTCTTCTTAGACTTATAGTAGAGTATATTGCCCCTTCAGGTATGTATTTGTCAGAATGTATGGCTGTAACGTTTCCTTACTAAGAGACACCAAGGGCATGCCTTCCTTGTACAACACAGACTACCTCAGAATACTTTGTCCTCTCTGTTTCGTACAGATTCTTGTGGGAGGGAGCACCTTTTCCTCGCCTTGAAAGATCCAGTCCTATGCGACCTCCTACACATCTGCAAAACAGACAGAAAACACCTGAAACACTCATTCAGAGGAACTAAGCTCACACTGCCGTAGAAATATGCCATAGAAATTGCTGGCATGATCGATATATTTTTAATTGCCAAGAGTCATATATTGCATACAGTGCTACTTTTGTTTCTGTTTTATTTCATTACTTTGGCATTGAGTGGCCTGTTAGTCTGCTGAGTGAATCTGTTAGTTCTAATAAGAGTCATAGTAGAAAGAGAGCATTTCCAGTACTCAAAAGCCTCCTTAGGATAAGCCATTTGAGTAATCATTCCTCTAAGCAGAATAAATGCTGTGTGGGTGTTCATAGGTGTTTACAAGGCTAAAGAGCACTAAGGATTTTTTAAGACTAGCCATGCATTCCAAATCTCTGACAAGTTCCGGTACCCTTAATAAGTGTAATCAGGGGCCTGGGAGATGAACCATTTACAGGCTGCCTGTGTCCATTAGAGACATAGGTCACAAACCAGTGATGAATTTCTGGTTCCCTATCCAGTTGTCTGAGTTGCACTTGAATTGGGTTAAGGAGGAACTCTTCTTTACATGGATGAGGGAGGCCTGTACAAGATAAGGGGTAGTCTCTGAGATAGATGCCTGTCTGTCCAATAGGTCCTATTTATATCACAGACAATGTTTAAGTCTTTAGAATGGATAATTCTGGTGTTACTTGTTTTGCAGCTGTGAAGGAGATCCAGCAGAGTAGTGTCTGACAATGCCTTGTATGCCAGGTATAGATCTCCCCTCAGTAGCCTGTAGGAGACAGATTGCAAGTATAGGGCCTTGAAGCAGTCTGCAGAGGGCATGATGTTCATTGTGCATACAGCTGCAGTCATAACAGATGGGTTTTCCTGCCATCAGGCGGGTCCTCGGTCGGGCGAATTCCAAAGTCTAGGTTCGGCGTCAGTTGTTGTCGCTTCTTCCCTGACGTCAGTGCGACAGGGGTATAAAAGAACCAGCCAACGCCATTTTCTTCAGTCTTTCTTGCCGCGCAGTGCCCGAAGCAGAAGCAGTTCGCAAATGCCGGTCAGCCAGCTCCTGAGATTACGAATATTTTTCAACCGAAGTCTTCTTGAAAGCTAAGTACCCCGTTGGGGAAACTTTTCTTGCCTCAGACCGATGTCAGACAAAGTTAATAATTGCATTTCATGTGGGAAGCAAATACTGCATAAGGATTTTCATTCCCTCTGTATACCTTGCCACAACGTCTCGGCCTGTCATTTTTGTGCTACATTCAACAAACGCACTATTAAGCGTCGGGCGGAGTTCGCCCAACACTATTTTGGCAAAAAATTTAATTACATTATGCCGTCTGATACTCCGACTCCAGTTTTGACTAAAAAATGCAAAGATAAGGACCGACATACGAGGTCCGCGACTTCTACCGACACCACGCCAAAGCCGACTGCAGGTGGTCTGGTTCTCAGTGAGGCGCCTATGCAGCCCCTGACTACCGGCGACACTTCATTGGCGGTGTCTTCTGTGCTCGAGGTCGCAGGTTCTTCGGCCCATATCCCGGCTACAGATACTGAAGCCACTCTTGGCGGTGAAACTCAGAGTTTAAACAGACCTGCCACCTCTCAAGGTGTCTACAGGCCTTCCTCTTCTTTTTCCATCAAGGCTTTCACTAAGTCTAAAGCAGCCATGCATACTAAAAGACAGGCTCCACAGGGCCCTTCTCAAAGCCCCATGCCTAAAAAGCAGATGCTCAAAATGGCTGAGGATTTGATTACTCTAATCAGGGGTTCCCAACCCCCCCCGGACAAAAGGCCCAGAGTGGAGGAAGAATCCCCCTCCTCGGACAAGGCCTCCATTATTTCAGACCATTCAGAAGACCAGGAACATTCTTACTCCCCATTTGAAGATTCTGATGCAGAGGAGTCCATTCCCTCTGTCCCCCCCTGAGGATTACTCTTTTGGGGAAACCTTACATACCTTGAGGGAACACTTCCACTGGGAAGGCCAAGAGTATTCAGACTCCAAGAAAAAGCTTAGGGATTTCCTCTTACTCCCTCAGCACAGGCCTCTGGCTCTACCTCCTGTCTTAGACATTCTAGATGATGTGTATTCGGAGGCCTGCCTTAACCCAGATTCTTTACCTCCAGCTCCAGTCAAGCCAGACAGGTATTACCGGGTTCCTGACTCTCACCAATTCCTATACAAAAGCCATGCGGCTGACCCAGAAACTATTTCACAGGGTCCCAAGGGAATTAAGGCTTCCACTGCTAAAAATCCATTACCTTCAGAGAGAGATTCCAGAGCTTTAGAAAGGTGGGGGAAAAAGGTATACACCTCGGCCACCTTAACCATGAGAGCATTTACCAACAGTTTCTGTTATCACAGTTGAGAAGCAAAATGTCACAACCTGAACAACCAGACTTGAAGGAGTTGCAGGATTTGATACATAGTGCAGAACAAGTGGGTAAACATACCTTGCAATGTGGTTTTGATGCTTTAGAGGCCTCATGTAGAGCTGCTGTTACAGGATCAGTCATACATAGACATGCCTGGCTCAAAGAGCAAACCTTACCAGATCATGTCAAGGCTAAATTACTAGATGCCCCTCTGCAAAAAGATGTATTGTTCGGTGTTAAAGCTGAGGAGGTATTAAAGAAAATGGAGGAAAAGGCAAAATCAATGCAAACAGTGAAATATTTCCTACAGGTACAACCTCCACGTTTCAGTAGAAATTGGCCTTCCAAAAAATGGTCCTTTCCAGCCACGGACAGACCCCAAAGAGGTAGATACAGGCACCCGAGGGGCAGAGGACAATCTCAAGGATCATTTAGAGGCAGGCAATGGCAAGCACCTACACAAAGAGGTGGTGAGGATAGTTTGCAGCCATTCAGAAAGCAGAACCAATGACTTTCCCCTTTGCATGCCAAGCAAGGCTCAAATGGCAGCACCTTTAGGCGGAAAACTGGCATTATTTTCGAAAAATTGGCATATTGTCACAAAAGACAAATGGATCCTGGACATTATAGACAGAGGCTACAGATTCCACTTTCACACCCTTCCAAAAATGAGAGGCATGCCAAACCTGCCACACAATCAAAGGGCAGAGGCACAAAAACAAATTTCAGATCTCATGGACATGAAAGCTATTCAAGAGGTACCTGCACAAGAACAGGGTCAAGGTTTTTATTCCAGACTATTCCTGGTACCAAGGAAGGGAAAAGATTGGAGACCAATTTTGGACCTATCCATCCTAAACACATTTTTACTTGTGCCAAAATTCAAGATGCTCACATTACAGCAGCTTCTTCCCATGCTGGGCAAGGAGTCTTGGCTGGTAACATTGGACCTCAAGGAGGCATACCTGCATGTCCCATTCAGACAAGATTGCAGAAGATACCTCAGATTTCTTGCAGGTTCAACCCATTATCAATTCTCTGCATTGCCCTTTGGCTTATCTACTGCGCCCAGAGTGTTCACGAAATGCCTGGCATCAGTAATTGCCTACTGCAGACTTCAAGGGATACAAATATACCCATATCTGGATGACTGCCTGATCCAAGCGGACAGCAAGCACATACTTCTGAAACACCTGGCGTTTGTAATAATGTTGTTGAATTCTCTGGGATACACAGTCAACAAAAAGAAATCAAGGCTAATACCCTCTCAAACAATAATTTTCCTGGGTGCCAGCTTGGATACAAACACCCAGATGGCCTACCTCACGCCAGAGAAACAAGGGCAACTAACTCAATACTTCAGAAAACTGGCAACTTTCACCAGGCTGACTGCAAGGAAAATCCTGCAGGCTCTGGGATTCATGGCATCTTGCATCCTACTAATCCCATGTGCAAAGCTGCATATGAGAAAACTTCAATGGTACCTAAAAAACCTATGGTCTCAACACAGCCACAGTTTGGAAACAATAATACCATTGATTCCATGTCTTCAAAAGGAATTTCTGTGGTGGGCTCAAGCATGCCAAAGAAACACAGGTCTCCCATTCTGCAAGCCTCAAGCAAATCAAGTCATCACAACAGACGCCTCGAACTACGCCTGGGGGGCGCACATGACAGATCGGTGCATTCAGGGCAAATGGTCCCAAAAAGAAAAGCACCTACACATCAATCAAAAGGAAATGCTAGCAGTAATAAATGCTATTATAGCTTTCAAAGACCTACTGCAGCCAGGCCAGCTACTGATAAGGACAGACAACACCACAGTAATGTGGTACATAAACAAACAGGGAGGAACCCATTCATACCCCCTATGCAGGCTAGCCATGTCTCTTTGGAACATGGCTCTGGAATTACAAATGGAACTTCAAGCACAGTACCTGCCAGGCAAAGAAAACATGCAGACAACCTAAGCAGAAATATGACAGATCCACACGAATGGAAGTTGCATCCTCGAGTGTTTACAAAGATAATTCAAGCATGGGGAAGGCCAGACATAGATCTCTTTGCCTCCCACAGAAATCACCAGTTGGCAAAATTCTGCTCGAGGACCTTTCACCCACAGGCCTGGAAAGTGGACGCACTCTCTTTCAGTTGGACAACAATGACAGTTTATGCCTTTCCACCTCTTCCTCTGCTGCCCAAAGTTCTATTAAAAACCAGAGCAGACAGACCAAAGATGATTCTCATTGCTCCAGACTGGCCAAGACAACACTGGTACCCACTCCTGAGAAGCCTGACGCATTCCCCACCATGGATCCTGCCTCTAATGCCTCTTCTACTGACTCAGCACAACTTCAAAACCCTTCACAGTCAGCTGAAAACACTCAATCTAGCCGCATGGAAAATTCCTTAAATTCACAACAGACCCTACTCTCCAAGGAGGTGCAGGATGTCATTTTGGAGGCCAGAAGGCCTTCTCCTAGAAAAGCCTACTCCACAAAATGGAAACGGTTTTGTGCCTGGAATGAGAAAAAGGGACAGAACCCTGGAATACTGAATTTACCTCAAATATTACAATACCTAGCTGAGATACTAAGCCATGGACTTTCATTCTCCTCCATCAAAATCCATGCCTCAGCCATTTCTGCAGAATACAACACTGATCCTCCTTTATTCTCTCACCCCCTCTTAAGACAGTTCCTCAGAGGGGCTAAGAATATAAAACCCCCAAGGAAACAACCAGTACCTGCTTGGGACCTCAATTTCATTCTAGAAAAACTGACCTTCCCTCCTTTTGAGCCAGCTGCTTCAACAGAACTGCAATATTTGTCCTGGAAAACAGCCTTCCTTCTGGCTATCACCTCAGCTCGCAGGGTTTCGGAACTACAAGCCCTCATGGCTGTGCAGCCTTTCATCATTTTCCATCAGGACAGAGTTTCCTTATGAACCAATCCGTCCTTTATGCCAAAGGTAGTATCCAGGGTAGCCTTGAATCCGGCTATCCACTTACCTACCTTTTACCCTAATCCTCAAAACAAAGGGGAGAGACTACTACATTCTTTGGACATTCACAGACAGCTGCGTTATTATTTGGACAGAACAAAGCCTTTCAGAAAATCAGAGCAACTCTTTGTGTCCTATGCTACAGGAGCTCAAGGGAAGTCTATTTCCAAACAGACAATTTCAAAATGGATAGCCCACTGCATACGTTTTTGTTACTCTTTTCATGGTAAAACTGTACCTGCAGGCATCAGATCTCACTCCACAAGGGCCACAGCTACCTCTGCAGCTTTCCTCAGGGGGTTCCTACCAAAGATATTTTGGAAGCAGCCACTTGGAGTTTTGTGCGTACCTTCTCCAAGCACTATCACCTACCATTATACTCCAAATCTAGAGCAGGCTTTGCCACTGCAGTCTTGCAGGGCATCCTGGCTCCTCCTAGTTCCACCTAGTGCCTACCACCCTTTTTTTAGCTTTGGGATTCTACCCATCTGTTATGACTGCAGCTGTATGCACGATGAACATAGTACAGTTTTGTACCTACCATAAATGTAGATGTTCGAGTGCTAATACAGCTGCAGTCCAGGTTTCCCTCCTTCCCCTCTTGGGACAGGCCTAATGGCTAACACCTCCTCATACAACCTGATTGGGGTATTTTTTTATGGTGTATTTGCTTGCAACTACTGTTTTTTGATTATATTGCATTGCATTATTACATAAATTTATGTATTGCCTTCCTTCTGGGGGCACCTGACATCTGGGGCAAGAAAAACTGAAGAAAATGGCGTCGGCTGGTTCTTTTATACCCCTGTCACACTGACGTCAGGGAAGAAGCGACGACAACCGACGCCGGACCTAGACTTTGGAATTCGGCCGACCGAGGACCCGCCTGACGGCAGAAAAACCCATCTGTTATGACTGCAGCTGTATTAGCACTCGAACGTCTACATTTATGGTAGGTACAAAACTGTAATTTACTTATGCCCTGTATTCTTTTAGTGAGGAACCTCTGTGTATGTTCAAACTGTTGGTTATGCTTGGTTAATTCTCATTGGTAGGTGTGATGAATACTGAATGCGATGGAATAATGACTTCCTTGAATCTAGATGTCATACCTTTGTTTATAAGTTGCACAACACAGAAAGATTTCCTCACTACTGTAGACACGTGATGATCAAAGGCTAGATTACTGGGTATCTATGTCCCCAAATCCATGACTATTATGTCAACTCTTAAGGGTGTGCTGTCAATATGAAAGCTGCCAGGGGTGGATGACTTCCCAAAGGACACTGTTATGCATTTTTGGCATTTTGTTTTGGTCCATAACTCTGACAGAAGTTGTTTGTAGATGTCAGCCCTTTCCTGGAGAATATTTGTATCAGTGGGGGATTCAATGACTGCTCCTAATTTGTAATCATCTGCAAATTTAGTCAACCACAGGCTGCTGACGTTAGCCTTGACTTCAGAGAAGTAAATACCAAAAAAGAACAGTCCCAGGACTGATCCCTGAGGGACTGTACTTGTGATGGGCATCTTTATAGAGGTGGACTCTCCAACTCTTAACTTCCTGGGTCCTGTCTGTGAGCCAGCTGGCTATCCAACAGGTGACATAAGGATTTGTACCTAACCTTTTGAGTTTGTTAACAATGCCTGAGTGGGGTATTGTGTCATATACCTTGGCCAGGTCAAAGTATGCAGTGTGAACCATTTTGCCCTCATCCATTGCTTTGATGACCTTCTCAAAGAAGTCCACCAGGTTGAGTAGGCATGACCCTCTCTTGACAAAACCAAATTGGGGTGGGTCCAGTGTCTGGAGTTTTCCTGTCATCATTGATCATTTCCATGATAATTCTTTCTATTGCTTTGCATACGAGACTAGTGAGACTTATGGGTCTGTAGTTGGCCCACATTTGTGCAGAGGGATGACTGTTGCTGTTCTGCATTCATGAGGCACGAATCCTGTTTGGAGACTACAGTTTAATAACAATTCCAGAGGGCCTGATAGGTCATATTTCATGCTATTTAGAAGGCATCCTGGGATAATTGTCTGGGCCCATTGATGCAGTGTTCTTGGCCATAGAGAGAACATTAAAGACCTGTTCCTTAATGATAGAAGGGGAAGCTGTATTTGATGATATTTCCCGAGGGACGATTGAGTGGGGATAGAGGGGTAAAGTTGGAGCTTAATATGTCGGCCAGTAAGTTTGCTATATCTTCTGGCTCAGTGTAGATGATTCCATTAACACTGAGTTCTGGACACAACTGTGTATTGCTTTTGAGGTTGCACACACAACTAAAGAATGCCTTTTGGTTGCCCTAGGCCTGGGAGGCCAAATTCCCGTCAGATTTGGCTTTTTGCCCTCTGAGTTATTTTAGTTTGATGAGAGTACTTTTATCCTTCTGGGTGCTGCATCTCCTAATTTTTGTCATGATTTTCATCCTTCTGTTACACAGCCTATTGATGTTTTTATACGACCAGGGTGGCTTGTTTTTTTCAGTTAGTTCTGTACTCAGCTGCCTCTGTATAGCTATTAACATGCTTGTATAGGGTTTATGTGAGCGGTCTTCTCAGGGTTTGTAGGGGGGCTTGAAATCTTGCCAGGTTATCACTTAATAGTGGTAAGGTAGCCTTGAGTAGATGTCCTTCAAGGATGCATCTGCAGTCTTTACAAATGGGTTGTCCTGTCGTCAGGCAGCCCTTCGGTCGGCCGGATTCCAAAGTCTGGGTCTGGCTTCGGCTGGTGTCGCACTTCACCCGATGTCATTGCGGCAGTCATTCGGGTATAAAGGCATCAGCCGACACCATTTTCCCCAGTCTTTCTTGCCGCGTGGCGCCCGAAGCAGAAGCTGTTCGCAAGTGCCGGTCGGTCAGATCCAGAGATTACTACTACCGAATACTACTTCGAAGACTTCTATAAAGCTAAGTACCCCGTTGGGGACTCTTTCTTGCCTCAGCCGATGTCAGAGAAAGTTAATAACTGCTTATCTTGTGGGAAACAAATACCTCATAAAGATTTCCACTCCTATTGCATACATTGTTTAGGCCCAGACCACGACGTAGCAGCTTGTCTAGCCTGTGCTTCTTTTAACCGACGGACACTTAGACGTCGCTCGGACTTTGCTGAACAGATTTTCGGCCCGATTTGAC